>NC_135530.1:4815000-5142500 GCF_051989575.1 Stigmatopora nigra
AATGATATGGCGTGCTACTATGCCGCCCACCCCCAGCCCCCTACCTTGGATTAGTATAGATAAATTATAATCTGTGTCTTGCACCGGGTGTCATTATCTTTTCATCCACGCACACCCCGCCTGACCTAAACTAAACTTACATGCTTTAGTTAAAATAAGCGCCTAAATAACAACATGTGGTGCAGTCACAAAAAAAAAGCCTGACAAACTACTTCATCTTCTACAATGAAACATTTCTCCCTAGCCATCAACAAGTTGACGTTTCAAAGAGGTTTAAGGATTTAAATATGTGACCAATAGTATTTAGCCTGTGGTGTAGACATGTCTTATTTTCATTGCTTAAAATAGCCCATCCTGACCAAGATCTTTCCAAGTATGGAAACAAACATGGCGGATAGCAACCATGTCCAATCAAGGCACATACATACTTGCAAAACAGCATTTGACAATGTTACATTTATTTTAAAAAATTAAAATTAAAAAAAAAGGAATTCCCTATTTGGATAATTGCCTCCACCAACACATTTCAGCCACACGACATGACCATAATAATAATAATAAACCTTCCCAGAAAAAGATAGTTCACCAAAAAAAACGCCTGAATCTGCCGACACGGTGCACTGACTGAATAATTGAGGACATTTCCCAAATGTACTTTTGCTGCCCATCTTAAGTCTTCTAAAAATGTTGCGTTGTTTAAAACATGCATTTTTCAGTTTCATTGGATATCTAATCAAAAAACAATCTTATTCACTATGATCTTCTAAAAATGATTTCCAATGAACCAATGAAACCAATGAAAAATAAATACATTTTAAGAACCTAATTTTATTTATTTATTTTTACCCGATTCCAATCTTGTAAAAAATGTAATGAAAACTCATTTTACAGACTACCGTATTTTCACGACTATAAGGCGCACCCTCAATGAATGACACATTTTAATTTTTTTCCATATATATAAAGCACACTGGATTATAAGGCACTTTGTCTATTTTGTAGAAAAAATAAGACTTTTAAGTGCGCCTTATAGTCATGAAAATACAGTACCTTGCGAAAAACTGAACAATTCCAGGGTAGACATGATGACTAAGTGAGAAACTGCAGTGGAACTATTTCAAGTATTCCAATTCCTGAAATTGTTTGGTGACAGTGTTTGAATTTAGGAGGACACAATAGGCACGTTATTTTAAGCCATTTCAAATTAAACCTCGACAAGTCCAAACAAAAACAGTGGCAACCAGGTCGGGGGGGTGCTAGATTGATGCGTTTCTCTGATGGCAGCTCTGAAATAACAACTTTTTTGGGGGTAACCAGACTCTGTGTAAAACTGGAGTTAAATTGAAGCTAAGGTGAAAGTGAATTTAACGACAGATTAGTTCAATTCAATCACTTGCCTGGAAAAATAGAGTCAATGCTCATCTGGCCCCTGAGGAGAATTCAATTTGCTCACATGCAAACGCATGCGGTGCATCTTTGTAAGGCAATGCGGAGAAGCCATCTAAACGGGATTAATCTGCGCCCTGAACTGCCCTTCACTCGCCATTGTGAAGAAGAACGTGCGGCCGAAAGACCGCCGCCGAGGGAGTCCGACTTAATCTGTCATCCGCAAACCCACCTGGCCATTAGCTCGCTTGTCCAATTTATCCGAGGGATGTTTACAGTCCCACTTTAATCTGGCTCAACTATTTCCAAGGGAAACAGTGTCATTGCCATGAAGTGTATTGTCCACCCCAAAGACCATCTGCTAAACCTGCTAAACTGAAGGGTCTGCTTGAAAGATGTCTCTTCTCACAATGGAATCAAATTGCTGTGTCTAGTTTTATCGCCGTCCAACAGCAATAGGCTAACATTTCTGATTTGGCTTTGCATTAAAGCCTACTTTGCCTCAAGCAGGCGATTTGGCAAATTTCCCTTAAGCGTCCAAACAAAACAAATAAAACCCAAGTAGGAATTCCTGTTGCTCCGGGTTGTACCGATCACTAATCAGATTCAAATGAGGTTTAATTCAAGGGTTCGCGGGCCGCTTTAACGTCATCTTGATTTCATGTGGGCTGGACCAGTTTAGATATATTTAGATTTTTTTGTATAAATTGATTAAAAGAACTGGATTAAAATCCCCGAATATTCATTTTTTATAGATCTAAAACAATTTTTATATTAGCTATTTTTAACATATTTTTATAGTTTACAAAATGATTTTTGAACTAAAAACACAGAAAAAAATGGATTAAAAATTACAATTATTGATTAAAAAGGGAGAAAATCAGGAAATTTAATATACATCTATTCTCTTCATTTTAATTTGATCCTAAAACAGAAAGTCAGCACTCATGATTTACTTTCCCGGGCCACACAAAATGATGCGGTGGGCCAGATTTGGCCCCCGGGCCGCCACTTTGACACATGAGATTTACAGTGTTATTCCCCCAATAGGTATCAGCATGTGGGAATGGACATTTTGACCTAGACATATTCCACCGCTAACTATAACTCTGGACAAAAAAAAAAAAAAAACACCCGCAGCACAATATCTAATAGAAAACCCAAGCTATTATAATAGCATTAGCATGCAAATTCAGCCTGGCTGATCCCTGCCTGTATGCGAGCTGCAGTAGCAGCTCTGCAGCGTCTTTTGTCTTGGTGGGTGAGAAATGAAAGCCCACCCACCGCAATCAAACGAGTCTCCATGCTTTCAGCGAATCAACAGTCTATTTACGGCCAAAGCCGGCACGGTTTGTCAAGCAAAACAAACAAACAATAGCGCGGGCAATTATTGCAACTCAGAAGAAGTTGCTTTGAATTTGAGGCAAGTGTCTAATGAGCTCACAGATGGACGTAATGTTTACACGACGTCAAACGCAAGCTAGAATTTCAAGACTGACATGTTGATGGAAGTGCTGACGAGACTAAACTGGAAAAAAAGACTCATCTGTTTTTATCACGTACTGATAAGAGCGACAAAGGTTGATGCCATTGGGTCACCTGCCATCCACGTGGCGTTAACCATGAAATAAAGACGGAGTAAGTCGATCTCGTATCCCTTGGACTGAAAGAGCCATTCCTGCGATTGAAAAAAAGGCTCAGCAAAACAAAGAAAGGAATTTCACTCCATCTGTTTTTCTTAGAGAACTCAGCCATGCATACAACCAGCGTTAGTGTTCAAGCTGCGGGATTAACTGGAAGGGCCTCAAACCTCCTATCATTTGCAGATGCCTTGCTTATGGACCAATAACTGTCAATCAAGCAGCCTTGTCCCTAGCCTACAGCAGCTTCCCGACAGACAGTGACATCAATCTTTGCTGTGTGCTAAAAAATTAAGATCAATAGAACAAATGGAAAGTTAGCACATACTAATATCATACTTTTATCAGTCTTGTAGATCCGTCCTATCAATCGATGACAATCTGAAACCTTTTCGGGAGACTGAAGTACTAAACAAAACAAAAGGAGTCCAAACATGAGGACTGAATGACCAAGTGGGATAAAGCACCGATTGGCCATTCAGCCTCTGGATGGGAGGTGGTTTGAGAGAGTGGGAATTGGGTGGTGGGAGGTGGCATTTGAAAAACAAATGTTTCAAAAACCTTCTCCTGACTGCAAATAAACCAAACGCTGGAGGGCGAAACACTGCATGGTTAGCTAACCATGCAGTTGTCAGCTATAGAAAGTGGTTAGCTTACCTGTTGAAATGCAAAAATAAGGTGAACACGTCGCGATGGCGACCATGGTGAGCGCTGTGGCACGCATCTCAACTCCCCACAGTGCTGAATACAAATTGTCAGTCGCCATGCTTCACATAACTGCTAGACAATCATTTTCCAGCAGCGAGTGACTGAAAGGTAGAATAGAATACAATGTATACAACTTGTTAGCGTAAGCTAATGACATTTCAATGAGAAATCTAATAGATCCGACCAGGAAAGTGTAGTTTCCAAGTTTTAATAACACGACATCAATGGATTGTTGACAGATTGTCAATGTGACAATCTCAACCTTTTGTATCAGATTTTAAAGGAATACTACAAACTTGAAGTTTCTATTCCACCCCATTCTCTTCCGCCAAATTCCACCATGTGAACACCACAAGAGCTCGTATTCACCCTAGGCTTAAGTCCTTTGTGGTCACAACCTGCGCCTGAATTCCAACGATTGGCTGTTAGAAAGCGCATGTAAAGTGAGCAGGCGATGAAAAAGGGAAAATAACAGTGAAGCTAACTTACAATGTGAATGACATCCATCCCATATGAGAAAAGTGAATTCAAGAAAGCAGGTTTCACCATAATCCAAGTTTAAAAAAAAAATACTACACTGTTGCTAATTGTTTATTACATAAACACCATCTTGCTAGCAACGTTCAATTGGCCAAAACTCAGGATACACAATACGTCCCAAGGGAGGCGACGTGTCTTCACTATATACACTATAACCAGCTTATTAAAATAGTCGCAAGATGTCATGTGAATGGAATGCCAATACACAAGACAAGCTTGCCTTTAGGACAAATCTCAGTGCTTAAATCTATCCCGACAACATGCTGAGGTCACTTCGACATTCATTTTCAGGTTTTCCCTCACGGTGCTCGTTCTAGATTTCACAGCTCTCCGGTGGCTAGGTGGCAAATTAAAAATGCTGTATGACTTTCTGGTTTTTGGTTGCAGCAGTAAAGAAGATCTTGCAAGGACGACCGCAAAGTCAGCAAAATAATGCTGGACGGGCTAAGGTGGGCTGATGGTGACGAAACTCGTTTTGTTTGGATTTTTTTTGTGCAAAAGTACACTGTCCAGATGATAACGTACTGTTCAGTACTGGCTGAGAATAAACACGAAATGACCCTAGTTGATTAAATGCAGACAGTTCCAGGCCATGTTCCCCTTATTAGGAGCAACCCAGTGGGAAGGCACACATCTGACTAAGCTTTACTGCCATCCCATCAGCTGTTCTAAGCACCTCCCTCATTTGCTTTCTGTCTAGTAACAGCCCACCCAATGATTAGGCCCCACTGTGCTGGGACAAAAACAACAAAAAAAACTACTGTGCTTCTAGTACAGAATGGAGGCTGGAGTGATATTGTAGTGGGATATATAATATAGTATAGACAATATAACTATGATGTATATATGTATATCAATATATAATTTAAAAGAATAAATAAAAATGACAACAACAGTAGTGGTTAAAATACAAACAGGGAAGTTGGCCTCCCGACACCTGCAGTGCACCCTCACCTGTCTGCCGATGGTCACCTCCATTAAAATATATTATATGTCAATAAATGATACCACGGTTTTAAAAAAGTACAACTCGCTCGGTAGTGCGGTTGCCACAAGTACAGCACAGCGAGCCTCGGGAAATCAGGTGGCCATTTTGATGTTGAAAAACCAACCAACGAGACTTGTCGTTAGCTTGCTAGGCTAACACACCAGCTATGAGCTAACATTTTGAAGTGACAGCCGCACGAATGCGCTACAAAAACGACACATCATCAAACGGGGAACTGGTTTTCTGGTCGTACAAGGGGTATATTTTGAACCGTTGGAACAAAAGGCAAAACAGGCAGCGTTCACAGTTGACGTCCGCTGTGCATTATGTAAACAAGCTGCTCTGCCAACGTGTAAAAGGGGGTGAAATTTGACACAAATCCTCTTGACAGCACATAAGGAAAAGCCGTTGCAGTGGGGTTGTTTTATTCAAGCCGAGTAATATTTACTATGTCAACCACTAAATCAAAGACATTCCTGTAAAGGGCTGAGCAACGTTAGCATCTGTTCGAGCTGCTGCAGTTATTTTGGAACACAAGACGATCGAGCTCAACAATAAAACACCATCGGGCGATCGCTAGGTGACACAAAATGACACAAAGTGAACATGGTTAGCTGTTCAAATCGAATTCTCAACTTAACGATATACAGTTCCGAGGCTTTGATGGCAAAATTGTTTACCCAAACACTAGTCAGTGACAATGGAAGCGCTGTGTGTGTTAAGACACCAGAATAGACGTCAAGATCGTTAACTCGTACGCTTAACTCCACGCACAAAAGGACAAAAGTGGATCAGGAGGCTTGTTTACGTTGATTAAAAAAAAGGATACAGTTTCACCACGTCGGTGTCCATTCGTCTTTTACCCGGACTTGGAGACGACATTTTGGCTATTTCCACCGCAGAACACAAGCAGGTCAACGGATAGCTGGCCCCCGACAAGCCAGAGAATCTAGCAAACGGCACTATCCGAAAGCTAACATTGGCTTGGGGGAATGTTGCCCGCAAACACTTGTCGGTTTGATCGCCTCCGTCCTACTCTGTGGCCGAACTAACGTTCGACAGACGACTAGCGTTCACTGCCTCTCAGCGCTCTGGCCATGGTTCTGACAAGCTGGGATCCCTCCGCGCTGACGTCATACACGCGCGACCGTGTCCTCGTCGACGGACATATTTGTAGTTTTTGATGTCCAATTTCAATGACGGATTGCCACGACATTGCATGTTGTATGCTCATAACAATAAATGGGCAATAACTGCAATATTTTTCTTAAAGGTGCAAAGATCATTTGAACATTACACAACTTTTTAATGAACAATTTATTAATCAATTCAAACATGAATTAGGAAAAACTAGAAAAGCAATGAGATATCACAGAAGAAAACTCAAGGCAGGCAAGTCCAAACATGTCCAACGTCCATGGCACGCAGTTCGCGACCACCTGACATGATCAGGAGTTACGTACAATACCTCCCACACACACAGCAAAGTCACACTATTTGTGGATTTTAAGGGGATACTCTAACACTGTTTCAACACACATTGAAAGTAAACATTGTCTATCCAGTGTTGGATGCTCATCGTCAGGGAATTTCCACTTTCCACAGATCTTCACATACATGATGACATACACTTGTCTCCTGACACAGATGACTCAAACTTTCAATGGGAAACTTTTGCTCAGGTTGCGAAAAGCTCAACATACGATCTCAGTCTCGGAACGGTTTCCGATCATATGTCGAGGTACCACTGTATTTATTTGCTTGATATTTTAATCAATGTGTTCTACTGAGATGGGGCGGATATCTGCCACTGACGAAATATAGCAAATACCCTTTTAGATCGATCAGGTGGGTCCTAGGAAGACAAGACAGAAGAGAAGATTTGATAAGCCGCCAAGTCATTTTGACCCAATCCAAATATTTCACTTGCCTGTGTTGTAGCGCTGGGTACGGTGTTTGTGGTTTTTGTGAGCAGGAGGAGATCAAGGACAGCTTTCCAGCCTCGCTGATGAGACGCTGGCATGGCGTCTGAAAGGGGCGTGGCCCGTGGATCCACATTCTCCTTTCCAACAGCCACCCAGGGACACCAGTCTCTGTGCTGAGCCAGCGGCTCGAACGCACTCTTGTGCACGACCTCGTCCTAAAAAAAGTGAATGAGTCCGTCAGTGAATGCAGTTTGAGGACTTTGAAGTACAGACGCTGTATGTATTCTCTCCTTTATTAAATGTTTTTTTCAGTACAAACCAATGTTAGTTACTTATACAAGCCTTAAACATACAAATGCACTTATATAAACCTTCAATATACTTATATAGGCCTTAAACATAAATTATAATACGAAACATAGCACGGAATCAACTTCAACTTATGAACATTTTCAACTTATGAACAATTTGCACTTATAAACAAGCGCTCAGAACGTAACTCGTCCGTAAGTAGTGGAGCGTCTGTATAGAGGGGGGAAAAGAGAAAGCCACTTACTGTTAATGAAAGGCACAATCGTTTGGAAGGGAGCGACAGACTTTCACTCTGCCCTCGGCTTCGAGTGGCAGCCCTCTTGCCCCTCACTGAGGGACTCGCCGACTCTTCCACGGGGCTCGGCGAGTCACGACTCCGGGCTCGCAAGGCGACGGGAACGCCCTCGCCCTGTGGAAGCAGTTAAGAAAGAGTTGATAACTTGCAGGTTACATTCTTTTGAAGTGAAATGAAATGTTACCTGTTCAAAGCGGCCGGAGTCCTGGCTTCTTAGCTTCATGCGACTCGGAGTGCTAGGAGGTGTGGGTGAAGGAGGAGTGGACTGTTCCCCCTGGCTGCCTTCTGCGGGGAGCGACGAGGCGCTCGGAGGTTCCATCCCGACATCTGCGTCACCTCCCGGGCACACCATTTGGTGGAAATTCCACATGCCCACTTTGCGCATACAGTAGGAGCAGTAGAGGATGGGCAATGTTGCGTTATAAACGCCCGGGCTGAGGAAGAAAAAAAAAAAAAACATTAGTATCAAGCCAGATTGGGTAACCCAAAAGTAAAAACTCACTTTGAAGCCCAGCCACAGAGAGAAACAATGCATGCGGCCACCTGGACTGCAAAAGGTTCAGAGGACGTAATTCCCTTTTTTTTTTCTTCGTCCTCTATTAGCTGCAGAATGGCACTTATAACGTCCTCAGTCAAAGACTGCAAGCAAATGGAAGATAGGGAGCATTAAACATTTGTAGTTGTATTCTTCTTGACATCGTCCTTGCTTATTCACCATTGATTTCAGCAGCTCAGGTTTCATAGACGGAAGTTGTTGTCCAAGCCTACACGCACTCTGATAACGCTCGATTAAAGCCACCAAAAGTTCGGAAGGCTCCTCGGCGGTCACAATCCATAACCGCTCTGAAACATAAGAAGACAGCTTGCAATGATATTTGTCATTTTTCAAATATAAAAATAATATGTTCATACCTGGACAAGGAAAATCGGGCCAGGGACAAAACCTCTCATGTTTGGTCTGAAGTTGTGTAGACAACTCGGCTATGCGGGATTCATCTAGTCACAGGATAGAAAAGGGTTAGGAGGAAAAAAACAAGATAAAAGAATGTAGATGGCTACATGATCCTACATTTTTCAAAGTCTAACGTGAGTTGTAGCGATGCACAGAGGAAAGCCTGGCAGCTGGAACACTTGAGCGTGTCGTGGGCGATGTTGATCCAGCCGTATCGAGCACATAAGAGGGGCGAGAGCGTGTGGGGCTTGGCGGCCCATTTTAAGCAGTGTTTATGCTAAGGAAATATTATTACTACATGTATGACTGACAGATTGTATGCCACTTTAATTTCAGGGAAAAAGGATATAGAGTAGGATTGTACTCTTGTAAAAAAGGCCTCTTTGTTAGTTGCTTCACAAGGTGATGATGGAGTGTTGCTTGGGACTTCTTTTGAATCACCTTGTCCACTAAAATAACAAAAATAGACAATTTTGTCAATGGGTAATTTTAACATTTGCAATATTTTTTGTACCAGTGCTTCTCATTTGGCAGGCTCCACCCACACAAACGTAACGGTGTGGCTAGCAGAGATAACTTAGAAATGTGCATTGAATAACTTATGCAAGACACTCTAATATGCGTGCACAAACCAATGAGCCCGGCAGCAAAAAAAACTGCAATTCCTGAGGAAGCCATCCCCACGACTACCCATGTAACACACTTCAAAACGCCATGCTCACAGTTAGCAAGCTAGATTAGCATAACGTGTCATAAAAATCAGATCAATGTTTTATTTTGACGTACTTGTTGACACTCGTGTCAGCTGGTGAGACCCCCTCATTGAGAAGCTCACGGATTTTATCCGGCGAGGTGAGGGAAGATTTGTTTTGATTTGCGTTGCTGAGCCGATCCCCACGGCTGTTACCCTCAGTCGCCATGTTGGGCGATTTTTTCTTCTCTTATTTCAACGTCGCGTCCAAGACATCTTAGACGCATTACTGCCCCCTAGCAGAAATTCCCAACCACCACAGTTTATTGGACGTCGAGTGTTGCTTAGCATCAAACCAAAATTGTGATGGTAAAACATAAATATTATATAAAGAATATTATAAAAGAATTTGAGTAATTATTCAATGAATTAACTTTAAATAACTGGTTGTAATGTTTTCGACCCCGCCTACCTCAGTGAAGCAACATTGCAAGAACTCAGCCTGTGATTGGCTGAGGCCTCACGTAAATAAAAGTAAGACTTTAAACCTACTCTGGCTGCGCTGTGCATTCTAATTTAACAAATAATTTGATCATCATTTTATGTTCCTTTATTTACATTTAAAACAAAATTCAACCCTCTGATATATTGTAGTTTCTAATCCATATAATTTTGTAATTCCTTTTGTGTTACTTGTTGTCTAACCTGTTGTTATGTGTCTCTCTGAATTTATGTCATTATTCAAATAATTAAAAATAAATAAATAAATGCAAATAAATATATACTACTAGTAACTACGCTTCTCTGCTATCATTACCTATCAAGTCTCGCGGGCACTTGAGGGGCAGCTGTTTTTCGTCAGTGTGATGCTATGAGCGAGGCCTCGCTCAATCTGGAAAAAAATGACGGACAACCAATGCGATCGCCGTCAAGACCAGTTGAATAAATTCGAGAAGCTAGCCAGCAGACTGTTGTCAGGTGAGCAAACGTCAGGCAATCGGTCAACAACATTAGCATGCATGCTAACGATGGCTACTATAACACTGCTGTCATGGTTATACAAAGAAAACCCTGTGTCAAAATGGAGATCAACGATATAATATAAAAACCTTCTTTAAGAGCATCCCGAAGCTAATTTAACGCTGCCAAATTCACTATCAGAGAATACATTTTTTAACACTCTAAATAAACACATGACATCAACTCTGCAGTGAATGTCTTGTCATTGTTAAGCTAATTAATGGAGCAAGTTGATGTCAGTCCACTGCTCAAAATGTTAGTGTTAAATGTGTAAACATCTAATAGTGTAAACTAAACAGTATCCTCCCTGATCTTACTGCAGTTGTATTTCATCAATGTGTACATGTCATTTGTCTTTAGGTCAACGTACACCCTTCGCCCGCAGTGGCCATCGCTGTGTAGCTGACAACACCAACCTCTATGTTTTTGGGGGCTACAACCCAGATTACGACGAGTCCAGTGACTCCGAGAACGAAGACTACCCGCTATTCCGAGAGCTGTGGAAGTACCACTTCGCCACGGGCCGATGGCAGCTAATTCAAACGGAGGGCTTTATGCCTACGGAACTTGCCTCCATGTCAGGTGACACAAAACCAGAAAAAATGGGCGAGGATTTTTTGGCTGTGTTTTAAACGTTAATTTTCTGCAGCCGTGTTGCACGGTAACAATTTGCTGGTGTTTGGCGGCACCGGGATCCCCTTTGGCGAGAACAACGGGAACGACGTTCATGTTTGCAACGTCAAATACAAGCGCTGGTCACTCCTCAATTGTCGTGGGAAAAAGCCCAATAGAATCTATGGACAGGTATTTTCATTATTATTAGCATGCTATAAGCCAGGTCAAGGAATTTAACAGGTTGTTATCCCTTTTTTTCAAGGCGATGGTCATCATAAATGGCTTTCTCTACGTGTTTGGAGGCACAACGGGATACTTATATAGCACAGACCTGCACAGGCTGGACCTGACCACCAGGGAGTGGATCCACCTAAAGCCTAATAACCCTCCAGATGACCTACCCAAGGAACGGTATGTTATCAAAATAAGCATTGAAAGTCATGTTTTGGTAGGATTATATAATAAATTGACATTCTTTCATAGATACAGACACGAAATAGCACAGGACGGACAGAGGATCTACATTTTGGGCGGAGGGACATCGTGGACATCTTACCCTATGGACAAGGTACTCCAAATTGAAAAAAAAACCATTCAAATTCAATTGAGCTGTTGAGCAAAATCACATCATTTTGTTGGATATAACAGATTCACGCGTACAACCTAGAGACGAATTCCTGGGAGGAGATTGCCACAAAACCTCATGATAAAATAGGTTTGTGTCCTATTGCTCATTTAACTATATACATATTCTGCATTTTTACGTGTTATTTCAACAGGGTTTCCCGCTCCTAGGAGATGTCACAGTTGTGTTCAAATACGAAACGGTACGCACTCCAAAAAACTTTCACTATCTTCTAGATCATGTGTTTCAAAGTGGTGGCCTGGGGGCCAAATCTGGCCCACCGCATCATTTTGTGTGGCCCCAGATGTTAAATCAAAAATGCCGACTTTCTTTTTTAGGATTAAATTAAAATGAAAAGTATAGATGTATATTACATTTCCTGATTTTCCTCCTTTTAAATCAATAATTGTAATTTTTTAATCATTTTTTTCTGTTTTTAGTTCAAAAATAATTTTGTAAAATCTAAAAATGTATAAAACTCTTTGTAAAAACTTAAAATATATAAAAATATTTAGTTTTCCACTTTAATATGGTACAAAATTAAAGAAATTTTGGTTTCCTTTTGCAATGAAAAACAAATGATTAAATAAACGATTTTCTCTTCAGAAAAAAAAGCTTAAATTAAAATTGTATTAGATCTATAAAAAAAAGAATATTAAGGGCTTTCAATCCAGTTCTTTTAATCGCCTTATAAAACCAAAAAATCTAAAAATCTAAAATGGTCCACCCCACATGAAATTGAGTTGACGTTAAAGCGGCCTGCGAACCAACCCAAGTCTAACACCCTTGTTCTAGATGTATTTATATGTGGCGGCTACAACGGCGAGTTGATATTAGCTGACCTGTGGAAGATCAATCTGCACACATTGCAATGGAGCAGGCTACCCGCCATGATGCCCGAGCCCGCCTACTTCCACTGCGCTGCCGTTACGCCGGTGAGTTTCACACTCCTCTGCTTGGCCGTTTAAAAACAGAGAAAAGGAGAACTACTGAACACGTGATCAATAAAATCTATGCTTTTTGTGCTTGGTGGCAGACGGGCTGCATGTACATCCACGGCGGTGTGGTGAACATCAATGAGAATAGGAGGACCGGATCTCTTTTCAAGATCTGGCTTTCCGTACCCAGTTTGCTGGAGAGGTCCTGGGAGAGGCTCCTCCAGGCCTTCCCTCACATGGCCTATCTGTCCACCATGCAGTTGCTCAACTTGGGGCTCACGCAAGAACTCATCGAGCGCTTGAAATGAACGGCAAGTCAAAGGAGTCTTTCCTACTCTGCCAAAAACGATGGGATGCCTTCTTTTTTTTTTTTGCACTGTGGCATGCTGAAAAATATGGATTTTTTTCTTCTTCTGGAGTTGAAATTTTGCCCAATTTTCTCATCTCATCAACAGTGGGAAATATTTTTTCCGTGCCAAATCATGTTTTACTTCTCCAAAATCGATGTACCTGCCATTTTCTAAAGACTTGTTTGCAAAGGATGGAGCATGTATATTTACTAGAAGAACTCCACACCATCCTGCAAATATTTTTATCTTTTAAAGCGGTGTGCTTTTGTTTTATTTCTTTTACTCATGTCTATCAGACTTTAGAATTCAGTAATGTATGGGGGAAAATGGTCAGTATGTGCAATTTGCAGCCTACTTGATACGTATGGACTTTTAAAAAAAACACAAAAAAAGTCGCGTCACTGTGAATTTGGTGCTCTATCAGATTCCATTTTAAATGTTATTATCTGAATAAAGTTTAAACTCTTTGACGCTAAAATTCAGAGTTGGTCTTGAATAATTGTACTCCCAGGGTGATCAAAGTACAAACAAGAATATATTATGTTTAAAGAAAACACGCTTATCTACTAAGATAGGGGTAGGGAACTTATGGCTCGGAAGCCACATGTGGCTCTTTTGATGAGTGCATATGGCTCTGAGCTAAAATATGGTGAGGGAGCCGAGTCCTGAATAGACCAATTGGAACTGTATAACTATATAAAATGCAGAAAATGAATATTTAAAATATTTACCTTATCTTAATTGTTTTAATTGCAGTGCCTTGAAATATATTCAAAGGGCCGAACAAATATTAAGCAAGGATTAAGAGATATAAACTGAATTTATTGATCACATCTTCCAAAGAATCCAAACTAACAATAAATAGCAAAAAAAAAAAATACACATTTAAATGCGGGGAGGCTACATTGGACTTGGATACTTTCATAGTATTAAATAGAATTATTTTTTTGTTGGGATTAGCATGCAAATTAACAAGAACGTGGAGAAGGAGCAAAAAAGTACAAAGCCAAAAGAATGAGGTAGACCACCACCAGGGCAGTGCCTACAAACAAAAGATATTTTAACAATCCTACAGGAAAAAAAACGATATATTTTTGAGAAAAGACAGACTTACCCTGAAAGTAGTCACATTTGCCATCCATGAAGATATAGTTGACTAAAATGACACTGAAGATGCTTGCCCAGAGATGGATGTCACTGAACAGTAGCACAAAACCCACATCCTAGCCATAAAATAGATATTAATATTAATTAAAACAGTTTTTTTTTATCATTCATCACTTGAAATCATTGACTTACATAGAATGCATTGAACAAGATGAGTAGAGGGATTTGAATCATGCACACTTGCACTGCAATACAGCTTCCAACTTCCAGACTGATGTGCCAAAAAAAAATGTTAAAAAATAAACTGTGTTTAGGAAGCCATAACATGATGGTTGAAATACCTCAAACTGATGTTATTCTGCAGCGCAAACTGGATCCCGTTGACAATTTCGGGTAGTTCGGGCACCATGGCTAAAATGGTCACGCCAATGAAGTACTGTAGAAAACACAGTGGTGGTAATAAGATGGAATTGGATAGAATTTTAGAGAAAAGTTGAAATCTTGAAAACACCTGAGAGATGGAGGAGTTGGTTAGCATGGGTTCAATGTTGTTTGTGCTGAGGTCAGCGCAGCAGGCCATCAGTACGGTGGCCGTAATGAGCACGGCGAGCGCCCTCCATCGCGACCAGTGGACCACGTGGTGACCTGTTTGATGCCTGGTTGTTGTAAGCTGAATTTGTCATATTTGGAATTTGCCTACTTCATTCTCATTCTGGGTGTGACATCATCCGATTGATCCATACTTTTAATGCACAGGTGTCAAAGTGGCGGCTCAGGGGCCAAATCTGGCCCGCCGCATCATTTTGTGTGGCCCGGGAAAGTAAATCATGCTGACTTTCCCTTTTAGGATCAAATTAAAATGAATACTATAGATGTTTATTAAATTTCCTGATTTCCCCCCTTTTAAATCAATAATTGTTATTTTTTAATCATTTTTTTTCAGTTTTTAGTTCAAAAATCATTTTGTAAAATCTAAAAATATATTTAAAAAGCTAAAATAAACATTGTTTCAGATCTATAAAAAACAGTGGATTTGTGTCCAAATTGTGGTCTGCTACTATTTTAAAGTCACTTTCATAACATGTTTTTTTTGGGTGAACCATGTGGAAATAAATGGGAAACATGCACAACGCACCTGTGGCAACGTGGAGTGACGAGACAACGCTGGCGTTAATGCTTGCGGGGAGCGGACCGGCGGTGCTATCGCCGGCATGGGCGGGGCCGACGGTGGCGCCACCTTCGTGGACAGTGTACTGACCGTGGGCGTGGCCAGCTTGGCCATCGCTGATGTGGATATCGTAGATGTGCGAGTGGGTTTTTAAGGTAAAAACCAGGCCGATGAGGTAGGCGGCGGGCAGCAGTACGGAAATGGTGTATACCAGAGGCCTGGAACCAATCGTGTTGAGCCATCATCAAGTACATGATATTACATATTTTCCAAAGAATGAAGCCTGTGGTGGGTGGACTTACTCTATATGCATAACAATCAACTGGGCGTCCATTTTACTCTGCAAAAAAAGAAAGAGGAAATGTAGCAATTTTCCAAAGGAATTCATGATCAATATTATCGTATTTTGCTGTTTAATATACCCCCATATTTAATATACCCGGGTATATTAAATCACACACAAATGGGAAAATTGGCCCCCGGGGCTGCCACTTTGATACATGTGCGGTAGGAGTATATTAAATGGCGCACAAAGCAAAAATCATTTAATTTACCAGGGTATATTAAACGGCAAAATACTGTACCATGTCGTAGTGGCAGTCTTTGCACACAAAGGTCGCACTGGCATTCCCTGGAATGTTGGAGCAGGTCTCACAAACGAGACTGCCAAAGGCTTTGGAGAAGAGGGTGGGTGCAAAAACACCTAAGGAAGAAAAACAAAGTGATTTTGTTGAAATTGTCAAAAAATTGAAGTCATATCTGGCGATAAGCTTCACACATACACATGTATACACATGCATGCACATACATGCATATATATGTGTATACAGATATACCAAAAGTCCATATTCCTTCCATACCTCCAATGGAAATGAAGAGCAAAGCTGAGCTCACACCAGCCGATCGGCTGTTAAACCGCTGTTCCCGGTGTTTAAGTCCGCCGATAATCATGCAGATGCCCTGTGTTGGTCACACCATAAATTTATTCCAAAAACTTTAAGAAGGTCTCAATTCCAGTCAGGATACTTACGGGTATAAAGAGGATGCATCCCAGCAGGGTGCCAGTGAGGGCGGCCTTGACCACCTCCTCGTAGCATTTGGAGGCGGCGCGGTGGCCCTGCAGGAGCGCCGTGATGTAGAAGGTCATCTCGGTGATGGAACCGAATGTGGCGTTCACCACCGCGCCCACGGCAAAGTTGCTCTGAGCCGAAATGCTGCGAGAAAATGACTCATCATTTGCCATGGCATAAATCAGGGATGAAGGACAAAACCTACCTGGCGATGCCCATGCCAATATAGTAGGACAGTGGGATGATGGAGCTTATGGCTGTGGCAAACTTGGTCTGCGAACTGAAGTATTTGTGATCCTGGTCGGCGTAGCCCATAACCAACGCCACGACGACCAGGGGTAGAAGATCTGCAAGCGAGCGTAGTTGCAAGGAGGATACAAAAATAAGGCAATGGCTCCTTAGCCGGTGACCGGTCAAATAGCCTATATGACCCTATATGGCTATTTAGCTGGTAAGAAACTACGGCTATGGAGCCACTGCCTGAATAATAGTTATCAACACCGTGTAGAAGCAATTAGTCTACATCACGTGTCAAAGTGGCAGCCCGGGGGTCAAATTTGGCCCGCCGCATCATTTTGTGTGGGCCGGGAAATAAAATCTTCTTTCAGTTTTAGGATCAAATTAAAATGAAGAGTATGGATGTATATTAAATTTCCCGATCAATAATTGCAATTTTAAAATATTTTTTTGTGTTTTTAGTTCAAAAATCAGTTTGTAAAATCTAAAAATATCTAAACCATTCAACCAATTTATTGAAATTTGATGGGTTATTGCCAATTGATAGATTTTAACATTAAACGAATCCCCTATTCACTCAATGTTAAATAATAGTCATTAAATCCCTATTCACCTAATGTTAAAATGTATCAATTGCATGCTAATTAGGTGAACAGGAAAATCTTGTAACTATCCATCTGATCTTTATCAAATATGCTGGGAAGGTTACCACTTATAAAATGAATAACAACTGCCAAATATTGTGAGTATTTGTCAAGAATTATTGAAATTATTGCCCAATTTTTGGAACTACTTGACTAGTTATCGGCTAAGGAGCCACTACCACAAAAAAATGGATGACAGAAACATTATTCAGGGCTTTTTAAAAGGATACTCAGCGCAAATATGTTGATCCCCCGTACACTATACTTGTAGTAATACAAGTTGACGGCACGATAGCAGCATAGGACGACTCTCGTTTCGGACCGGAACGTCTGAAAAACACGATGTGATTAGGATGAGCATCTCCCAATTGTTTCTTATTACCTTGCCCGGTGCGTGTATGTGCACGTCTTCAGGCGCCAAGAGGAGGATGGCGAGTGTACGGGCATTCATCTTGGAAACGGGGATGGTGAACACCAGCAGCCAGGAGATGACGCAAGCCAAGGTGTGCACCACCGCCAGGATGGGATAGGCGAGAAGTAGCCACGCCAAGGTACTCAAACGACACTGCGATGAGATTTGGCGCCATTAAAACAACGCCAAAATGTTTGAGGTCCATCAGTTCCTCACCCAGCGTTTTAAGCCGGTCCTGACCGGGAATTCCGGTAAAGGTAACTCAACAGGTAACGGGGAAGACATGAGAAGAGGCCCAGAGTCATTTTCCAAGACTACGTCCTTGCTCTCTTCGGTGTCTCGCTCTTCGGGGATGACTTCGCATCTCCGGGATTTGGTTGGAGATTTTTGGGTGAAGTCAGCATTCTGGGATGAACAAATGTAAGGTAATCTGAATCATGTGATCACATAAGGATTTTAGTAGGGAATTCCAAGAATTTTTACCTTCTGTATTGACTTTCCAAAGGGCCAAATAAAGTACCAGGCCAACTTTAAACATAGTTTTCCTAAAACAATGGATATGATTAAGGCTTTTGACAAACATTTTGAGTGATGCAGAGTAGACCACAATATTAGATCTATAAAAAACTGAATATTCAGGGGTTTTGATCCAGTTCCATTAATCCATTTATTAAAAAAAAATCTAAATATTATATCTAAAATGGTCCGCCCACGTGAAATCAAGTTGACGTTAAAGCGGCCCGTGAACCAACCCGATTCTGACACCCTTGGAGTAGACGATATACCGACCATATGGGATGCCAACGATGGTCATGAACATCACAGGGCAAATGAGGACATAGGTTAAAGACAGCCACCATCCAAATAAAAGCACATAAACAATGTTCCCCAAGGTCACCGTAGAGCCTGAAAGACAATAACATTTGAAGCCAATCTGTCCAATCAGAACATAGACAATGAATTCAAAAGGACCTCCTTGGGGCTTGACCACACTCAGGTCAGAGTATAACTCTTTGTCCACATCCGAACGGTCTTCCATAGGCCTCTCGGTCACATTGCCTTTCCATTTTCGGAAGCCAAACTACAAAAAAAAAAAAAAAATACAAAATGTCACTTTTTCAAAAACATGTTAATATTGATGTTGCTAACCTTGTAGTTGTTGGCCTCTCTATGCGCCTCTACTTCATTCTCAGCTCTGATGGTGGTTTTGGAGGTGCTTTCGTGCCAGCCTTCCTCGCCGTAGCGTAACGACGCCGAGCGTTCCCAGTTGCCGCGTGCTCCAGCGCAACCTGCCGTCAAAATTCGGCGTTAGTGGAAATAAAACAAGATTTTCAAGGGGTGCGTGTTACCTCTGTGTACGGCTAGGAAACATTTGGGTGTGTAGTGGCAGAAATGATTGGATGATGCCTCGGGTGAGGGGGTCTCCACGGCGGCGATCTCTGGATACTGCGATCCGGCGCAGAGTCGATCGGCTCGGGACTGGAGCCGTGGAAAGCGGCGATTTGGTTCCGGATCGTGGCCGTCTGGGTATACTAAGAATTTAAACGTAAAAATACATGAAAATGTGTGCATTTATTCATCATTTCACCACTTTGAAAATAAAAAAAATATCTGAATTCTTTTGAGAACATTTTGAGCTGTTGCTAATCAATGAATATCAATGAGAGTATGCATGCAGAGGAGTCTAATGAAGAAAATTTATGATTAAAAAGGCGCTAGAGATCATGTCGGCGCCACAGTTCCAGCGTGACGCTCCCATTGGTGCGTTCGGGACTTAGGTCTCTCACCAGCGATATCCATATTTTACCACACAGGTTAGCAGAGAGCCATATACACCCATCAAAAGAGCCACATATGGCTCCTGAGCCATAGGTTCTCTACCCCTGGTTAAGGGTTAGGGTCAAAAAGGGGGCGTGGCGCGCCCATCCAAGTTGCTGTGACTAACAACAACCTCCTGAGAGTCATGCATGTCACAACCACACACATATTACGATGATCACATTATCACTGCATTGCTTCAAACACGTGCAAAGAATAGTTTGGGTCAATTCCTAAGACATTTTCACTCTTAAAATCAATTGTTCATGAATAGCTTTGACTCAAATGATACTCTAAACAAGTCTAAAAAAGAAAGACATTTTCGCTACTTGTCCATCACGTTCAAATTGTTATTACAGAACTATTTTTTAAATCAAAACAAACAAAAGTCGTGTTGATTTGACCCACAGGTGCATTTGATTACAGAAATGGGGAGAATCAGGAGGTTGTCTAACAGTAGAATTCTCCTAGTTGTTTAAAAAAAAACATGATAAACGCACTTTACAAGGTGAAAGATAAAGAAAAAATAATTCAAATGAAAATCTCACCCGTGGACTCCAGCATGGATCTCCTCCTCACGTATTCCCGTTCACCTGCGGTTGTGAAAGACACAATCGAGGATTTTGTCAGGGACATATTTTTGTCACCTGTCCTCCTTTAAAATGTATTTTAATTCTCTTTTCTTTTTTTCCTTCCGTCTGCCGTGTTGTTTTGAAGCACAAAACGCTGGCGATCGCTACTGAAAGAAGTACCAAAACAAGGACGAGGAAGAGGAGGATGAAGAGGAGGCGTCAATGACACTGGTGTCAAAGTCGCGGCCCGGGGGCCAAATCTGGCCCACTGCATCATTTTGTGTGGCCCGGGAAAGAAAATCATAAGTGCTGGCTCTCTGTTTTAGGATCACATTAAAATGATAGATGTATATGTATATAATATTTCATGATTTTTCCCCCTTTTAATTCCATAATTTAATATTTTTAAAACCATTTTTTTCTGTGATTTTAGGTCAAAAATCAATCTTGCAAAATCTAAACATATAAACGAATATTTCCACTTTAATAAAAATTGTTTCCTTTTGAAATGAAACCCAATTATTTAATAAATGATTTTCTCTGCTCAAGTAATCTATAAAAAAATAATATTTAGGGCTTTTAATCCAGTTCCTTTAATCCATTTATTAAAAAAATATCTAATATCATGATTTGCACATGCAAACGCACATTTAAAATTATTTTAAAATGATTATATTAGAAGTCCACCACTAGTACAAAGAGAAAATATTCTGTATTCATAAACCCCCATTGAAATTGTGTTGGATTACATTTATTGACATTTAAAAACAAGTACAAGGTCAAAGAAATTGAGCTGTGAGGCAAAATGGACAAAAAATAACTGCCATCAAACACAAGAACAGAGCTTGATAATTTTTAAAGACTAAGAAATATAAGTCAAATCTTTCTTCATATATTGGAGAGTTGGGAGGAACTGACATAAACTAGCAGACTAATATAAATACTTCTCTAAATATCCCAACTAATAATGTTGTGCAATAGTTTAAAAAAAATGAGTGAACCCCACAAAAAAACCCTCATCCCTTTTATACTTTTGACACTAAAACTATGAGGTAAAAATCTGTACAAATAATACACTTGGCATCTATAAACAACTTATATACACAATAACAAAGACAAAAAGGACGCTAAAATGCAATGAAATGTATATATTCAAATGATATAGGGATGGAAAATGGAGTGTGCTTTAAATATTGATTTTTGTCTAAAAAAAAACAACTATATGGCAAAAAGTGTATCATTTCAAGACATAGAATAGTTTAATGGTAACCTGCCATGTCATTAAAAGAAGGGATACAGTATAATTGCTCAATTTTCCATTTGAAGTATAGCTGCCTCTTTTGTCCTACTGCAAAGTCGCCATATTGTATTGGAGTTACCTTTAAAAAAAGTGTTTTTAAATGTTTTTTAACATCCCTTTGCTTAAAAATACACAAAAAAAGCTTTGTTCAATGCAGGTGCACAAAATAAGATATGAAAGTATCCAGCACTTTTTCTTAGCTTCCCGTCAGTGCAATTTAGAAATCTGACTCTGCGTCCATAAGCTCCGCCTCCATCAAGTTAGTCCGCGAGTGGATGGGATCGTACCCCGCACGCCGGCCAGCGGGTACCCTGGCTACGTGCGCCATCCTCTCCGACAAGCCGTCCTGGAGGAAGCGGGGGGCGCCGGCAGGGTAACGCCGTTCGAGTCCGAGGTCCTCCGACCGATCGGCGAAAAAGCCTCGCTCCGATGGCGACGGCGGAAAGGATCCTGGAAGGATGGCGTCCTCCCGTAGGTTTGCCATTAGGCCGGGGTGGCGGGGCAACTTGGGGAGGCGGGGCACGGAACTGCGGCCGAACTCTCGCTGAGGATAACCCTGGGTTTCCGCGGCGTCCTCGGCGGCCACCCGCGCCTCCTTCCTCCTTTTCTTCTTCTTCTTTCGTTTAAGCATCTCTGGGGAGATTTGGGCTTCCACCATCCATAATCTGTCCCTCTCCTCCGGCGGAGGAACTAATGGGAAGAAAAAAATAACTATATGTGTGCCATGCAAGAACTTTTTCATTCTCAATACTAGCCAATTATTACCTGGTGTTCCCGTGGGAGTGACAGAGATATCCTGAGGCAAAATAGCGCCTCGCCTGGCTACCATCTTGGTGACGTGCTGCGCCCAGGCCGACGACACGTCGTTGGATGGCTCGTTGATTTCAAAGTTGATCCCAGCTGTAAAAGAGAGTCGTTTAATAATTTGGTCTACAGTTGTCAAAGTGGCGGCCCGGGGGCCAAATCTGGCCCGCCGTATCATTGTGTGTGGCCCGGGAAAGTAAATCATGAGTGCTAACTTTCTGTTTTAGGAAAATTAAAATTTAAATGAAGAGTATGGATGTATATTAAATGTCAAGATTTCCCCCCTTTTAAATCAATAATTGCAATATTTTAATCATTTTTTCTGTTTTTAGTTCAAAAACCATTTGGTAAAAACTAAAAATATATAAAAATATTTAGTTTTCTACTTTAATATGGCACAATTAAAGAAAAAAATGGGTTTCTTTTCCCAATGAAATATAAATGATTGACTAAATGATATTCCCTTACTAAGAAAAAAAGCTTAAATAAAAATTCTATTAGATCTAATAAAAACGGAATATTCAGGGCTTTTAATCCAGTTCTTCTAATCCATTTTTGATATTTTTTTGGAGTGTGCGAACGGATTAATTTCAATTGAATTGAATCCAATAGGAAAAAATGATTTGAGATATGAATAAATTTACATATGAGCTTTGTGGGGGGCACATGAAGCTCTTATCTCAAGGTATTGATATATTTCAATTGATCTGAAGTATCCCGTGTTCTCTAATCAGATCCCCCCCACCCTCTAGTGGACAAAAATGTCCAGAACAATTGAATCAGAGGTTTTTTTCATACCTACGGGTCCATCGTGGGACAATGTGTGCATGCTGAAAGACATCTCCTTCTCCGGATGGTTGTGGAGCTCCTTCCTCATGGCAAAGGCCTTGGCAATCATCTTGCTTTTTTTTATCCTCTTGGGTTCGTTGTCGCCACGTCCAATAATCCTGAAAGTGGCACGGCGTGATCACAAAAATGGCGACGTTCAAAGAAGAGAGGGATTTTTTTTGCTTACTTGCACCACGTGCGCTTCCAGATGAGAATTGTGGCTTTGGTCCAAACCCAAGTGCTCATGGCGATGCCGGTGCCAAACATGGAGAACAAGTTGATTTTCTCCACCATGAGACTGGGTCGGTTCTTAATGGCACACTCTGGGATGGGTTTGTTGCTTTGGGAGGCGATGGTGACATTGGCCTCGCATCTGTTAAGAGTATTGGTCTTACAAAAAAAAATCATCTAGAATACAGGTGTCAAAGTGACGGCTCGGGGGCTAAATTTGGGCCGCCACATCATTTTGTGGGGTCTGGGAAAGTAAATCATGAGTGCCGACTTTTTGTTTTAGGATCAAATTAAAATGAAGAGTATAGATGTATTTTAAATTTCCTGATTTCCCCTTTAAAAGTCAATAATTGTCATTTTTAATCCTTTTTTTTCGCGTTTTTAGTTCAAAAATAATTTTGTTAAATCTAAAAATATTGCTTTTGCTATTAAAAACTGAATATTTAGGGCTTTCAATCCAGTTATTTTATCAATTTTCTTTCTTTTGGTGTTTTTAGATCAAAAAGAGTTTTGTAACATCTAAAAATAAATATATAAAAATATTTTTGGTTTTCCCCTTTAATATTGAATATAATTTTTCCCAAAAATTGTTTCCATTTGAAATGAAAAACAAATGGTTATTAGATGTTTGCCCTTACTAATAAAACAAGTTCAAATAAATAGTTTTATATCTATAAAAAACTGAATATTTAGGGATTTTGATCCAGTTCTTATAATCCAATAAAAAAAATCAAAATATTATATCTAAAATGATCCGGCCCACATGAAATCGAGTTGATCTAAAACGTGTCATGAATTGTAAGTGAGCAAAAAGAAAAGAAGCATACAGCACATATTCCCTGAAGCTCCTCTCCCATTCGGCCTGGTTGAAGAAGTCGTAAAAGTGACAGCCAAAGGTGATGAAAACAAATCCGAAGGCTAAAAATCCAAATATACCTGACGAGGATTAAAGAGAAAAACAAAGTTGGAGTCAGTCAGTCAATTGCAAAGACCACCTTTGAAAAAAAACGTACCAAGGCGAAGCATGGTCTCGTTGATTTTACTAGCCGCCTTCTCACTCAGGAGTCCTGGGTGGTTACTTTTGATGGAGAATAAGGTCATGACACCTGTGAGGACAACTAAGGTCAGTTTGGAGGACGACTTTTAGCTAGTGTGAAGGCGAGACTCCAAGGGACCGACCTCGAATGAGAAAGTAGCCCCCGACCACAAGTACCACGCCAATGGGCGCCAGCACAAAGCCGGCGCGGTACCTGTAGTTCTTGTAGCCCACAAAGCAGATCCCGCTCACCGAGTCGCCGTCCACCTAGAATATATATGTATATATTTATTAAAGTATACCAAAAGTAAATCATGAGTGCCGACTTTTTGTTTTATGATCAAATTTGAATGAAAATGATCGATGTATAGGGAATATTTCCTGTTTTTCCGTCTTTTTAAATCAATAATAGCAATTTTTGAATCCAAAAAAGGTATTTTTTAACCTTTTTGTGTTGTTTTTTTAGTTCAAAAAGCATTTTTCAAAATCTATAACAAACTGATTATTTAGGGCTTTTTGATCCTTTTATTTTTCACTGTAAATAGATTCTTAAAAACTACGGCCCGCGGGCCACATACGGCCCGCTGACGTTGTCCAAATAATGATTTTTTTCCTCAAGATGGCGCCGTCACGCAGAAGCCAGTGGCAGTAGCTCTGTCCACTCTTATTTGTTTTTCGTGTTTTACAGCCCCTCTATCTTTTTTTAAATGACATTTTAATATTTCTCAATACATCCTTTTTACTTTACTTTGTACTTTATACTTTTTACTTTAATAATAAGAGATGAGTATGTTAATACTTTAGTTCTTTTTTTCAGTTTATGTTACATATGTACTGTTAACGGATGCACTTATTTATATGTATCGTATCATGTGCTGACCCGGCCCATCTGTCAAATTTTTAAAGTCAATCTGGCCCCCGGCCCGAAAAGTTTGCCCACCCCTGACATAATGGCCCTGTTCGACACCCCTGCGCACTTCTGCGTACCTCTGCGATGGCCAAGATGGCGACGGTGAGAACGAAGGGAATGGACCAGGTGACCATGTGAAAGTAGGAAGTGCGTCCGGTGAGTGGCTGCTGCGTGGTTCCGAGCGCCTTGAAGGAGGTGTGCCAGGCGTAGGTCAGCATGACGAACCAAATCACGCCCGACATGAGCGAATAGTACACGATGATGAAGATGGTCACGCACGACAAGGTCTCAGAAGAACTGCGAAGGGCGGGAACAAAAAGGAAAGAATTGCCAACACGGTCACGGTAAGCGCTTGGAGGGCGACCTACGAGGGCTCGCCGAGTCTCATGGTGTTGTCGCTCTTGCACACGATCTCTTCGCGGGCGCCGTCCAGAAACTGTGCCAGCCAACCGATGCTGCCCACGAAGAAGCAAGCGTTGATGTAGAAGAGGATGACGGCTGGATAGCGGTTGGAGTTCTTCCAGTCGGCCAGAAACGTGGCCTGGTGACACAATGCAATATTAAATTTCCATCAGGGGGTGTCAAATTCATCGCCAAAGTCCAATTTGTTCTTTTTCCAGAGTCCAAAGAAGGCTTCAAATGCCAAAAAGGCTCTTTAACAAAAAAATGGCTGCGTTAGGACCTACCATATGCATGCATGTAGATCTATAAGTATGTGTATGTATGTAAATATATGTATGTATATATATATATATATATGTATGTATGTATATATATGTATGTGTATGTATGTATATATATGTATGTATATGTGTGTGTGTATGTATGTATATATATGTATGTGTATGTATGTATATACATATATATATGTATGTGTGTATGTATGTATATATATGTATGCGTATGTATGTATATATATGTATGTATATTTATACATATATATATGTATATATGTGTGTATATGTATGTATTTTTATGTGTATGTATATACATGTATTTCAGCAACACGCTTATTTATTTATATATTTATTCATGTATTTATTTATTAACGTACTTATTACCTATCCATTTATGTCTAAAATGTCTTTCCCTGTGTCTGTATTCTCATCCTCTTGCTACTGTGACAACGAAATTTCCCGAATACGGGATGAATAAAGTGATCCAATCCAATCCAAGTACCGGAAAATGAGAAGGAATTGACAACGATAGACATCTTGTTCATCTTCCAGTATCTTGGACCTAGCCATGTTTTGACTGGGACGTGGATTGGACGTCTATCGTCGTCAATGGCAACGGCAATCTTTTGGGCCAAAAATGAACAAGTGTTGTTGGCAGGAAAAAAACAAGCAAGCAGTTACCAGAGTGAACAAAGTGCACAGGAGGGTGATGGTGCCAAAGTAAGCGATGTAGGCGTGCATGTCATTGTGTTCCTCCTCGGTGAATAGCGGATTGTCGCATTGGATGCCGCAGCCTTCCACGTCCTTGTACCAACTGGACTGGATGTCGGTTTTTACCAGCGGCGCCTCGCACTGCCCCGACGTGTTGAACTTCAGTTTTTGCACCTCGTTCTGCCACGGCGTGGGATGGGGGAAAAAGTCGGTCAAGGCAAAGCCCGGCCGGTCGGAAGTTGAACCTTTGCGCTTACCGAGCAGCCCACTGGGAATTTGTCGCATTTGAGGAAGCCGGGCCATCCGCGTTCCTGGTCCACAATGCTGCACGGGCGGCGGGTTGCCAGACACAAACTCTGACTTGGTAGCTCCACGCGTCCGTTTTCGCATTTGGGCATGTAGACGGCGCACAGCAGCGGTTGGATGACGGACCAACAGCGGGGAGCGTTGCGCAAACCTGGAAAAAAAACAGGGCAAAATCATGGTTAAGGGTCGCGGGGGGTGCTGGAGCCTATCCCAGCTGACTACGGGCTGATACCCCGAATGGGTTGGAAAGGGGACAACCGACCAATCATATTTGTACCTACAGGCAATTTAGCCTACAGCAAGGGTGTCAGACTCGGGTTGGTTAGCGGGCTGCTTTAACGTCAACTCCATTTCATGTGGGCTGGACCATTTTAGATATAATATTTAGATTTTTTAAAATAAATGGATTAAAATAACTGGATTAAAAGCCCTAAATATTTAGTTTTTTTTATAGATCTGAAACAATGTTTATTTTAGCTTTTTTAAAAAATATGTTTTTAGGTTTTACAAAATGATTTTTGAACTAAAAACACAGAAAAAATTGATTAAAAAATGACAATTATTGATTTAAAAGGGTGAAAATCAGGACATTTCATATACATCTGTACTCTTCATTTGAATTTGATCCTAAAACAGAAAGTCGGCACTCATGATTTACTTTCCCGGGCCACAAAAAAATGATCTGGCGGGCCAGATTTGGCCCCAGGGCCTCCATTTTGACACCAGTAGCCGACACTGCATGTTTTGGGGAATTTGGGTGGAAATAGTTGAACTGTCATTCTTCAGGACCCAAAAAAGATTCTTCCTAGTTCCCAAAATGCCTGTCAATCAATGTCATCCATCATTTTTTGGATGATGTGATATCACAAAATGGACCATTTTTCTCTTTATGTATGATTACTGTGGCAAGACTAAACATGTATGATTATTTTTGTAATGCACTTTAAAAAAAGTGTTTTTAAAGCATTTATTTTGAGTATTATATAAAAAAAGCCTGAAATTTGAGCGATGTAATGACATTTTTAGATGGAATCTTTGTTATTTCTCCTCTCAAATCCAAACCTTTGCATCTCTCCAATCTATTCTAAGCAAAAAAATGTCAATACATATTTTGTTTTTGTTGTTTTGTTGTTGTTTTTTTTGCAACTCACCAGACCACATGGTGAGCTTCTCAAAAGCCTCCTCCTGGGAGATGGAGTCTTCTGCCAGGATCAAGGACGTGTGCGTGTACGGTAGAGGAGAACCAAGGCATGTGTTGTACTTAAGTGCCTCGCATGTCGTCGTCATCTTACATTTATCCTCAAATATGCTCACGTTGGGGGACAGTTGGACGGCTCCGCTGAGGAAAAGCATCCCGTAAAAGCCAACAAAGACGCTCCAAACTTGGGAGGACATTTTGGGAGAACAAGATCGGGCTAAATTATGCCCCAAAAAATGACAATAACGTCAAATCTAACAGCTTCAATAGCAAAAAATCCCCAAAAGTTCAATATGCATTTCTGATTCTTGTTTGCAAGGACGATCCATGAAGATAAAGGCAAGTTTTTTAAGGACGATGTAAAGTTTTTCCTCCCTGAAAGACTTTCAGTCGCTCTGGTTGCTGCTCACCGAATTCCATCTCTGAGGAAAAAGAAGAAGAAAAAACTAAAGAAGATTTAAAAGGATCCAAAGTGACAGTTTGAGAGTAGCAAAAGTTTGAAGTTAGGGGGTTGTTTACGGGCGAAAATGTCGAGAAAGTTGTGGATGCGCCCTCCCCCACATCCGAAAAATCTCGCCATGAAAAGTGTAACTGGAGCTCCGGTGGAATGCGCATGCGCAAAGCACTTAGTCTCCTCTTCTTTTTTTCCCCTAAACCAGTTCAACATCCCAATAAAGTGGTGCGCTTTAAAATAAAAACTTTCTTATTTTATGGAAACATGACATTCTAATAATTTATTCAACCAATTATTTCAACCTCAATATGTTTCATTTAGCATTTAAAAAATGTTTAACCCACACTTTGAGCACAGAGTTGTCAAAAAACCCCAAAAAATGATAATCCTAACACCTCAGATCTGAAATATGAGATATTCACACGTGCTTTTGCACTGGTTTTGATCCCTTTTTAAAACCCTTTCATAATAATCAATGAGAGTGTGTATCCCAGAAGAGTCTAATGTCAAAAAAGAAGATTAAAGTAGCTCTAGACATAGTATCTCAGCTCTATCATATGGTCACAGGTGGGCAAAGAGCCAGATGCACCCATCAAAAGAGCCACATGTGGCTCCCGAGCCATAGGTTCCCTACCCCTGATCTAGAACAATGTACGGTTGAGCTTTTTTTTTGTTCTTAGTAGGGGAAAACGTCTTTTTAAAGTTATGTTCAATATTAAAGTGGAAAACAATATTTTTAGATATTTATTTCTCGATAAAATGCTTTTTGAACTTGGATTAAAATTGCAATTATTGACTTAACAAAGAGAAAATCAGGAACTATAATATACATCTATATTCTTTATTTTGAATTTGATCCTAAAACAGAAAGTCAGGACTCATGATTTACTTTCTTGGAGCCACACAAAATGATGTGACGGGCCAGATTTGGCCCCCGGGCTGCCACTTTGACACCAGTAAACTACTACAACTTGAAGTCCAGAGACCAGACCAAGTCTCATATGCTTTGTCATCTCCACGGATCAGCATGGCGCTTTTCATTGTATTCCTGCAGCTCAATTTGGTCTTTAATCTGGCTGATGAGAATCTGAGAGAGCAGAATGCCCACCAACTGCAAAAAAAATGCCATAATCAGCCCACCACAGTTCACTAAACCCGAGCTCCGAGTCCTACCTGAGGGATGGCTAACCCCAATGCAATACCTCCCATCAGAAATAAGTTGCTATGAATCCAGTCCACCACTTTGTCGATGCATCCATTGGTATGAATGACATCTCCGGCTTCCAGGAATTCCACTTTCTGGATTCCTTGCCCGCACATTGTGTTCACCACCTCCTCCTGCAAGGCATACATCGTTAGAGAACACGCTACGGAAAATGGAACGACGATAACCGGGACCTTTTCTTGGGTGACGACGCAACAGGAAAACGGTACAGAGCAGCGTTCCTGGCTAGGATTTTTGTCGGTGCAGTTGAAGTACACGTTCATGGACCAGTCGGTGAAGGTCACGGCGCCGCAACAGTCGAACTGGGGGTTAGATTATCATGGCCGTGGAAACGTTTTTTTTTTTTGGAATATGACGACGTTTGAGCTCATTTCTGACTTCTTTCTGGCCAAAGTCGATGAGGTTCTGCAGGTCGATGTCGTCTCTGTAGTGGACGATGGCGTTGTTGACTATTTCGGTGACCTTACCGCGAGCCTACGGAAGAAGAAGAAGAAGAAGAAGAAGAAGAAGAAGAAGAAGAAGAAGAAGAAGAAGAAGAAGAAGATAGTCCTTTAAATTCCTGGGGGTCCACGTCACGGCTAAGGTCTCCTGGTCTACAAACACCACAGTAGTGGTGAAGAAGGCCCAGAAACGACTCAATTTCCGATGATGCGATGTATCCATCATGGCAGAATGCCAAATTACGAGTCTGAAATTATCACTTATTTGAGTCTTTTGCCGGGAAAATGCACCTTATGGAGAAGTACTACCAATTTCGTCATACGTAGTTTCTGGTTATGATGACATTTATGCTATTGTTGATGATAATGACTAAGCCTATGTCTTATTATTATTATCATTATTAAGAAGAAAAATCATGATAGGATGTAAAGAATTCAACCTTTTTGTGGCTTTCGGTTTTCTTTTTTCAATTCTGAAGCATACCTTATCAGAGAAGACGAATCCAAGCACGGCGGCAGCCAACTGGAGCATGAAGATGATAGTCAGGCTGATGCAGAACTGAGCAAGAAAGATGAGAGTCAGATCCTGTTTTGAAGACCCTCCCCACAAAATGTCAACCTACAAACTGCAGTAAGCAAATATTCTCCCTCAGCGAACCCACACAGCCGCAGAAAGTGATGATGAACATGAGGACCCCGACCACCAGCAGGATCATGGCCGGATCGACGGCGAGACACGCCAACGCCGTTTCTGAGAAAACCATGGAATGGTGGTTTCGCACTCAGTTTCTTTCAGTTCTGGTGTGTTTACCTCCATGCTTGATGATCCGGGCGTACACCCCGATTCCTACCATGGCCATGGCGATGAGCTGCCAAACAAAATCGGAAACAGAAAACATGTCACAGACGTGAGGGTGACGTGTTCATACTTGTCCAGGGAGTGGCCGACATTGGGGGAAATGCGAATAGAATAAGCCTTCAAGTGCTGATTGTTTTTAAGACTGACAGTCAAATATTTTGTTGTATTATAATAAAACAAGGGTCAGGCTCTTTAACAAAACAAATGGCTGAGTGTTAAGACCTACCGTATGCATGCATGTACATCTCTGTGTATGTATGTATGTAGATATGTGCTTGTATATGTATGTGTATGTATGTATATATATGTATGTGTATGTATGTATATATATATGTATGTGTATGTATGTATATATATGTATGTGTATGTATGTATATATATATGTATGTGTATGTATGTATATATATGTATGTGTATGTATGTATATATATATGTATGTGTATGTATGTATATATATGTATGTGTATGTATGTATATATATGTATGTGTATGTATGTATATATATGTATGTGTATCTATTTATATATATGTGTGTATGTATAGATGTACATCTATGTGTATGTATATATATATGTGTGTATGTGTATGTATGTATATATATGTATGTGTATGTATGTGTATGTATGTATGTGTATGTATGTATGTGTATGTATGTATGTATGTATGTGTATGTATGTATGTGTATGTATGTATGTGTATGTATGTATGTGTATGTATGTATGTGTATGTATGTATGTGTATGTATGTATGTGTATGTATGTGTATGTATGTATGTGTATGTATATATATATATATATATATATATATATATATATATATATATATATATATATATATATATATATATATATATATATATATATATATATATATATATATATATATATATATATATATATATATATATATATATATATATATAAACATACATTTCAGCATCATGCTTATTCATTCGTGTATTTATTTATTAACTGACTTATTACCTATCTATTTAAGTCTATAATGCCTTTCCTATAGCTGCATTCTAACCCTCTTGCGACTGTGACAACGAAATTTCCCGAATACGGGATGAATAAAGTTATCCAATCCAAGCACTCTGTTTTGCGGGGTGACATGAAATATGATCTACATTAGGGATCTATAAGGATATATTTTTCAATGTTTTGACAATCAATAAAAAGTGAGGAAATGTATTGAGAGTGGTAAAGTAATTCAAAATATCTGTATATACATATATTGAATTTCCAGGAGCAAACAAGAGCACATTCCGCCAGGAAGCGCTTGCTGTTTTTCCACATTCTGGTCCTGTTGGTGCACGACCCGAAGCCGCACACTCCTAGAGGGCGTTGCAAATAGATTTTTTGTTGTTGCAAAATTTCTCAATGTAAACCATGCCACTATTCAATTCTTTTTATTTCATTCTTTACCTTTTAGAGTCATCGTATATTTTGAGAGTTTTGAAAATACTTTTTAGAAAAAAATAAAATAAACAATACATTTTTGGGGGGATAAAATGTGTATTTATTTATTAAAAGAGGAAATATGATCTATATCTCTTGGCTTTAATTTAAATTTGATCCTAAAACAGGAAGTTAACGCACAGGATTTACTTTGGCGGACCGCAAAGAACGATGTGGCGGGTCCGTTCTGGGCCCCCGACCCACCACTTTAAAAAAGGGTGCTTAAGTGGAACTATGAAACTCTTTCATTTCAACATATTTAATTTAGGTTGATGCACTATCGTCATTCTAAACATAGCTGGAAATTGCGTCCAAATTTGCCATCTGAAAAAAACTAATAATTTTAGCAATGTGTGCATAATTCAAAGACCCCAAGACTCACCCAGAAAATGAAATTAAATATGAAGAGCAGGTATTTGACCACAGCGCTGACAAAGGAGAAGTCCTCATCATAACGTCCTCGTGCCACATTTCCACGGTTCCCACACATGGTGTCGGGCAAAAATCCGCCTTTTAGGCATCCACATGGAGATCTTTGACGTGTCTTTGAATTCCTGGTGGGATTGTCTCCGCAACTGTTATGGCCCACAGGGGCGGGTCTACAAAGGTGTGTGTGCGTCACGGCTGATTTCCTCAATAGACGTCCAATCCATCGTGAGCCATAAGGACAACAAAAACATTCAAGTCAATTCAATTCCAATACAAACAGATGGGATTTTGATTGTCGTCATGGAAACGAGATTCAATTCTATTTTTTTAAGGAACCAAAAAAACATTGAAGCACTGTTTTGGAATTTGCTTAATAAACAAAAAAAAGTTTCTTAAAGACACACATAGCTGCATGTAGGTCATTATTTTCTTCACCAACAGGGGGAGCTCAAGCCAGCACAAGTTCCATATCAAATTTTACTTGGAAATATTGTATTGTATTGAGCACACATGGTCTTATTTCTTAATTTCATGTCAAGTTAGTGGCGTGGAATGTCTATTTTCAGGGCTCTCGTGCGCCCTCTAATAGATTGCACCCTATGCGGTCGCCCATTTGGCCCGTAGGCAAAACCGTCCCTGTCTCTTGTCTAATAAATTTATTTTTTAATTGGAAAATGGCAGATTGTACAGATTTATGATGACGATTAAGTTGATCTGACCAAAACATTGAGTATATTGACTAATGGGAATCGCACCTGTGCAAATGTGACCCTAGTCTATAAAGTTATAGAGTATTTAGTAACCAAAATGTTGGGAAATTTTTGGTCGAAAACAGAAAGCGACTTGAAAAAACATCAGCACATCTTCCCCAATTTTAGGGTATTTATTTAAATGACACGGCTGTACAAAGCTAAAATTCCATCATGACAAACGACGGCAATATGCTTTTTTTTTCTTTACCCATGATTTAAAAAAAACAAAAATCAAGATGAACATAAAATCATGATCAATCAAATAAATAGGCTAAAAAACTTTGGATCACGTACAGCAATGTTTTAAATAAATAGAACTCTGCTTAAGACGTCCGATACGATTCAGAAAGGAGAAAGAAAGTATTTTCTCGCTCTTTAGCACTTAAAATTGTATCCAAGAAAAAGTGTATCAAATGAAGTAAGAAACAAGTGAAGCGTCATCAAGTACAAAACAGATTGTGGAAATTGGTTCGGAAAAACGTCGCTGCTTCCGGAAAGAAGACCAACGTCGTGGCAGGACGCCTTCCCACGACGGGGTCTCTCTTCTGAGGGTCTTGGCGAAATGGGCGGGGCCCCAATATGGCGTCGGCGCGGACGGCGATGTCAGTTTTTCGGTGTGAAAATCCCACTCTGACGTTCTTCTCCCTTCTTTCGTTTGGCACGGCCGCTTTTATTTTACGACTCTGCTGAAAAAAAGAGGAAAGAGTGATGTTGATCTTGGAAAAAAATAAATGCCGTATTTTCAAGACTATAAGGTGCACTTGAAAGAATTTCCTCCAAAATAGACAGTGCGCCTTATAATCCAGTGCGCTTTATATATGGATCAATACTAAAAATGTTATCATTTTGTGTGGCCCGGGAAAGTAAATGATGAGTGCCGATTTTCAGTTTTAGGATCAAATTAAAACGAAGAGTATAGATATATTAAAGATATATTGAATTTCCTGATTTTCTCCCTTTTAAATAAATAATTGTCAGTTTTGAATCCATTTTTTCTGTTTTTAGTTCAAAAATCATTTTGTAAAATCTAAAAGTGAATTAAAAAAAGCTCAAATAAACATTGTTTTAGATCTATGGATTTGTGGGTGATGATGATGTGAATACAATGTAAATTGGCTAAATAAAGTCCAACCGAACTCCGTTTTGCTTCCGTTTTCCTTTTAATTAGCGTATGCCCATATGTTTAAGCTGATGTATGATTTGCTGTGCCTGTCTGCATCTTTAAAAACGGTGCATTTCAAATACAGAAATGGCACTTGTTACTGACACTGCGGCTTTAAATGCGATGCGCCATATAGTCGTGAAAATACATTACACGACCATCTATTTTCGTGCCTCTAAAACGCTCACCTGCAGCATCGGCCGCCGCTTCTTCGGCCTGCGGTTCGGACGCGACGTACTTGTCGCCAAATATCTTGACCAGCTGGTCAAAGTACTTGCACTCCTGTTTATCTCCTCTGCCGTGGAAAATGCGGAATAAGAGACAGGAAAGTTTGCCGCCGGAATCGGCTGGCATGGACGCCGCTTACCTCCTGCCATCCAGGAATTGTCGAAAACTGTATTTAAGCCTCTTGATTCGGGTCTGGCACTGCTCGGGTGTGCGCTGGTAGCCCTGATTGGCCAGTGTTTCGGATATCTGCATGAAGATGTGCTTGTTCTTGGTGCAACTCTTCAAGTTGTCCTGCACGTCCTGGCTCCCCCACACACTCAGCAGAACCTCCGTCTCGCCGTCGCTCCAAGGATGCTTGGAGTTGTCCGACAACCACTGGTTGCCCGGAGAGAGCCCGAAATCTGGAGCGGGCGGTCGCTCGTCGTCAAGCTCCGCCGGGACGAGTCTCCACGCTCCGGCTTCACCTCTGATGGCTTCGTAGACGCCGTCCTCCGACTCGTCCGGCGCCGGGATGCCCGCCAGGTCCGACTTCAACTCCCGACTGAAGATGGCCTCCATTTCCCGAAAGAATTTGAAGTCCTGCCTGTGGTGAGAAAAAACAAAACAAAATAAGAGACACTGTTTTGGACCAAGTGGGAAAATATTCCTGACTGACGGACTTTTCATGGAGGAATCCATATTTAAGGCGCTTGATGCGGGTGTAGCACTGCTCGGTGGTCCTGACATAGCCGCGGTTGCTCATCCTCTCCGAGATGAACTCGAAGACGTGGCGGTTCTTCAGGCAGCCGCGGAGCGTCAACTGCACGTTGTCTTCCCCCCAGATTTCCAGCAGCGTGTGCGTTTCGCGGTCGGACCATGGCGTCTTTCTGCTGGGGTCTGGCAGGAGGTGGCTGGTGGACGGCAGCTCGTCTGAAAGGTCAAACGGGAGACGGTCTTATATTGTTTCAGCACAAGATACGATACATATAAAAAAGTGCATCTGTTAACAGTACATATGAAACATAAACAGAAGGACTAAAGTATGAACATACTCATCACTCATCATTAAAGTAAAAAGTATAAAGTAAAAAGGAATGTATTAAGAAATATTAAAATGTCAATGGCTGAAATTATCACTTAATTGGGTCTTTTGCCGAGAAAACGCACCTTAATGGAGAAGCACTACCAATTTGGTCATACACAGTTTCTAGGTATGATGACAATTAGGCTTTTGTCAAGTCAATGATGATGACAAAGCCTATGTCCCATTATTATTATACTTCAAAAATAGCTTGTTTTTGTTGTTGTCCTTTGAAACACTATGATGTGGACTTACATAGGTCCGAGCAAGATTCTTCAAGAGGCGGCAAGGACGCGGACAGTGAAGAGGACGTCTCCACGTCGTTGTACATGGCGTTGTCACCCAGAACTGGAGCGAGGAGGTTGAAGTAGCGGAAGGCGCCAGAGCGACCATTTCTGCGGGATACAAACACACACACAGACGAATTCATGAAAGGGAACGGACTGACGGATGGACGGACGCATGTCCACAAGATGGATGCGGACCTGCGACTGTTGCAATGTCGCCTGTACGTCTTCTTGAGACGTTTAATCCGAGCTTGGCACTGCTCGGCGTTCCTTGCAAAGCCGGCGGCGGCCATCCTCTCGGCAATATCCACAAAGACGTGACCGTTGCGGACGCATGTTTTCAGGCTGAGCTGTACGTCGTCGGCGGCCCAGATCTCCACCAGCGTCTCCGTCTCACGCTCGCTCCACGGCACGTTCAGGGGGTCCACCGACGAGACCACTTCCCTCGCCTCGTCTGGCTCGTCCGGCGAGGGCGCCTCGGAACCCATCACCTGCTCTAACTGCTCGTAGAATTTATCGTCCACTCGCCGTCCGCGCCTAAAAAAAGGAGAGGGGTGTGGGTGGGTGTTGGGTTTGGGAGTCGTCATGGACTCTTGCTACCAGCAGATGGATATCAATCACTTCCAGGAATACTCGCATAGTGTTCCTACATCGTGACATACCTTGCGCTTCTTTATGTAATTGTTATGCCAAATGAAGGAGTGATTATTTTAATTCAAATGGAGTTTGTTTTTAGTTTCCTCATTCTATTATTGTTAAATACCTTAATTGTTTTTATAGTTGCAGATGTTGTTTTTGCTTATGCATGTTGGATTAATCAATAACCTTGTAATTGTTTTGATTTATGGCTTTAAAGCCGTACGAGAAATTACTGTTTGAGGAGATACCGTATTTTCACGACTATAAGGCACACTTAAAAGTCTTAAATTTTCTCCAAAATAGACAGTGCGCCTTATAATCCAGTGCGCCTTATATATGGAAAAAACTGAAAACCAAAAACGAAAATCCACCACTGTGGGATATTAAAAAAACAAAAACGGCTGAACTGAAACAATACTATTAAATATGCAGATGCCATTTTAGTTTACAAAATCTTCCATCATATAGCTCCTACCCCACTGCAAGATTTTATACAAAAAAATCCAAAACATCCACAATGGCTGGCTCTAGAGGTGACTGTGTAGTGAGTGCTTCATACCTGGAAGTCAATAGCAATTACTGAATTTTCACGACTATAAGGCGCACTTAAAAGTCTTACATTTTCTCAAAAATAGACAGTGCGCCTTATAATACAGTGCGCCTTATATATGGAAAAATGTCATTCATTGAGGCTGCGCCTTATAGTCGTGAAAATACGGTACTTTGGAGATCGGGAGGAGGTCTTGATCTATCTACCCTCATAAGGTTTCTTGATTAGAGATGCAAAGTATTTAATTAAACGTCAATAATTGAATAAGATGTCTGCCTGCAGTGATTGCTAATTATAGAGAAGTGTAATTATTAATGAACCTATCAGTGGGTGTTTAATTTGTGTCCGTTCGCCATGGCGCTGCTGACCTCTTGTCAAAGTGACATTGGACGAACTTGCTGTTCAGCGCCTTGACTTTCTCGTGGCACTGTTCCGGTGTTTTGGAGTAGCCCAGGTCGCGGAGACGTCCGGAAATCTCGGCGTAAACGTGCCCGTTGGGGAAGAACCCCGTCAGGGAGCGCCGCACTTCTTCTTCTCCCCAGATGTCAATCAGCGCCGAGGTTTCCGCGTCCGACCATGTTATGACGTCTCCTTCTGTCGGGAAATTAGGAGGAACGTTAGCAGTCATCGTGGCGTGGCGGCGTTCCTCCCTAGCAACGTTCGGATATATTTTTTTACCCGTTTCAGTCACAGAGTCGCCATTGGAATCTTCCGATATTTCAATGGGGTCCGTGGTGGACGCCACGGACGTGGACGGACGCTTGTCCAGGATTTGTTCCATCAAATCAAAGAATTTAAAATTCACCTTCTCGCTCCCAGATGAGCTGTGGAATGGACAAACATGTTTGAAGACAAGTTGATAGTGCAAAATGTTTTTTTTTCACCAAATACCTCATGCTATCTCGACAGTGCCAGTAGCTGGTTTTCAGTCGTTTGATTCTGGTGTGGCACTGCTCGGCTGTCCGGGTGAAGCCGTGGACGGAGAGTTTCTCGGATATTTCGCTGCAGATGTGTACGTTGGGTGGGAAGCCTTTTGCGTTTTGCTGGATCTGAAGAGGAAAGAGAAGAAGAACAATTAAACCACTGGTGTCAAAGTAGCGTCCCGGGGGCCAAATCTGGCCCACGGCATCATTTTGTGTGGCCCGGGAAAGTAAATCATGAGTGCCGACTTTCTGTTTTAGGATCAAATTCAAATGAAAAGTATAAATGTATATTAAATTGCCTGATTGTTCCCCTTTTAAATCAATGATTGTAATTTTGTAATATTTTTTTTTATTTTTAGTTAAAAAATAATTTAGTAAAAAATAAAAATATATACAAATATTTTGTTTTCCACTTTAATATGGCACAAAATTAAAGTTATAAAAAGTTTGGTTACCTTTTGCAATGAAAAACAAATGATTAAATAATAATCCTTTTTTTCTGTTTTTAGTCCAAAAATCATTTTTTAAAATCTAAAAATATATAAAAAAGCTAAAATAAATATTGTTTTAGATCTATAAAAAACTGAATATTCAGGGATTTTAATCCAGTTCTTTTAATCCATTTATAAAAAAACTAAATCTAAATATTATATCTAAAATGCGGCTCGCAAACCAACCCGAGTCTGACACCCTTGAAATAAACCTAAAATATACCTGCGATTCTCCCCAAAGTTCCAGAAGAATGATGGTTTCTTTGTCGGCCCATGGGACTTTTTTTCGATCGTCTTGGAGGCCCACCACGGATACTGGAAAGCGGCAAAAAATTGTCATGGGTGGACAAGCGAGCGACGCACTTGACGTCTCTCCGTACCGACGTCCTGGACGGAGCAGGAGTCGTCGTCGGGCGTCTCATGAGGTGGCGGCGTGGGCCGGCGTTCTTTCAATAAAAAGCGGGCCAGCTCGTTGTAGAACTTGCACGGAACTTGCTCCAAACCCTTCATGCTGCGGAAGACCAGGAAAGAAAAATACATAAATAATAAAAAAATAAATTTTGTGTACCGTATTTTCACGACTATAAGGTGCATCGCATTATATGGCGCACCCTCAATAAATGACACATTTTAATTTTTTTTCCAGATATAAAGCACACTGGATTATAAGGTGCCCTGTCTATTTTGGAGAAAATTTAAGACTTAAGTGCGCATTATAGTCGTAAAAATATGGTAGATATACTTATACACAGACATATACACACACACATACATATACACACACACATACATATACACACACACATACATATACACACACACATACATATACACACACACATACATATACACACACACATACATATACACACACACATACATATACACACACACATACATATACACACACACATACATATACACACACACATACATATACACACACACATACATATACACACACACACACATTATTACACATACATATACACACACACACACACACATTATTACACATACATATACACACACACATTATTACACATACATACACACACATACAAATACCATACCGTACTTTCACGACTATAGGGCGCACCCTCAATTAATGACACATTTAATTTTTTTCCATATATAAAGCACACTTGATTATAAGGTGCCATGTGTATTTTAGAATAAATTTAAGGCTTAAGTGCGCCTTATAGTTGTAGAAATACGGTAGGTATACATATACACTTATACACACACACCCATACACATTCTGTATTTTCACAACTATAAGGCACACCCTCAATGACTGACACATTTATTTTTTTTCCATATATAAAGCACACTGGATTATAAGGTGCCCTGTCTATTTTGGAGAAGATTGAAGACTTTTAAGTGCACCTTATAGTCGTGAAAAAACGGACCCGAAAACAAATCATCTCCCCAACGCACTTGTTTTCGTAGCACTGCCTGAAACTGGTCTTGAGCCTCTTGATGCGCGTTTGGCACTGTTCGGCAGTCCTGGAAAACCCCTGCGATGCCATCTTGGTGGAGATGATGGGGAACATGTGCACGATTCTATTGGTTCCTCTCATTTCCTGCTTCATTTTCTCCAGGCCCCACGTGTTGATAAGAGCCAGCGTTTCTACTTCCGTCCACGGCACGTTTCTGGTCCCTTAAAAAAATAAATAAACAGAGTGAAATTGGGTTCCGTGGACAGTCTCGCCCACTTCTCCCATTCATACCCATTTCTTGACTGCTCTGCCCCACAAACTGCAAGTCCTCGTCGCCGTCCCGAGACTCTTCGTCTTCCACCACCTCGTCCGCCTCGTAGGACAAATCGGGCGCGGCGGAGGACGGCGGTGAGCCCAGCACTCGCTTCATGTGCTCGTAAAACGTGTGTTCCACTCTGGACGTTCCCCTGGAGGTTTCGGGAAGGAAGCCGTGACTCCCGGGTGGCGGCGAATGGCGAGAAAACGACGCCCACTCACTTATTCTGCCGGTAACCTTTTTTCAGGCGTTTGATCCGTGTCTGGCACTGCTCCACCGTCCTCTTGAAGCCCCTCTGGGCGAGCGTCTGGGCGATCTGCACGTAAATGTGCCGGTTCTTCAAGCAGCCCTTCAGCGCTCGCTGCACTGAGTCGTTGCCCCAAATGTCCAGCAGGTGGAGCGTCTCCTCCTCCGACCAGGGAATCTTGGCGTCGCTGGTTGTCGCCGAGGGTCCTTCACGAGCTTCTGAAAATGAAGGCAAAAATATGTTTGGTTGCCGAGCCAGGCGATAATTACAGTCATCCCTTTTAAGTTGCGTATTATTGGTGTATGTACATGTTATTTGTCACAGGATTCGCTCGTCCATTCAACGAAACGTCCGTTCGACTAGCTGTCTGTCGACCAAACGTCCATTCGACTAAACGTCCGGGTACCTCCCTCGATTATTGAAAATTACCATTTTCGTCCCGGTAACAGTTATGTATAAAAAGTATTTAGATTTTTTTTGAATTCATAAAAATTTGAAAATCCACGCTTAAACTCATAAGAAAGTTAGTGACCCCACTTGGCGATTTTTTTTCGATTATATATACATACATCTATGTGTATGTATGTATGTATATGTGCTTGTATATGTGTATGTATGTCTCTATATGTGTATGTATGTATGTATATGTGCTTGTATATGTGTATGTATGTCTCTATATGTGTATGTATGTATGTATATGTGCTTGTATATGTGTATGTATGTATATGTGCTTGTATGTGTATGTATGTATGTATATGTGCTTGTATATGTGTATGTATGTATGTATATGTGCTTGTATATGTGTATGTATGTATGTATATGTGCTTGTATGTGTATGTATGTATGTATATGTGCTTGTATATGTGTATGTATGTATGTATATGTGCTTGTATGTGTATGTATGTATGTATATGTGCTTGTATATGTGTATGTATGTATGTATATGTGCTTGTATATGTGTATGTATGTATGTATATGTGCTTGTATATGTGTATGTATGTATGTATATGTGCTTGTATATGTGTATGTATGTATGTATATGTGCTTGTATATGTGTATGTATGTATGTATGTATATGTGCTTGTATATGTGTATGTATGTATGTATATGTGCTTGTATCTATGTATATGTGCTTGTATATGTGTATGTATCTATGTATATGTGCTTGTATATGTGTATGTATGTATATGTGCTTGTATATGTGTATGTATGTATGTATGTATGTATGTATGTATATATATATATATATATATATATATATATATATATATATATATATATATATATATATATATATATATATATATATATATGTGTGTGTGTGTGTGTGTGTATATACATATATATATATATATATATATATATATATATATATATATATATATATATATATATATATATATATATATATATATATATATATATATATATATATATATATATATATATATATATATATATATATATATATATATATATATATATATATATATATATATATATATATATATATATATATATATATATATATATATATATATATATATATATATATATATATATATATATATATGTATATGTATATATATGTATATATATGTATATATATATATATATATATATATATATATATATATATATATATATATATATATATATATATATATATATATATATATATATATATATATATATATATATATATATATATATATATATATATATATATATATATATATATATATATATATATATATATATATATATGTATATATATGTATATATGTACATTTCAGCAACACACTTATTTATTGATATATTTATTCATGTATTTATTTATTAACTTACTTATAACCTATCTATTTACGTCTAAAATGCCTTTCCTATTTCTGCATCCTCACCCTCTTGCTACTGTGACAACAAAATTTCATAATTTCATAACTGAACAAACCTGTGTAGTCCCCCCATATGGAGATTAATGGTGATTCGCCAGAATTCTCATCATCCACCGAGGACTCTCTGTAACAGTCCAAAATAGAACGCAACCACGTTAAAAAGGGTTTACATCAGGGGTCTCCAAAACGATCCTCGCGGGGCACTATGTGTCCTACTTTACATTTTGGAGTCCCCTGTTTTACGCAATGATTACATGCCAGAAAATTAGTTCTCATACAAGAATGACGACGCATCCGTCCGCTGCTTGGCGGGCTTCTCCACGCCGCCACCGCTCCACTTCCTCTTTCTGGGGGTCTGCCCCCCTCTAGAGCTCAGGTCCAGCTCATTGGTCGCCGGCTCGTCGGGGTCGTTGGACGTAGTGAGGTCTATGGTTTCGTCAGAGGAATTGCGCTTGGTCCCGTCATCGCGGGGCCTCCTGCTTTCCGTCTCCGGGGCGCAGGCGTCGGCACGATGCTCCGAGGGTCTCGGATCTCTGTGAGCAGGTAAGTAGGAGGTAGCATCCGTGGCGGCTTTGGTCCCGGGGGGCAACGACATGGAGGTGAGGATGCAGTCGTCCATGGGTAATAATCTTGGATCTGTAAGAGAGATATTTTAGTTGGGCAACTTTGCTTACATTGACATTGAGTAGGGGACTCACCTTTCTCCTCAAAATGGCCAAGGTTTCTGTGGTGTTCAAGTAGAGCCTTCATATCAGCTGGTTGGAAAAAGGATTGTAAACAGTCGCCGAGGAAGGACGGAGCGTCTCCCAGCAAAGCCGCCAGCTGAGGAATCAAGGTTAAAATAACACATTTGTGGCAACTCAGGGTCGACCGATTGGGGAAAGCAAGGGTGTCAGACTCAGGTTAGTTCGCGGGCCACGTTAGCGTCAACTCCATTTCAGATTTTTTTTTAATAAATGGATTAAAAGCCCTGATTATTCACTTTTTTTATATATCTAAAACAATGTTTATTTTTGCTTTTTTAAAATATATTTTTAGATTTTACAAAATGATTTTTGAACTAAAAACAGAAAAATTATTTACAATTATTGATTTAAAAGAGGGAAAATCAGGAAATTTAATATACATCTATACTCGATTTGTATAGATCTAAAACAATGTTTATTTGAGCTTTTTTATTATATTTTTAGATTCACAAACTGATTTTTGAACTAAAAACAGAAAAAAATGATTAAAAAATTACAATTATTGATTTAAATGGGGGAAATTTATGAAATGTAATATACATCTATACTCTTCATTTTAATTTAATCCTAAAACAGAAAGTAGGCACTCATCATTTACTTCCCCGGGCCACACAAAATGATGCGGCAGGCCAGATTCGGCCCCCGGGCCGCCACTTTGACACATGTCGAGTAAAGTCAATTGTTTCCTCCACCTGAGTGAAGTCGGGGACGGGGAGCAGCTCTTCCAGCCGGGAGATAAATTCCCATACTAGCATCTCCAGCGCTGCGTCATATTTTGGGCCAAAGTACACAGGGAAAATCTCCTAGGAAAAAAAAAAAGACAAAAGAGAAATTTGCTTTCCTGGCTCCAAAAAAAATGAGATGAAGGTTATGGAGTCACCTCAAAAAAGTACTTTCTTTCAACTGGATCCTCCAGCAAGGAGTGCACCAACTCCACAAAGTTGACCTCCGACTCCTCCACCAGGTCGATGGTACTCTGTCGGAAAAAAAGCCCACGCCAGACATGAATGGATGCCGACTTAAAACAAGTACCGTATTTTTACGACTATAAGGCGCACTTAAAAGTCTTAAATTTTCTCCAAAATTGAAAGTGAGCCTTATAATCCAGTGCGCCTTATATATGGAAAAAACAGAAAACCAAAAAGGAAAAACCACCACTGTTGGATATAAAAAAACACAAACGCCCGAACTGAAACAATACTGTTAAATATGCAGATGCCATCTTAGTTTACAAAATCTTCCATCATATAGCTCCTCCCCCACTGCAACATTTTATACAAAAAAATCCAAAACATCAACAAGGGCTGGCTCTAGAGGTGACTGTGTAGTGAGTGCTTCATACCTGAAAGTCAATAGCAATTACCGTATTTTCACGACAATAAGGCGCACTTAAAAGTCATAAATTTTCTCCAAAATAGACAGTGCGCCTTATAATACAGTGCGCCTATATATGGAAAAAATCTCATTCATTGAGGGCTCGCCTTATAATACGGTGTGCCTTATAGTCGTCAAAATACGGTAGTTTATTTTCAAATGGTATTGGCTACACTCACATGGTGATCCTTGGCCGTACTGGCCGGCGCTTTGATTCTGTCCAGGTGGGGCTGCATGGTCCGCATGTCCACGGGTTTCTCACCTCGACACATCTCCAAAACGAGCTGCGCCCACACATGGCAGACCGGTTTGAAGCGGTTTTCGTTGGGAGATAAGACGGCGAGGTTATTACCGACCCTGGCCCTGAGTCCCAGGGTGAGCTGAGCCCTCTGGCTGTAGCTCATGAGCTCGGGGACCAGCTCCGTCACCATGGTAACAAACTCCTCCAACATGCCATAGTGGTCCACCAGTCCCTGCTGAACCACGCGCCACATCGCGGCCGACAGGAGCTGCAGGGGCGGGGCCAGGAGGCGGAGGTAATGCACGGGGAGGTCATTAACTAGAATAAAAGAAAGAAAAAAAAGGAAATATTATTTTATTTGGTTTTCAAGGATACCCTGACAGGTTGTTATAATGTATCACAGTATCATTTCCGATCAAACGTACCTAAAAAAATGTTACAATGCAAAATGTCACAAAAACAGCAATCTGTCATATTTAAAGGGTCTGAATTTTTGAAAGTGTCTGTTAGCATCCTGAATCCAGCTCACCTGCAGGCCCTTCACGCATTGGCTAAGCGGGCAACATCATCCATCCTAGTATATGTCGTCAACATGACAAGGGTCAGCTGATCAGACCAGATGTAGGACCCCCCCCCCCCTTATCAGTAGTAGGATGCTAACTAGCTACACACTTCACATGCTAATCCGTGTATGGACGCTTTGTGGAATGTGATCGTCACCTAGTTACTCGCGACCCACCACAATGCTGACAAAGCGATCACGTGAAGCCATCGCCGCTTTCAGTTCTGCATCAGAACCCCCCCACACAGTAACACAGCTGCACCCCCACACCTTTAGAACATGATAGAGAACGCACCTCGATTGCTGCCATTTTCAGATCCTCGTTTTATTTCCATTTAGCAACCGAATGCCAAGGCCGATCAGAACCCACCACCCGGGCTGGGATTACGTCGAGAAGGGCGTCAGAAGAAACAAAAACAAAACAAAACAAAACAAAACGTGACAATAATCGCCGAACTCCACCAGATCGTCTTGATAGCTCCGATCGGTGGCCGGAAGACCGTTTCGGACTCGGGTTTGGAGCTCGTCCTGGAGGAGGGTGGGAGGCAGAACGGAACAATGGTCGCTGGTCTCATCCGCCTCAGTCCAGATCACAGCAAACCCCTTTCCTGGTTGGCTGACGAAGACCGGAACGAACCCGTTGTGGCGGCTGTTAGACGCTAGGCGGCGACATCGCGGCTGTCACTTCCTGTAGCCTTCACACCAAGCGGATGCTTACAAAAATAAAGCAAAAATAGAAGACCGAATAGTACCATGAAAACGTCATGTGAGCCGTATACAGATGTGGATTCTGCTATTCTAAGGTGGATTCCACTTTTATCCACTAATTATCTGTAAATATTGAATCATAATTTGGAGTATATGAGTAGTGAGAGAGGTCCAAGTGAAACCATGACAATGTACCCATGAAGCAACTTTAATTTCAATTTTATTCACATTTAATCTGTGAAATGTTATCATTTTGTGTAGGTGAGTAGTAAGAGAGGTCACCTACTAGGATTGACCTACCTTGCCTGGGAACTATGAAAAAATATATATTTACAGTTTATATTGCAAAATTAGATCTGCAACCATGGCAAAGTACGCACGTCACAACTTTATTTACAAATTTCTCCGAATTTAATCTTTGATATTGCATTATTTTGAGTATTTTACTGCTTGGATTGACAGATTGTCTTGAAATGATGAAATAATCTTTATTTATCACAAAAAGGCATTTTGGAAGATTCACGTAATATTCCTCTTGTGAAGTGAAGTGTGTGTTTTATGATGGATCTAACAATACTTATTTTTTAAATGATGAGCTATATGGTGCTTTTTTTAACTGTTGAGAAGATTTTTCAGGGGTTAAAAGCGCACGGGAGTCTTCAGTGCGTCTTCTATTTTTCAATGGAATTACCGTAATGCTTAGACTAAGAGGACGGACTATTTTGTGCGTGCCAAAAAACGTTGCGCTTTTGAAAGAATACAACATCAGTCGTCGCATTCTAATGACGCCCGCCCACTTTTCATCACAACTAGGTGCGGCTACCCCTGACAGGTTGTGGGCCTCAGCAAACATTTCGAATCGAGCAACTTCCATCCAAGTTGCAAGCACGAATACAACTTATTTACTGGCGAAGGTAAGTTTTTATAAAAGTGCATTGGATAGAAATCAAGTATTTTATGTCCTGAGAGCAAGATCACATAAAAAAAGATATTAACCTGCAGGTCAGTGACTCGCCGCATCAAACTAGCAATTGACGAACACTTAACCTGCAAACTACACAAAAAAGTGGAGTCATTTAGATTATATTCTTAAACAATGGATGAAGTAATGATATCATGTGCAACTTTATTCACTTTATTCGAGCGATCGGTCAGTTTATTCTTTTTTGTACTTTCCCGGAGATTATTTTCATTTTGGAGGTACTTGAGAATACTGTCTAATTTTCTGAACTGAATGACACAGTTTGGTTTTGTGATTTAGATTTAACTGTGGACACATCAACATATACTGATGAATACCTCAGATATTTTCTGAAAATTGCCACAACATTGGATGAACAGCAGACTTGGATTCACTGGCAAATATTTGTGATCAACAACACAGTTCTCATTAAAAGGTATGGTAATACTTTAATTCTTTTTTTCCCCTGTTCATCTTTCATATGTACAGCAGTTATTTATATGTATGTTAATATAAGTATGTACAGCATTGCATTGTATGTTTTGTATCGCTTAAAAAGGGGCTCTGCAATCAATAATAAGGGCAATATTTAGCCTAGGTTGACAGGTAAGTAAGAGAGAATCTTGAAACATGGATAGTGGTTGTTATGAGATAGCCAATGAGAGCCCAGTAGAGTGTAGTGGGGTTCTAATATGAGAATCAATGCATTTGCGACAATGTTTTTCAAACACAAAATAACGGATAAGGAATAAATTTACTTTTTGGGCGATTTCGTTACTTGGATCTTTTTCATATCCCGAGGCATTTGCATATAAAAAGCTTTCATAACCTGAATTTTGTGTACATTGAGGCACTACATAGGTAGAGGTATGACTGTATTTTTCAAAATACTACTCATAAGTAATAGTATCGCCAAGCATCGAAACAATTTCTTAGTTGTACCACAAGAGGGAGACAAACACCGTTCAAAAAACTGCCTATAAATCATGCGATGAAGTTTCTCCTGTAAACAGAGCTTCTAAAAATTTCCTGGCTTGACAACAATTCTCCTATTAAAACTCCCCGTTTGGTAATTAGCAGGGACTCACAGTGACCGTTCCCACAGACAGATTGGCTGAGCCCTTGTAGCAGATTGCAGGAAATCACCTAATTAAGGCAGGCCCACACACTAAATTTGCAGCTCTTGAATGATGGATATTTTGGCTTTGTTGTATAATTGTAGATAAAGAAGGGAAGAGAGTGTCGCAGGGGATTATTTCAGATCAAATGTGCTGTTAATTCTCAATTAAAGCACCCGTTGGCTTCAAATATGTTGGACATTACATACAATGATAAATAATGAAGTTTGGTAGTATTTCTTTGACAGCAGATGAGAAAATGTCATGTTTTGGTAGGAGAACTATCATTTGTCATCCAAAAAGATGTTCCCACATTGAGTTTATATGAAAGGAAACATATTTTTTTTATTACAAAACTGGCTACTTCATTTTAGCAACATGTCTGACAGTTATTTGGATTTTTGTTGGTTTCCATGAAAGCATTGGATGTTGCTGTTAACGGGTTCATTTACCATTCAGGAAAGCAGATTTAAGTTTTAATAACACTAAATAAGCTGAAAGTGACACAAAGCCCAGAAATCAACCTAAATCATTAAAATTGACAATTTATAGAAGTACAATTCACTAAAAATGGCGGTGGATGCTCATTTTTTAAAGTCTAGTCATCCTATAAGGGAGTTGCAAATGAACATTCATCAATGGAAGTTCATTTTTTGCCCCCACTGAGTTTCATTGGCGCCCCTGCTTTAGTGGATTTGCTTTTCAGCACCACACCAATGGACAGCGACAGACAGAGGCTTTGAAAGGATGCTAGATGACGGGACGACTTTGGGTGGGACTTTCGCAGTAATGACTTTTATTTTACTTGTTGTACTTGAGTGTGTGTGATTAAAGTCGGGTGGCGGGTAGAGAAGCTCGTCACAAATTATCTGGCCATCTCATCTCATCATAGCCGCTTTGGCGGATTCCCCGGACGCCTCAACAGCAGCCAGACGCTGTCAATCGGGCCGTCAACGGCGGTGCGAATCGATGCCAATCTCCCTTGCTTTCTATTTTTAGCTCAGCCCGGGGCTCTTTGATAAGGATGTTGTGGCTATCTTGCCGCCTTTTTGCTTTTTGCTTCAAATGAGGAGGAGCCCTTACAATCGTTTTTTCTTTTTTTTCTTTCCTGGACTATTGATGAGAGTTGATCAGATAGGAGATGGAGCTAAAAGCCCACAGGCGCGAGATGGGCTTTTTTACGGTGAAGATTGATGAGCAGACCGCTATTACACCACGCGCCACTAGGTCGACATGACGTGGTGTTGTTTAGTCGAAGATATGGGTGTCAAACTCGGGTTGGTTCGCGGGCCGCGTTAACGGCAACTGGATTTGATGTGGGCCAGACCATTTTAGACATTTAGATTTTTTATAAATGGATTAAAAGAACTGGATTAAAAGCCCTGAATATTCTTTTTTTATAGATCTAAATTGAAACAATGTTTATTTTTAGATTTGACAAAATGCTTTTTTAACTAAAACAGAAAAATGGATTAAAACATGACAATTATTGATTTAAAAGGGGGAAAATTTGGAAATTCAAAATACATCTAAACTAGACATGGGCAAACTACGACTAAACTTTGTACTTTATACTTTTTACTTTAATCATGAGTGATGAGTATGTTCATACTTAAGTCCTTTTTTTCTGTTTATGTTTCATATGTACTGTTAACGGACGCACTTTTTTATATGTATCGTATCTTGTGCTGAACCGGCCCATTTGTCAAATTTTTAAAGTCAATGTAGCCCCCGGCCCGAAAAGTTTGCCCACCCCTGACATAATGGCCCTGTTCAACACCCCTGCGCACTTCTGCGTACCTTTGACTCGCCGTCATCCGCCGATAGCCCCTCCCCGTCCAAATAGATTGGACGGAACTGAAATGCTATAGCCATGCCCTCGTGTTTTGAAAGGTTTTAGTGCAGTAGTGAATAAAAAAGCAGGAGGTGGGCTGGTTTATCATAGAACATTTGTTATGAAATAACTTTTTTAGCAAGGCCTGCTGAGATGACAGACTGTTGCACAACGGGGAGGTCAAAGGTCTCTCCGAGGTGGCTCGGGGGGGCTTGGCGACAGCTGCGCCTTTCGCACCGTACCCTTCAGCAAAGTAACTCATTGGAAGTTCTTACAAGGAGGCAACAACGAAAAAAAAAATGTCTTCAATCTATCGTCATTTCTTTGTTTTTTCCGTCATTGCCAACTTTTCTAATTTGATTGAAAAACGCCATCGAAAATGAAAACGGCGCTCATCTTCCCGCCCCCCGTTTTGACTCCCGTATCGCTTCACATTTAATTTAAAGCCCCATCATTTTAAGCTTCATCTCGTTTGGCCACAGCGGAGTCAAACATTTTCCCTCTAATTGGATGTTTTTGTGGATGCCGGATTAATCAGCCGCTGGGTATTTAATGTTGTTTGGGCAGCTGAGAGGTAATACAGCCAAGCCATTAACATATCATTAAAGAGGTCCTAAGCACTGTAATTGCAGGCAGAACGCTGACGCTTCACTCTCATTAAGTGGACACGGCGTGGCGTGGCGGTGGCAGCTTTTTTCTTAAGTGCGTGCTGAAAGAAATGAACGCGACTCAGCACCCCCGTCGTCGCGCCGGGACATTGGCGGGGCAAATGGCGTCGCTGCGGGCTGACGGTCTTTAACGAGAGAGAGAGCCAGATTTCTTGTTTGACTTTGCGAGGTATAGTAATCCCTCCAAAATCGTGGTTAATGTAGTGCAGACATGGCCGTGATAATTGAAAAATCATAGGGTCACCCCTATTATAACTTTTTTTTAAAATATATTGTTTCCCTCTCTCTGTGTATATGTATATTTGTTTTTATTTATTTTTTCTTTTCAGTGCTGCGTCATATACACGTACAAATACACACACATACATATATACACATACACACACATACATATATACACATACATATATACAAATACACATACACATACACATACATATATACAAATACACATACACATACATATATACAAATACACATACATATATACAAATACACATACACATACATATATACAAATACACATACACATGCATATACATATATACACGCATACATATACATATATACACATACACATGCATATACATATATACACATACACATGCATATACATATATACACATACACATACACATGCATATACATATATACACATACACATACATATAGATATATACACTTATGCATATGCATATACATATATATACATACATATACATATATACACATACACATGCATATATACACATACACATGCATATACATATATACACATGCATATACATATATACACATGCATATACATATATACACATACATATGCATATACATATATACACGCATACATATACATATATACACATACACATGCATATACATATATACACATACACATGCATATACATATATACACATACACATGCATATACATATATACACATACACATACATATACATATATACACTTATGCATATGCATATACATATATACACATACATATGCATATATACACATACACATGCATATACATATATACACATACATATGCATATATACACATACACATGCATATACATATATACACATACATATGCATATATACCCATACACATGCATATACATCTACATATATACACACATATATACACCTACATATACATATATACACATGTATACATATATGTATATGTATGTACATGTATATGTATATATGTGTATGTATGTGTATGCATGTGTATATAAATGTGTATGTACGGATATGTATGTATATGTATACGTGTATATAAAAGTATATGTATGGATATGTATACGTGTATGTGTGTATGTGTATATGTGTAGTCTTTGATATTCTTTGTACACCTCCCAATTAAAATGGATCGGTTGTCTATCACCGTCATTGTCAGTGAAATAGAACCAATTGGAATAATGAGCCTTTTAAAAACAGCATTTAATGTTGATGTAGATTAACAATCATTTATTTGTGTTGCTCTCTCATTTTCCCCACGTGGCGAGTCATTTACGACGTCAATATTTGAACGCCTTCACTTTTTTAATTACGCACGCCTTTCTGTGCCGTCGCCTAAATTGCGTGGATTATCCAATTATGGCTTACGTGCCGACAAACACGACACTCTCTTTGCCTTTCGGTTATCGGAATGAAGAGTCAGCACTCCAAGGAGACACGAATCACGGAGAATTATTGAACGGAGGAATTAAAAAATCATCATCAAAAGAGAGGTTATTCGGTCCACTGGTAGATTTCCTCTCATTTCATCAGAAAAAAAAAAGATGCCGAGGACGATTCCTTCGCCAACGCTGTCCAGCTGCTGCGAGTAGGCGGGCAAGAAATCCCCCCTAGGCGGAACTTTGTAGGTTATTATCACGTAGAGCTGATTTTGGAGTCTATTGTCTAATGAGGTAGAAGTTGAAGGTGATTTAACGCACCTATGCACGCGTCAAAGCCGCCAACGGGCAGACGGAAACGTAACCAACCTTCCACGTAACAAATCCGCCAAGCGCGGAAAAAAAGCAGCCGAGCGGAGCTCAAAACGCCCAAATTTGACTGACAAATGAAACGAAAGTGAGACGGCAGGTTGAGTAGGCATTGTTCATGTTTTATTGAAGAGAGCTGACATTACAAACGGGAACAAATGAAGCACAAAACACAAAAGAGCATTATTTATTAGAGGCGAATCAAAGTAGAGCCTGCGGAGGGGTCGCTAACGCACACAAACGCGGCAAAGGCCTTCGCAAAAATTCCATTTCTCGCTGTCGTGGGCTTCAAGTCGAAGGCCACGCGACCCCGCTGACACCTACCATTTTTTTCTGGCGTATACCCCGTATTTGTCGCCAAAAAAAGGCTTATATGCGCATAAATTAGACTTGACATGCATAAAAATGCAAGGTGACAATGACAAAACACAAGAAAATACGGCCGATGTGGTCATTTATTTCAAAATAAAGGATAAACAGATAAAATGCTAAACATCTATGTCTATGAAGGAAATTCAATTAAAAAAAACCTAAAGATATCTTGTATATAAGGTGAAAAACTCACTAGTAGCCTTGATACCATGTCAGCACCGGTCACATGACTTACTTTTTCCGCTTTGATTCTTTTCTTATTTCTTGTTCTATACCAAACTATTCCAGTATTATGAACTATCAAAAGAATCAAGATTTTTTGACATCAGAAGCAATATGGCTGCCATGACATCTTAATTTTGTGGTAAAAAATGGTCATTTCTGTCATTAAAAAGCCTCATTCTCCTCAAGACTTTATTTTTTCAAATTGAATAATTCTATATTTTGCATTTACAAAGACAAGCATATTAACTTATGATATTGACCCAAAAAAAAAAAACATTTTTCTGAAGATGTTCCCTTCAAAGTATCGTATTTTCACAACTACAAGGCACACTTAAGTCTTAAGTTTTCTCCAAAATAGACAGTGGCACCATATAATCCAGTGTGCTTTATATATGGGAAAAAAAATTAAAATGTGTCATTCATTGAGGGTGCGCCTTATAATGCGGTGCGCCTTATAGTCGTGAAAATACGGTAACCCATTTGCACTCCCTATTAAGACCAAAAATATGGAGGTGAAGATTGTGAATCAGGGTCATTTTATACGAGAGAAATTATCCAATTCAACCATCTTAAGGCCATTTTAAGGTTACGGCTTATACGCCAGAAAACAAGTTGATCTTGAATGCTTGTTTTTGAACATTTTCAAAGTTCAAAAGCGTTGGCAGATCACAGGAACTCTTCTGCAGTCAAACTCCTTGTCTTATTTTCCAAAATTGCGCCTGGCTTTCCCTTCCTAACGCGCTACCTTTGCCTTCCCGCAGACCCCCCTGCTGGGCTGAGATGGAAAGGACCCCTTTGGTCTCTGCTCTGGAATTCTCTCAGACCCCCACGCATTTGCAAAAAAAAAAAACACGTACACGTGGGAACCTGAAACATAAATTAAACCGATAATGCAAGCGAAAGAAACTTGCCATCCCGCCCACTGAATATTAGATCACAACAACTCGCAGCTCTGAATAAATCATTAAACCCCAGCAGAGCGTAGCTATTGCAATGTCTTCTTGAATATTAATCCGACGTTACACCGGTGCAAAAAAGTAATGTCACACAATTGAAGCATGTGTCAAACCGACGGAATAAAATACCCAGATTCATAATTTGGTCTTCTGGTACGCCGTTTGTTCACATTGGACACTAGCAGACGCTTGGCATTTAAAACCAATCCCAATGCGCCAAAGTGGACCCAAACGGGAATGAGGTCATTTGAATTTTATACTTAATTGGTCGCTAGCGAGTTCCGCTTTAGGCGACTTTCCAGGGAATAAATGCCACCAAATGGAAGTTTATCGGATTGTTATTTACTCGCATATTAGCCACTTCCGTGTCTAAGTCGTTCCTGTAATATTGCCTACAATTTGTTGAATTTGACAATTTCTCTCGTATAAGCCGCCTTTTGATTTACAATGTTCACTTCCATATTTATAGTTTTAATTGGGAGGGCAAATGTGTTACTTTGAAGAGAAATTCTTTAAGAAAAATCATTGCACGTAGACAAATTTAAGTACTCAAATTTTGTGAGTTCTGCTATTGCAATTTACTCAATTTCTGATCTGCAGTCCAATTCTTTTGCCCCTTGCCTTCAATGGCGTCCAATGAGTTAACAAGAAACCTTAAAATTTCCCCCAAATCAACAGGATTTCACTTGAATATGGGATAAAAATAGCAGAAAGTAACTTATACACACAAAGTAGTCGGGAAATTCCCCCAAAACAATAAGAAATGATCCAAAATTGACAAAGTGACACCTAAAGTATCCTAAAGTGACACAAAATGGACGGTAGTGGTCCAATTTACTTCAACCGGCTGTGAATGCTCATTATGTTCATTCGCCCCACCCAGCTGTAATGAATTGGACGTCTGGTTAAGTTTTTTGGTCAAAAATAAACTGGTCCAGCCCATATGAAATCTAGTTGGCATGAATATGGCCCTTCAACCAAACTGAGTTTGACAAGCCTGATGACACAATTAAAAAAATACATTGACAATCTTATAGGTTCACGTAGTGTATAACTTTGATTTAACTGTCAAAAGTTGAATGACCATCTCCTAAAATTGTCCGCCATGCTGAACAGTCACCGCGTGTTTAGTGGCTTCTGTTCCTACATGAACACATCGACCATCACGTAGGAATAAAAAGCCATAAGACACAACAGCAATCTCACAGGAAGAAGAGAAAAAGCAAGGGAGGAAGAATAAATAGCGATTGGGCAGATGAGCATTGCCACACTATGCCATGATGTTAGTTTGGTGTGCTGTCATTGGCCAGATAAAGGGCGCTGCCTAGCAACTGGACTTTTCTTTGGGATTTACAAGCAAACCCACCCTCTTTTTTTCCCCCGATAAAACGCCACAGCCAAAGAGAATTTTTTTCATCGCAAACAAAGAGCTATCGTGCCATCAGGCGGGGGTAAAAAGGCGCGGCAAAACAGAGGGTGGCATTGGGTGAGCCAAGAGACATCAATGGTGCACAAAAGTGGGTTTTGCACGGGTTGTGTCAAAGTCCCCGATTGATGATGTAAGCAGGCAAATAGCTATTTTTAGCATTTCATCATCACTTTCCCAAGCGTCCTTCTGCTGTTTACGTTCCGACATTCTCACGATAAACATCTCCATCTCAAAGCCGAGCGCATTTCTGTTAAAAGCCACTTGGCGGCGGACGGTGAGCTGTAGTCTAGCGGAGGGGTGACGGTACGAGCGCCAGCCGGATAAATATGTATGACTGCGACGCTGTGGGTTTCCTGCTTTGTATGCTAATGATCTTATACATGTTTAATAATGCCACTGCGCAGCACCAAGGGCGGGCGGGGGGATAGATGGAGGCTGGTGGGGGTCGGATGGTGGGTGGGTGGTTTGGGAAAAAGGCCTTAAAAAACGTGACTGGTGAGAGTTTTTCTCACGCTAGATGAAAGTCGTCAAATAGATTTGGATGGAGAATTATTTTAAGAAAGATTAAGATGTACACAGATCCAAAAGTGTTGAAATTTTGGCATAAAAATAAGTTAAGTCATGGTTTTGATGGCAAGGATGACACGAGGGAAAACGCTTGAGACTCGGTGTTGTTGTCGTGTGAGAAGTCGAAAGATGAAATGAAAAGTGAGTTATAGAAGAAAGGAAGCTCTGAAGTGAACGATTTTTTCAGGATTTAGCAGAAAGACCATGCAGGTTAAAGAGAGAGACAATTTGGGTCAAAATGAACATCGAATCTAGGACTCAATGCGAAATATCTTACATTTACATGACTCGATTCTACTAATAAACAAATATAGCGGTTGAAAAAATTCAGTAAAATTTCATTTGGATTTTTAAAATTTTTTTTACTGGTGCACTTTTGGCAATTTTTCAGAATATACTATTTCCTTTTTATGTGCTCAATCCATTCCAGCAGAAAGAAAAAATGAGGTGTATATCGGCAATGTTTGTAATGGAGCCATTTTTTTCAATAAAACAATGTAATTTTTTTAGGAAAAACAACTGCGCAACAAGACCAAAAAATGTCACTCTCGGTCAGTGACTCAAATGAGATTAAAACTCTTGTTTTTGTGCTTTTTCGGTTTATTTTTTTTGCCATGAAAAAAACTATGGGTAGAGGGGCTCACTCAATTTATAAAATTCAGTAAAGCACCCCCTTTCAATGGATACCTACCAATTCCATTTTATAGATTGCACATACATACCTCCATGTAGATGAGATTAAATAACATTTCTATCACTTTTTTGCCTTTTGTTTTACTCCGAGGGCTGAATTCCATCTTGCCTTTGCCGGATCCTGCCACGAAAAGACAGAAAAAAAACAAGCAGCAATTCTTAAAACTTATTATTACATCACCACACTTTGTGCATTAGCTCAAACTGCAACTTGAAAAAGAAACCCACCCTTTTAAACCACCATTACTTCCTAACCAATGACATCCCTTGTTAAGCGCAGACTACTTCTAATAAAAGGTTACATTGAGGCAGCGCTAGTCCTTGACGGCTACTTTTTTGCCCTTTTTCGGGTACAAATTTAATTCAGGGCTTATCGTCTGTAAAAACGCGGCCGGCTAACAGCTGGGGGTCCAACGCCTCACACAATGAGCTGTCACGTCTCTATTGAGCGATGATGGATGAGCGGCCCACTGTTGCAGAGGCAGCTCGTTTATGAATCAAGATGTAGTATATTTACTCGAATATAAGCCACCCACATGCAAAAGCTGCATCTTTTAAAATAGCCTTAAAAGCATTGAAATTGACAATTTCTCACGTATGAGCCGATCACTTATTCACAAAACTCACACAATCCCTTCTGTGCAATAACAATGGGCGATATCTAATATTTTAGAATGTCCTTGCTTTTTTAAATCACTTATTTATGTTTTTATGGAGAAAGATGAGGTTTTCATGGTTTTTATATGGCGTACAAATATGTTTCAGATTTTTCCAAATGATTTTCGAACTAAAAACACTAAAAATGTAATATACATCTATACTCCATTTGTATAGATCTAAAACAATGTTCATTTGAGCTTTTTTAATATATTTTTAGATTTTATAAACTGATTTTTGAACTAAAAACAGGAAAAATTGATTAAAAATTCCAATTATTGATTTAAAAGGGGGAAAATCAGGAAATTTAATATACATCTATACTCTATTTTAATTTGATCATAAAACAGAAAGTTGCCACTCATGATTTACTTCCCCCGGCCACACAAAATGATGCGGTGGGCCAGATTTGGTCCCCGGGCCACCACTTTGACACATTTGGTCTAAAATGTGATTGCATTTCAACCTTTTAAAATTTTTACGCCAACCGCTGGAGAACATATTACTAACTTTGGGGAAAACAAAATATCCCGATACATTTTGACACCCCTTTCCCAACAACAACAACAATGTCTCCAGGTGACCCCATTTTTAACACAATTGGTCCCGCAATTGACGATTTTCGAACTTGGCTTGCTTAGTTCGGATAGGAAGTCGGCCATGACGGATCTTCATAGGGACTGGTGTGGAATAGGTGCTTGTCGGCGGGGGGTGAACAGATGTAGGGTGACGTATCAAGAGAACGATCGGGTTGCCTGTGATCGTTTCCACCCCATGGCGAACAAAATAGCCCTCATATATCCCTGTAATCTGCATTAGTGCTGAAGCCCCAGTCAGGAGACAGCACCGAGGGGGATGAGTAATGGGGCAACTGCTTATTTGCCAGGCCTATATTACAGTGCAAAACTCCAGCGAGAATACAGAACGGTGGAAATGAACATCCGCCCAAGTTCTCGTCATTTTCCTCCATCGCCTCGGCGACATTTAATCGTTCTTGTTTTGACTGGCGCGTTTTATCCACACGGCGTTTCCCATTTCCGCCCAGCGGGTTGCAGAATGATCGATTGTCGGGGCTTTTTGGACGTGGATGGCGGGTGGACCGCATAGTAGCGCCAACGTCCACTGTTCATTGGACGCAGTGGGAAGGTTGTCCTTAAATATCAAAGCTGAAATAGAACTATTATTCTTTCTTTTTTGACATTTAAATCGTTGGATACCGCTGACTTTGATAGGCGTCCAATCTATTTCAATGGGGAGGGGGTCCAAGTCTGAATGGATTGGATGTCTATCATTGTCAATAGCAGGGAAAGGACTTTGCTGTGGTTATTGTCAATTGGATTAGTTAAGGTGGAAAAAGTGCTTAACTTATTTCCTGTATTTTCACAACTATAAGGCGCACCGCATTATTAGGCGCACTGTCAATGAATGACACTTTTAATTTGTTTTTCATATATAAAGCACACTGGATTATAAGAGGCCCCCGTCTATTTTGGAGAAAATTTAAGACTTAATTGCGCCTTATAGTCGTGAAAATACGGTACTTAATTATGTATTTGAACTTGGTTTGGAGGCAGTGTTAAAATGACAGAAATTATCAATTCATTTAACACAGCGGTAGGGAACCTATGGCTCGGGAGCCATATATAGCTCTTTCCATGGGTGCATATGGCTCAGGAGCCATATATAGCTCTTTCCATGGGTGCATATGGTTCGGGAGCCATATATAGCTCTATCCATGGGTGCATATGGCTCGGGAGCCATATATAGCTCTTTCCATGGGTGCATATGGCTCTCCACTAACCTGAGAGGTAAAATAATAAGGCATAATCTCATTTATACTGATTGATTAGCAACAGCATAAAAATGTTGTCAAAATAAGACTTTTTGTACTTTAAAAGTGGTGAAATGACCAAAAAAACCCATATTTTTACTTTTCAATTCTGAGAATGGCTCTCAAGACATAACATTATAAAATGTGACTTGTTTATGGGTCTCTCTGTCAAAAAGGTTCATAATAAATATGTTATCAGGGTTATGAAATGGATCGATAGTCAAAAATTCTGATATTTCTCACTGTAACAGCAAATGAGTTAATTGGGTGACTAACAGCTTTTTATGTGGATTGAGCTGAACAAACTGAGGCTGCCATAAACTCACGTATTGGTTTGTAACAGGATATGCTCACTTGCCATCTAAAATGAAATCACTGAAATGGAGTCCCTGGGGTCCAATCAAGTGGCTCGACAAATTCCCCAGAGCCGCTTGTTTGTGTACATGTGAAATTGGCTTCATTTCCTCTCATTATTGAAGCTTTAGCGCCTTCACGGATTAGCGATTGTGGCAAACTCTTGTTTCTTTTCACAGATTAGCTACGCTTCTATTTTTAGTTTCACTCCACTTGGGTGGGAAAAGCAATTAATGAATCAGACAGACTTTTTTTTGTGGACTGCCATCAAGATATAGGCGGCTCATTCCAATGGCATCAGAACCGGTCTTGGTGTTATTATGCCATAAAAATTGTACTTTTACGTTACTTACGAATGATTCTACACGTGAAACATTCGGTTTACGAAAAGCCTCGATGCGAAAAATATATGAAAAAAAATCCAAGTTACAAAACAGAATTCAAAATCCTCCAAAACGTAAATACACTTCTAGTATTCTTTTTGTAATTTTCTGGTAGACTTACTTTCCTATTGGTTATCTCATTACACCTCACTGGCCTCCCATTGGCTAGAGGGAAACTGTTTCTGCATGAATTGAGGTTAGCACGTTTTTTTCAGGAGTTTTTGAGTTAACGTAACATCATTTGAGGTTGTGTGTGTTTATGCATGTTTACTCAGCTGACACTCACAATGACTTTTGAATTTCCAATTGATTTTAAATGCTTCATCCTTTTGTACCATTTTTGTTGTTGTTGCATACATAGCTACATTTGCCGATATATTTCATACAAAATTGAAATATTTTTATCCTTTTTAAAGAGCTTTAGGGGGCAGTATTGAAGATTGTGGAAGCAATTAGGCTAATTCAAAGAAAAATAAGTCTTTTTAAGCAACTAATTTCGTAAATAGAAATACTACTACACTTTGAAGTGAGTGAAAATCAACCAGATGGTTTTTCTACTCCAACAAAACAGTGACTTTTCGCAATGGGAATCAATGGATCTCCATGTGAGAGCAAACCCAGCATCCTGGCCATGACATTTTTAAGGCTTTCATTAGACCCGTAGCCGCCGATTGCAAAAAGCCAGCCTTTGCGGGCTTTATTAAGTTGTGTTTGCCGAAAACAGCGCCGCCGTGGGTCCCAATGTCATTAAGACACGGCGGGATTTTCATTAGGTTACTGCTACATGTGCATAGATGACACTCTTCTCACGGTAAGCCTTCCATTCCACTCGATAGCCTCACAGTCTGCCGCTTCTCCCGTTCCACCTCGGGGGTTTTAGCGGATTGCTTCGGCATCGCTATCGCCTAAAAAAAAGTGCAGGCCCAAGCACCTGGCAAGCCGGGGGGAGGATTAACTTCCCGAATAGCCAATCAGGCGCGATGGCAACCCGGCATGGGTCAAGATCTCAACTCTGTTTAGAAACGAGTTTTATCGCGATGATGGATCGATTTGAAGCCTCCCACGTGGAGACAAAGCTTCCTTCTGGCATTTTAGGCAGCCGAGTATCAACAAGTCAAAAGTGAATCAGAGTCTTTTAACATGCAGATTAAAACTTTGGTGCCCTGAGGGATGTTGATTTACTGCAGAGTCTCAGAAACTCTGAGAGAATACATAACGGTTGTTTTGGGTAGCGGCTAGTTTAGATTGAGATCATAAAACTAGTGTAATAGTCCCACGTTGGGACCGGCTGCATTTTTACGATGATAGACGTCCAATCACATTTGACGGTCCAGTTTTAGATTGCGCTTCCAATAATACAGTTTGAAAGAAAAGCTAAGCCTGAAACTGCATGTTTCCCTATGTAATTTTTTTTTAAATCTGTCTTATCAGTGGCAGTTACGTTAACGCTTGAAGCTTTTCGCCGTTATCTCGCTCTCCCGTTAAGGTCAACATTTTTACAAAGGCAATAAAATGCTCATCAGCAAATGTCTGAGACTATCGTTTTTTAATATGACGACTTCTTAATGAAGCGGCGCTTTGTTATCAACTCACGTCAGCCGAGAGATAATCGCACTCGGAGCGACGGGAGAGTTTTAACGGCTCACTCTTGTTTATTTAAAGCGCCACGTGTTACATTTAGCTGTCAAATATGACAAAAAAAATGCAATTTGAGGGCATCTCGCCACCCGTCACTCAACCATAGCCGCGTTTGACCTTTTTATTGAAGATTTTCGTCTATCTCTATCCGTACGTGCTTTTTTTTTTGTCCATTGGACCTTAAGCCGACTATTTTACGCTTTTAACCGCCTGCCGCCGGAACCTGCCACGGCGAGCGCCAAGACCGAGTGTGCTACCAAAAAGGTTATTGGGACCAGAAAGCTTCTGAAAAAAATGACAGATAAAGGCCAACACATTGGAAAAAGTAAAGTGTAAAAAGGTAGCTAGCGCTTTATCGGGATTACCAAGCATCTTTTCCGCTTAGATGGGAATTGTGTGCCCTTTTGAGAAGAAGACCTCACATCTATTATACGGCAGCCATGATGTAAATGACGGCCTTGAAAGGTGAATGTGTAAATTTGACGGGCGTAATATGGTTCAAACCTAATGGCGTGAAGCAAAGAAGATATGTTGTGATAGCGGCGACCATGCTCTGATCATTACCAGCGCGTTATATCATGTGGTGTGATATGCCTATTACCCATAATACGCACTACATTGCTTCATATTTTTTTAATGAGGCGGCTGCTTTATGATCTCGCTCGTCAGAGAGCCGCTCGACTCGGCCGCCCAAGGTCGAGGAAATGGAGCTCTGTGCAGCCGAGACCCCCAATGCCCACCAGACGCTAAACAAGACCACTTATCTGCCTCCTTTCTTTGACCGGACAAGGTCATCTAGTGGCGGCTACACCTCCATGATTAGAATGCGGACCGTGGCCCCGGCCCCGTCTGGCAGGGGGGGGACACGGCGCCCTCGAAATGACGTGCTAGTCAAGAGGTTGCCCTCAAGAGGGTCGAAGCCATCGGATTGGACGACTATTGCCGTTAGCGGGTACTGAAACGCCATTGTTGGCTGCCTATTAGAATGACGCATTCATTGTGTGGCAGTTTTTTTTGTGTGCCAAAACTTATGAAATACTCACATTATGAAAAGCCTCAATGAGAAAAATACACGGAAAAAATACAAGTTACAAAACTGAATCAAAAATACTTCAAAAAGTAAATACACTTATGGTATTTTGTTTTGTAATTGTCTGGTAGAGTTGCTTTCCCATTGGTTATCTTATTACACCTCACTGGCCTCCCATTGGCTAGAGGGGAACTGTTACTGCATGATGCCAGAATTGTGGTTAGCACGTTTTTTTTGGGGAGTATTTGAGTCCGCGTAACTTCATTTGAGGTTGTTTGTGTGTACGCATGTTTACTCAGCTGCCACTCGCAATGTGACCCAATATCTTTGAATTTCATATTCATTTTAAAGACTTCATAAGTACTTTTCCTACCGTTTTTTTTATTGTTGCATACATGCCTACATTTGCCGATATATTTCATACAAAATTGAAATATTTTTATCCTTTTAAAGGGAGGCAGTATTGAAGATTGTGGAAGGAATCAGGCTATCATTTTACCTCCTAACTACGAAATATTCACGTTACGAAAAGCCTCAAAATTGCAAGATACAAAAGGCAAAATCTCCCTTCAAATATTAAACATCAATGTAGAGAATTGACATCTAAAAAAACGATTGCATTTGCTTAAAATTCAACTTAACTAACCACTTCACTTCACAAGTAGAAGGACCTCCCATACATGCTATGAATTATTCACAGCGAGCGCTCCCTATTCGTCAACGAATAAAACCGATTCCCATACCATATGACTTCTGCCCCGAAACCTAATCAGGACACTAAATTCCAACGCACGAAAGCGACTCTCGCAACACGATGGAACGCATTCCCAAGGTAACGCTATCCGGGAAGTAATTACAATTCTCCACAGACGTAATTGGGAAAACAAATTAGCATTAGGTAAATGTAATTTCCACTTGACGGCGTTGGAAATTTCACCTCTGCGCCAAGTCGGATGCGCCATCACCGCTAACAAATCAAATCAAGGACGCCCAATGTTAATAAAAGAATCCGAAATGTCAAGCGGATGTACACGGCGAAGATCGGCGTCGCCGTATTTCGGACCGCCCCTCGGCAACGTCTTTAACTTTGTCGCCCGTCTTTGTGTCATCCCTAAAATGATGGGCGATGACATCAAACATCCAAACGACGTCAAGGCGTGAAGAGGCGACATGCTTCAACAAAGCCGCCCCGCCCGCTAATAGCCCCCTCTTTGTAACGGCGTCCGTATAGCGCCGCTTGACGGCTTGCCAAAAGAGGGTGTTGTGTTATGGCGGAGCCAATCACCCGATAAGTATTTTCTGGCTGCTATTACCCCGCCGCTAATGTGCGAGCGTCTAGGCTAAATCGACTCTTAACGTGGAGAATCCCAAAGACGCATCGGTGGCTTCACGTTCCCCGTTGCCGCGGTGACTGTCACCCGTCAGGATGCTTTTACCGCTACTCTAAATCACCGAAAGTGATGGCGGTTGACGTCTGGGATGGCAAAACTGACGTGACCTTTGCCAGGGTGTCGTTAGGCGGTCATCGCTCAGTTTAATTCGCCTTTGCAAGTGAAGGAAGGATTTTTTTTTTTACTCTTTGACCCCTAAATGGTCACTTTGTTTGTGTTTTAAGTTGAAATTGCGTGGGTTTTCTCTGGGTAACCCGATTCTCTCCCACTTGGCCAAAACATGAAAAGTAGACTGATTTAACAATTCAAATTGTGTAACTGGTTTGTCGTTGTCTCATGTCCTTCGATTGGGTGGAAACTGACTTGGGGTCATAGTTATCTGGGATAGGCTCTAGCACCCTCAGGTGTATAAGTGACTTGAATGTTGGAGTGATTTTTGGGTGTCAAAACTGCCAAAAATGTGCACATTTAGTGTTTAAATGTCTAACCTGTAATATCTCAATGTGGCTCCAGTTTCTTAACTAGGTCTACAATGTCTTGTGTGTCTTATATTCTGCTTCAATATTTTTTTTATAAACCCAGAACAATGAAGTACATTGTTTTCCTTTTTTTCCCCTTAAAAACGAGGGATTCTATCGTTGAAAAGCAACACTTGCAGAGTCCACGAGTGGTCAGTGGAAACGACTATCGTGCGGATAGCTAGAAAAAGCCTCTTTGCAATACCCCCCACCCCCCTCACGTTATCTGTCCGTCCAGATGCGAGCCGTCTCCCCCTCGCGCCATTCCCGCTCACCGCATCCATTAAACAGCACATCTTGGGACGCGGCGAATACGGACGGCTCTGGCGCCAAAACTCGCCATCTGCCGTCATTTAGAAATAAATGACAGGCCCAAAGCTCAGGGGAGACCGTCTCATTCCTCTGCCAACATCGTTACTGTGACGGGTACCGCCCGTCATCCAAACCTTCCCTCCCTCCCCCTTTAAATCGATGTACGAAGGTGCTGGAGTGTGACTCCGTGAGAGAGGCCCGGAGTGGATTTGGTCGGCCGAGCACTGCCGGTTTACTCGGAGAAGCCGGCGGGTGGAACGGCGCGGTAAAAACCGCCGTCCGTCTCCCCGCTGATTACACGAGCAGACATGGAGGACTTTTGGATTGGGTTAGAAAAGCTGCTCAGTGTCCTATTTGGATTTGATGACTTCTTGGTTGGGAGTCGAGCAAGAATGGAGACTTTATGACTTGTCCGCAGGCCGTGGTGAATTATTCATATTTGACAGTCACGCAAACAATGTCTTTACAAAGTCCACTATAGAGGGAAACAAGATTTCGGTTTAATATTTTTCCCAGGTGTATATTAAGAAAAAATGAAGTATCGAATTATACGGACTATAAATTGTACTTTATTCATAGGGATGTGACTATCGGATTATCCGGACTATAAATCGTACGGCTGCGATTTATACTCCAGTGCGACTCTTATTTGTTTATTTCTTCCAACCCGACTGCCTTCATATGTTGTTTTTTAGGCTATAGTTCTGAAAAAAAATGAAAATGTTGCCTTAACAGGTGTTTTTTTTTTCCTATTGTCCCCTATTTGATTACTATTTTGACGTATCATTTCATAGTGTAACTTGGCGACTATTTTTATCTTTCATTATGCCTTATTTTTATTTAAGACTTTGATACATTTTCCCCCTTTTTATTAGGCATTCTTTACCGAATGCAACTTCTAATTCCAGAAATTAAATGAAATTAGTATGGCATCTTATCATATTATTTCCCAATGAAGAGGAACTCTCTTCTAAAAGTACTACTTGGCAAGAGCTTCTTCGATTTGACAGCTAATATAAGTTTTTCCCATAAGCGAGACGGGAGGTGGACTTTATTAATTTCATGGATCTGGAAATGAGCCATGGCGATAAGGCTATCGCTTTCTTATCTGTGGATGGCGGAGGCCTAATTAAGCCGATAGCCGATGATAATGAGGAAGTAGCGTGAATAAAGACTCCGGGATACGAAGGTGGAATTTGAGGACCACTTTACCTAAGAGAGAAACCATTTTATTGCTCCTTAATCGCCACCGTTTCTATTTCTGGACTGAGATGTTCTCCCGCTAGGAAGCCAACATATTCTTTTCGTGGCCAAGGTCGACACGCTGAATGTTTTTTTTTGGTGAAATGGCCGTAGGTTAGGTGGCCGGGTCGAGTGGCGGCTCAGATTGAAAGCGGGAATCCGTCCGCCTTTTTCTGTCTGTGCCGACGCCGAGAAGATTGAGGTCAAGAGTGGGCGGACGGCCGTGGAATAACGGCAAGTCCGCCGGGCTAAGAAATGTTCAAGTTGCACCTTTGGTCAACTTTTCCTCTCAAATAGTTTTGAGGCCACGGAAATCGTTTTGGATTGATTGGCTGCCGTGTCACCGCGGCTGGTTAAACGGCGGGGACGAGACAGAAAAAGCGCAGGGTAAACTTTGTTTTAATTGGAGAATACTAGATATGAAATATGATGTTGCCTCTACTTGCAAATGTCTTGAAATTTGAAATATTCAAGTTACAAAACACCATGGAGAATTTTTTTTCTTAACATACAAAAAATGACTAATATTATTTATTATTGTTGTGTGCTTTCGACCGCCGTTTCTCATCACAAAATTATAACAAGATGTATTAAGTGTACGTCAAATACCGTAATTTTTGTTTTTTTTTCCAATTTAGAATTGGAATTTGTAGGTTTACGTGTGTCTTTGCATGTCTTCATTTTTATGGCTTTATAAATCATTTTCTTTCTTTATGCATTGGTCCTTTTTAAAGGTTTTGGTTGATAGAATTGGGGACCTTGCATCGGATTAGGGCTTTTACATGTAAAATGCGCCTTGACTTGATTTTTCGGACTATGTCGTGCTTGAGTATAAGTCGCACTAGCCAAAGAATACACAATAAAGAAGAAAAAACAATATCTAACTCGCATTGGAGTATAAGTCGAAGTATTTTGGAGAGCTTTTTGATTTATTTATCGGAAACCAAGATGCATACATTACATTAAAGTAACAATAGTAGAATGGAGAACTACAAGCTAAATGTGCATCTGTTAACATAACTATAGATCCATGAAATTTCACAAGTAGAGCTGCTATTTTACTTCCACTTTAGTCCAAATTAAAGTTACAAAACAACTTCTAGAGCTAATTAATTCCATAAATCCAAATCCCATTTGACTTCAACTTCACTAATCAGGCCCTATATTTTGCAGAAAATCAAATAGTGACGTCAATGGTTTCTTCTCTCCCTGAATGGGGCTCACAATTGGACAGCGATAATTTACGATAGCGGCGCTATAGCGTTGGATTTGTACCGCTTTGAGTGTGCGGCGCACATGACACGGTTCCCATTATAAAAACGCCACCAATGGAATTCTGGCCTATCCAATGGGAGTAGTTAAGCTCTCGCTACAACGACTTGAAATTGCCTGTCGGCCAATACCGGGCAACGGGCGTCAAAATTAATAAAGGCCTTTGGCGGTAGACAGATACGAGAGTATTCTGCCATCCCCGCGGCAGCTCCCGCTTGTAAAATTGTAATCCGCGTTCCTCGGACGAACGCCAGGGAGAATGGAGTGTTATCACCCCTGCTTGACACACTCCTGTGTTTTCTCCCTAAGTCCTTGGGTTTTTTTTATCACACCGCCATTTCATTCTATTATCCCCAACACACCGGGACGGCCCTCGGAATGAGATGGCTTGTCAGGGTGGCCCGACAAAGAGGGAACGTGTCGAGCGCCGGATTAGAACCACGGAGAAGAGGAGTGGGTGCGGCTCAGGGAAACGGGGACGCCAAATAAGAGGGATGGAGGGGAAGGAAGGAAGGAAGGGAAGGAGGGAGGAGTTGGTTGGGGGATTTCTTTCCTAATGCAGCATTAGGCGTTGATTCCAGTGTAGGTCAAGGGTGTCCAAGTGGCGGCCCGGGGGTCAAATGTGGCCCGCCGCATCATTTTGTGTGGCCCGGGAAAGTTAATCATGAGTGCTGACTTTCTGTTTTAGGATCAAATTAAAATGATAGATATAGATGTACATTCAATTTCTTGATTTTACCCCTTTTAAATCAATTATTGTAATTTTTTAATCATTTTTTTCAGTTTTTAGTTCAAAAACCATTTTTTTAAATCTAAAAATAAATAAAAAAGCTGAAAAAACATTGTCTTAGATCAATAAAAAAATGAATATTGAGGCACTTTAATTCAGTTGAATTTAATCCATTTATTAAAAAAAAAATCTAAATATATCTAAAATGGTCCGGCCTACATGAAATGGAGTTGACGTTAAAGTGGCCCCTGAACCAACCCGAGTCTGACACCCCTGGTCTAGGCTGTTTGGGAAATTTTGTCGCAATTCTTTCTTCCATATTTAAGAAAATGAGGAAGGTGGTCATTAATTTTAGTTTTTTTTAAATAGCTGCTCTTGTTTTTTCTTCATTAAACATGTTGTTAAGGTGAAGTCATGCTATTCCTAATCGTGATGGAGAACAGTTTCTTAAACATTTGGTTAAAAATAGGGCAGTATTTTGTTGGCTCATGACGATACTACTCCTAGTGACCAAGTTTTGTGTCCTAGAAGTCGTAAAGAAATTTGTTTTGGTTCAACCGGTCTACCATGGAGGTTTTTGGGCTGTGGAATGAAACCAACTGGTTTTACTACATTGAAAAAAGATGGCAAATTGTTGTTAGCATCTGCTTGTAAGACACGCATCCCCAAATCTATACGGCACGGTCAGTCGCTCACGGCAACCCCCACATGGCACACTTGATTAGGCATCCAGCCATCCTTGACCGGAGTAAATCCATGGCGGATAATACCCCCCACTTTTCGTCAACATCCATCCAAAACATCCAAATATTATTCTTACTGACTTTTACATACTTCAAGAATCACATCTGTCCTTCAGTTTCCGTTCAATGGAACCTTTTCCCCTGATGTTAGGTTTATCATTATTATACATTTGCTTGTAATATCATCATTATATATGTGTGATTGCAATGAAGAATGCTTTGCCTTATTTTGGATATTAAACATTACATATATGAACGGTTTGCTTATTAGGAATGTTAGGTTAATCATTATTATAAATGTGACAATTATACAAGGCATTTTAATACGTCTTAAAAAAAGAAATGCTCACTTAAGTTAACCAAAACACCTTTTGGAGGTGACTTTTACTTCAAACCTGGATTTCTCGAGACTATGGTTAATAACAAGTTCTTGGGAACTGTGGTTTTGTTTTGGGAAATGTGGCTTCTAAAGATGGTCTGCATCAATTTTCTCTTGGGAAGATTTGACAGTACCTACAATAATTTTGAGAACTGAGACAAATTGTTATAAGACTCTAAATAATCTTTAGACTTCTGTTATGCATGTTGTTTAAATCTTATGAATATATTTGCAAGAGGAATCTTCAGAATCATCTGATGGATTCTCTTCTTGCAAGAATAAAAGCATATAATTTCAGACACCTCCATTATTGAAAGTTGAAATTGGGAATACTTATTGGTAAAAATATCACCTGACTTAATCTATTTTTCTCCATCTCACCTGTCCACTTTGATCACCAATATGGATCATTCCTCTTATCGGTCCCGCCTGCATCGGCGTTGTCGTTAATAACACGTCTGTTGTGATCACCGACAGCCGGCTGGCCCGCGTTGACAGTAACGAACGTACGTGGATAATAAGCTCATTTGGTACGCGCTCCCATGTGGCTTTTTTTTTTTTTTCGCTTCCTGTAATTTAGACCGACTTCATCTCTAGGGAAGGATGTGTTATTACTCGTCTGGGAATTGGCCCGGGTTGTTTAAGAATTCCATTTCATTAAACGTGGAAGTTTACACGCCAGCCGGAACGAGTCGTCGGCGCTATTATGGTTTGGCAGTTGTGCCGCCGCCCTCATTTTGAAAACTACATGGATGACGGGGTATTAAAAAGTAGTGAAAGTTTCTGCCATTCTTCAAACTTGCTTTGAGATCATTTACGATGTTTAATGGCCCGCTGAGGGCTTGTTGCATGCAATTAAAGCCGCAATCCATTACGGCTAAAGAAAAAATAAAATCCAAATAGGCCTGTCATACCCGCTTTATTCACTTATACGAGGCTGAAAAATTTGTCGGAATCAACGGTCCATATCTAAAATGGCTGCTAGGGAGGAAATTGATGCCTATTTGGAGATGGAAATGACGTATATCAAGGGTGTCAAACTCGGGTTGGTTCGAGGGCCGCATTAACGTCAACTGGATCATTTTAGATCGAATATATCGAGATTTTTTTTTTTTTTTTTTTTTGGATTAAAAGAACTGGATCAAAACTCTTTAAGTTGTTTTTTTGTAATGTAAAATGTCTTTTAATCATGTTTTTTTTATTTCAAATGGACACAATGTCTTTTTAAGTTGTAAACAGAAAATATTTGTATTTATTTTTAGAAAAGAAAAAAATGGATTAAAAATGGCAATGATTGATTTGAAAAAGGGGAAAATCAGGAAATTTAATGTACAACTATAATCATTTGAATATGACCCTAAAACAGTAAGTCATGATTTACTTTCTCGGGCCACACAAAATGATGCGACGGGCCTGATTTGGCCCCCGTGCCACCACTTTGACACCTGTGACATACATTATTATCGACGGGGCTTGTGCTTGAAAGCCATTTTTTTTTAAAACCACCAAACTTTTTGACAAATCGTTTGGAAACATAACAGCATGTTTTGGGATCTTTTGTGTACCAACCAAACATAGAAAAAGTATTTGTCGTGTATGTATACTCGAAAGGACTGAATTATTAATAGTTACGCTTTATACGCCAACTCCATCTGTGATTTTATAGCGGCAAAACAATGATAGCGACTTCAGAGTTGAAAAGCAAAGGGAAAAAAAAAACGCAGGCGGGCATGAAAAATTCACGGAATCACGGCTCAACCAGATAAAAGAGCTGCGGCGTACCACCGCAATATTTCTCCCATTCACGGCACAAAACGGGCCCAGTGACTTCAATCAGAATGGCGTTTTTGCTTAATGAGTTTCCCAAAATGCAATTTGACAAAAAACAAGCCCCAAAAAATCGCAATATATTATGGAAAGGTGGCGTCACGGTGACAAAGTGGTTAGCACATCTGTCTCACGTTTTTTTTGTGTTACGATATTACTGTGTGAGTTTTCTCCGGGTACTCCGGTTTCCTCCCGAATCCTATCAAAATGCATGCTAGGCTAGCTAATTGACCACTCTGAATTTTCCCCCTGGCTATGTGCTATAAATAACATGTTTAAACATCATTTTAACATAAAATACATGCTCACGTTTCAGCTCAATGAATTAAGAACTATGCCAAAAACTGCAATACATCATAGTGACTACTTGGAAATCATTTGCTTCAAGTTTCAATCGCATTGACAGAGATACAACGAAAGATCATGTCCGATTGGATGTCTAACCCCGTCAATATTGGTAAAAAAAAAAAACAACAATTGCGCACTACTCTCGTCTTCTCTTCGCAGCAGCAATCATATGGCGCGCAGTAAATAAAATCCAAACTTTTTTTTTTAACCCTTTCCCCATGATGGTGTTGTCTACGCAGCAGCCAGTGGCAGTATCTCTGTCCACTCTTATGTTTTTCGCCTTTTACAGCATGTTTCACATGAAAAATTAGAGGTAACATTGACATACACCTGCTTATGGCAGGTGATACTGGTATGCCCATAGCGAGCAATGATGATGTCACTCACACTGGTACTCAGTGTGCTCAGGGAGTTTGTCTTTCTGCCCAGACCAACAAAAAAATTAGAGGGAACCTCTATTTTGAGATGCATCAATCGGTCAGATGTCTTTATCGCTCGCAGGCATCATTTTTTTTCTTTTTTAAAAGGGTCAAGCAAAAGTAGCCGCCAACAATTCCCATCAATCTTTGCCATATATTACCTGGTTTACCACATCGACTACGAGGTCACGCTGGGCTCCTCTCGCCCGAGGCGACGGCAAATCAGGCCAGGGTGAATCCTCTACGATGAGAGAAGAGGAGAGAGAAGCAGAAATTTGATCAACTCCAGGAATAATTTAGGATACAGATGACAAACAGGAAAAATTCCCCCCTTTGGGTGGATATAAAGAAGAGATGCAATAGTCTAAAACTTAGCAGTCCATGTGAGATCCTAGGATCATAAATAAAAAAAAGGAAAAATAAAGGCCTTGAGTCCGTGGCTCAGGTGGCCATCTTGTTATCGGAAGATTGCTTGTTCGATCCCCCCGGCTCCTCCAGAGAGACTCTTTAACGTGACACTAAACACGTATAAATTGCGGCGAATGAGGACGAGCACGGATGACTCCATGCAATGTCAATGGATCAATGTTCAAAGTGAAAGAACCGAGACGAAGAGCAAATGACATTTTTCATGTCGGCTGCACGTTTTCTACACCAAGATAGATTTTTCCGACTATGGCTAGCTCACGGTAGAAGAGATGACAATACTACGGCAGTACTTTGAGATTGGAACTCACTTCATCCACTTAGCATAGTGCTCACAAATCACGCAAAATGATTTCGATTCATTGCCACAATTCCAGAAGTCATGTGAAATTCCATGTATGTTAAAAACCGTGTTCTAAGTGTACGAAAGCCTGTTTTTTTTTTGCAATTTACTCGCTTGTGCTTATGATTCATTTCTTTATTACAGTTTGAAAATATTCTACACCAATTTGGAGCCCAGATGCCGGGTGACATCTGATTGGTTGCTACCTGTCCAATCATCACAAGAGGCTGGATTATGTGAGTAAAAATCAACTATCGATGCAGATAACTTTATTACAGTCTTACTTCGATGACTATACTTTTCGAGAATTCCTTCTTTGCGTTTTTTCTGCTATTAATTATATATGTTTATAAATTTTTGAGTTCATAGAAGTCATAATCTGGTTAGTTAGCGGGCCACTTTAACATCAACTTGATTTCACATCGGCCGGACCATTTTTGATGTAATATTTAGATATTTTTTTATAAATGGATTAATAGAACTGGATTAAAATCCTTGAAAATTCATTTTTCATAGATCTAAAACAATGTTTATTTTAGCTTTCTATATATTTTTTGATTTTAATTAATGATTTTTTAACTAAAAACAGAAAAAATGCTTTAAAAATACAATTATTGAATTAAAAGGGGGAAAATCAGGAAACTTTATATACATCTACTATACCCTTCATTTGAATTTGATCCTAAAACAGAAAGTCAACACTCGTGATTTAATTTCTCGGGCCGCACAAGATGATGCTTCGGGCCAGGTTTGGCCCCCGGGCCGCCACTTTGACACAGGTGGTCTACAACAACCACGATATTTGAGGGATTACTGTAATTGCTATTTTCCATTTGCTGTTGTACTTCATTTTGAAAGGCGACTATATACCGCAAAACATGCTTTTGTACACTGGAAACTAAATTGGGAAAAAAAATAACAATTCTTGTTTTAGGGGATCATTTCGATCAGAATAGGATTTCCAATTACTTGAATGGGAAATAAATTTGGACATAAATCTCTCCTGGATGCTGCCAAAATCCATCAACAAAATCTTCCACAACGCCTTCAAGTGAATTGAGTTCTGCAAGCCCTCCCCCATTAGAACTCGCTCGCTTTGCGCCAAGTTTGAAGTAGTGCTTCGCTTCTCATCAAAACGCCGGTATTGAATGTCGCAGCATACGCTTTGCAAACACTGCGGCACCACCAGCTGCTCTCTGCTGCACCGCCATTAAAACCCAAGGAGGTGACACCACGTTGGAGGGCACTCGCATCCAACGTAACTTGGCCGGACCGCCTTGGCATCTGCGCACCCGCCCAAAAAAAAATACAAAACATCTGTCCTTTACTCTATGCCACTGGTGTCAAAGTGGCAGCCCAAGGGCCAAATCTGGCCCGCCACATCATTTTGTTTGGCCCGGGAAAGTAAATCATGAGTGTCAACTTTCTGTTTTAGGATCAAATTCAAATGAAAAGTATCAATGTTTATTACATTTCCTGATTTTCCCCCCTTTTAAATAAAGTATTGTAATTTTTTAATCCATTTTTTCTGTGTTTTTAGTTCTAAAATCTGTGTAAAATCTAAAAAAATATATATAAAGTTAAATTAAACATTGTTTTAAATCTATCAAAAGCTGAATATTCAGGGTTTTTATTGCAGTTCTTTTAATCAATTTATTAAGAATAAATCTAAATATTATATATAAAATAGTCCGGTCCACATAAAATTGAGTTGACATTAATGCAACCCGCGAACCAACCCGCCATTCATTCGCATTGACTACCCCTCCGCTTCATTTATTTACTCACGGACAGAAAAAAAGACATGTAAAAATGAAAACCCAACCAGAAGGACAAATGCATTCCGTAAAAAAAAGGGCGGGTTGACGTGAAGGAAGCTCTCACCTCCCCCTTCTACAACTTTTTCTTCGGGGGCTTCTTATAAACCAACCATCTATCTCCATTATAGCCCCGAAATTGCTATTTGTCGCTTTGCGGGGAAGAAATAATCAATATGTCTTGTGGGGGCAGCGAGCGCATTAGAGGAAGCAAATTGATGTCTCTCGCCCCAGCGCTCCTCACTTTGCACACTGCACCACAACTAATGGGAAGGCTCGCCGGCTGCCAGACAGGCACCCGGCGAGCCCCCAATATGCGCCAGCCGGACAGCAATAGGTCATTTGTTAATGCAAAGCCAATGTTCCTTCACATATGTGTGTGTGTGTCCGGTGGTATCCACGCCGCCTTCCTTATCTGTCCGGCTTTTTGGGCTGTCAGACGCAGATAGCCCTGTCACCAACCCGACGTCCTCTTTTTTTTTTTTCCCTGGGGCCCCCCCTCGAAGGTTTCCGACCACGAGTGACACCGGCAGAAAAAATCCCCACCCGATAAGTGCACGGCAGACGGACGTGACCTGCCCGACGGCCTTCCCCGCGTTTTTATTTCATTAGTCTTCAATCTCCGGTAAACCCGCTTTTCGTCGAGACGCCTCTTTTATTAAATCGCCTTCAAGCCGACATGTGGACACGTAAACACGACAAGCCCGTCAAAGAGGAGACAATGCAACGAAAGGGGCGGGGGTTGCAATCCTGGTAAAATACGCGTGAGGACGATGGGACGTCGAGCTGTGGGGATAATATCGGTGGGGTGAGAAATGAATATTTAAACAGCGTGGCTGATAGCGTGACAGGCGAAGAATAAATTCATCTTTCTGTCATCTCCTCGCAAACACTCCCCAAAAAAATCAATCTCCGCAGGCGTGGGTGAGACGGGTGGCGTGGGGGGGAGGGGCGAAAACGCAAGGGTGTCTGACTCGGGTTGGTTCGCGGGCCGCTTTAACGTCTTGTAGACATCTTTTGTTTGATATAAACACTACAGTCTCTGCTTTAGTCAACACGAGAGACAGACTTGAAAATGCGAGCATTCCAAAAAACATGGGGAAAAAAATACATGATTAAATGCAATGCTCCGCCCAGTGCTCGCAGAGACATTACAAAGAGGGAGTTGCCACCACTGTGCTGTTTTAAAGGGTAAAAGCAGGGGTGTCAGACTCGGGTTGGTTCACGAGCCGCGTTAACGTCAACTCGTTCCATTATAGATATAATATTTAGATTGTTTTTTATAAATGGATTTAAAGAACTGGATTAAAATCCCTGAATATTCATTTTTATAGATCTAAAACAATGTTTATTTAATCTTTTTATTTATATATATATATTTTTTGATTTTACAAAATGATTTTTGTACTAAAAACAGAAAAAATGATTAAAAAAATGACAATTATTAATTCAAAAGGGGGAAAATCGGGAAATCTAATATACCTCTATACTCTTCATCGTAATTTGATCCTAAAAAAGAAAGTCGGCACATGATTTACTTTCTCGGGCCGCACAAAATGATGCGGCGGACCACATTTGGCCCCCGGACCGCCACTTTGACACCTGTGCTCTAACGGGTCAGAACGTGATTCTCCATAATCTATTTGTTCCCAGCAAAAGGGCATTCGGGGCACGTCAATCTTAATTCGGCGCTTTCGCACGACTGGAAAGGCGTCACGCACGTTCGGTTACTTTCTGCACAAAAGTCACCTGAGACAAAAATAAAATGTCTGAATATGCTTGTTGAGGACTTATTCAGGCGTATAAACATGGAATACAATTTTTTGTTTCTTGTCTCGGGTGTCATTCAAATGTTTGCTTCCCTTTTGGCTCATTCCCAACGCCAACAGAGGCGGCACAAATAGGCGCCGTTTACCTACAGACTGCGCGGTACGAGGGCGCCCGATAAGGCTTTTGTCACGGCCGACGCTTTAAGCCGTCGTAGCGGGAAGAGCAAAAGGTGTTAATAATACGATTAGGCCGCATTGGAGTGTCCCGGTAAGCCGCCACGACGGCGGCGGCGGCGTGACATTGAGCTGGAATGAACAATGCAAAAGAGCCTGAGTCTAAGCCGCTTAATAGGATTCAAACATCATTAATTTGCTTTTTTAGACTTGTGTTTTTCCAACTGCGACGTGTCAAATGTCGCAAAGATTGAAGCCCCCGTCGTGGCTGCTTATCTACTCGCCGCAGCCTTGCGACAGCGTGGCGGCCGGTCCAAGGTGAGCCGCCTGCGATGTCCCTGCGCCAAACAGGTTGTAGATAAAGGACGGATGGACGGATAGACGGATGGACGGGTGTTTAGAGGGAAGACCGTGTCTTCTTCAAAAAGCTAGGCGAGACATCATTCTGCCTGTGACGCTTATCCCTTCTCTGAAGCCGAAAAAAAACATTTTTAAAAAGGGAATCTTGGGTTTGGCTTGAAAATAGGACACTACAGCTAATAATCAATGTTCAAATCTCGACAGTTTTTACAATAGAATGACAGGTTCTTGTCCAAAACATGATTCAAACGCACACTGATCATAATTGAAACTATTTAGGTCAAGCTTTGGATATTGGAAGCTGGATAATGTATTGAGGGTGCATCACTTGCTGGATAACAGTCGTGTAGACTTGTTGTTTTTATAGTGTGATGAGTTGGAATATGATTGAGGAGGAATAGATGGATTTTTAGTGTGAAAGTCATCATCATTCTGATAAAAAAGCCTGCCTTTGCTAACATAATGTTCGCTGAATATAAGCAAAATATGATTAAAATTGTGTTTTGTGGTTTATTTTGACCACTTCATTGGAAAAAAAAATCCATTGACTTGACAAGAAGCCATTACAATGTTTCTACCACAAAATTGTCAAGGGCACTTAAAGAACATCACCGTGAGCAGCTTTTTACGTTTTTACCGTATGCCAAGGGTGTCAGACTCCGGTTGGTTCGTGGGCCGCATTAACGTCAACTAGATTTAATGTGGGCCGGACCATTTTTGATATAATATATAGATTTTTTTTAAATAAATGGATTAAAATAACTGGATTCAAAGCCCTGAATATTCAGGGTTTTTTTTAGATCTAAAATGATGTTTATTTGAGCTTTTTTTAAACACGTTTAGATTTCACAAAAGAATTTTTGAACTAAAAACAGAAAAAAAATGTTAAAAAAATTATAATTATTGATTTAAAAGGGAAGAAATAAAGAAAAGTAATATACATCTATACTTTTCATTCGACTTTGATCTTAAACATAAAGTCGCCACTCCTCTTACTTTGCCGGGCCACACAAAGTGATGCGGCAGGCCAGATTTGGCCCCCGGGCCGCCACTTTGACACCTGTACCTTATGCAGTAAATCGTCCGCCCAAATCGGCAAAGAAACACGACCGAGTCGCTACATATATACGAGAACACCCGATCGGCTACGGCAACCTTGAGCTGAAGCTTTTCTCAAACTATTTCCGTCGCTTTTAAATGTCAAGTCGGGGCCTCTGGGGGTCCGCGCAACCTGCTCGCTGTAAAGAAAAAAAAAGGGCCAAATATCTCTGGAGGCAACCATAACGGTGCGAAAATAATTCTAGCATTGGCCACGATTGACAAACAATTGCCAGGCGCTGCGGGTTAATTCAGTTGTGCGATGGATGCGGGAAAAAGCCACGGCAATTAGAAAAGCCCCCCGTGCCAGCACGCCGACTTCTGCACGCACCGCTGGGTAGAAATGAGTCTAGCCGCCAGGGCGACCCAGGCGAGGCTTTAACGCAACACGGCAGACACGCCTAAGACTCCCATTGTGCCGCTCGCTAATCCATTTCCAGCCTAACAAGCTGCCGCATTTCCAACGCAACCATCCGACCGCACGCTCGGCCGCCGTCTGCCGAGTTTGGTCGAGATCCAGAGCGTTAACTTTGGGCAGCCATTTTAAGCTCCCCCTGGCAACGTGTCGGAACAAAACGGGAGCGTTTAAGGACACTGTGTAAGAATTTAAAAAAAAGAAATAAACAGCCGGTAGTGCAGCTCGATGGTGTTCACTTGCGGACGATTGACAAAAGTCAATCTTCCAATTGACATTGATTACCATATTTTCACGACTATAAGGCGCACTTAAAAGTCTTAAATTTTCTCCAAAATAGACGGTGCGCCTTATAATCCAGTGCGCCTTATATATGGAAAAAAAAGGAAACCAAAAACGAAAAACCACCACTGTCGGATATTAAAAAAACACAAACGCCTGAACTGAAACTATACTGTTAAATATGCAGATGCCATCTTAGTTTACAAAATCTTCCATCGTATAGCTCCTCCCCCACTGCAAGATTTTATACAAAAAAAATCCAAAACATCAACAATGGCTGGCTCTAGAGGTGACTGTGTACTGAGTGCTTCATACCTGGTAGTCAATAGCAATTGCCGTATTTTCACCACTATAAGGCGCACTTAAAAATCTTACATTTTCTCCAAAATAGACACTGCGCCTCAAACATAAAACATATCTACTGTCGTGGTGAAATAAGTTGATCAAAGTGTACTTTAATGTCCATTTTGATGCGTAATCATTTTACTGACTCAGGCTTTAGGTAGATTAAGGTTGATCTGCACGAAGAATGGCATTCAAAATGAAAAAAGCCACTGGCAAATTGTCCCAATGACTGAAAAATGGATGAAAAAAATAAAAAATAAAATACATATCATGGCATAAATATGATTTTCCAAGGCATGTTCTCGCCCGGAATCCCACAGCTGCTCGTAGTGGCGCCGAGCCCACCACCACTACCACCGTCACGCCGTGGATCGTGACGGCGTGGCGGCCCGACGGCAAAATAGAAGCAGAACAAACTCCAGACAATAAGAAGGCTGCACATCAATAACCGCTAGGCTTTATCTTAGCGGGGGGGCTTATTGGTTTAATTCTCAAAATAAGCAGAGAAGGGGGAGGCAGCGTAAAAGCAAACAACTGAGGAGGGATTGGAGGCGTTTATGTGTGCAAAAGCATGTGCTGGAAATCCAATCTACTCTATTTTTCAACACGTACAGAAGGCCTAGTGCAAATATTAACACTCCATCTATTGGGAGGCAATCTGGCCCGCACCATATTGTTGTTTTTGGGGTTTTTTTTGGCGGTAGAAGCATCAGCAAATACAAGATCGGACTGCCGGAATCGGCTGACTTGTTTTTGCTGGCTCTTTTGGCAATTGGTCGTCCGCCATCTTACGTGGAACAATGGCGTTGGTTTAAGAGTTGGTTCTATTGGATGCTGTTTTATTTTGGGTGGGGAGGGTGGGTAATCGTGTTTTTGTTGTGGGGTGCTGTATTGTGTTTTGTTGGGGATTTGTGTGGAGGGTTTTTCATTTATATTTTGAATTGTTTCTTGCTTCTTAGGTCATTTGATTTCACCTTTTTGATGAAGGGAATTTGGGAAGTTTGACCAATGAGAAAGCGGATCCTGTGATGGAGCTTCATGAGGTTTTTCGGGGTTTGAAGATGGCAACTTTTGGCGATAAAGGTCAGTGAAAATTTGAGTTGGAGGAGGGTTTTGTGAGGGTTTATTTCAAGGGTGTCAGAGTCGGGTTGGTTCGCGGGCCGCTTTAATGTCAACTTGATTTCACGTGGGCTGGACTATTTTAGATATAATATTTAGATGTTTTTATCTATAAATGGATTCAAAGAACTGGATTAAAAGCCCCGAATACTCCGTTTTTTTCTAGATCTAAAACAATGTTTATTTTAACTTTTTTTTAAAATATATTTTTACATTTTACAAAATAAAATTTGAACTAAAAACACAGAAAAAATGGATTAAAAAATGACAATGATTGATTTAAAAGGGAGAAAATAAGGAAATTTAATATACATCTATACTCTTCATTTTAATATGATCCTAAAACAGAAAGTCTGCACTCATGATTGACTTTCCCTGGCCACACAAAATAATGCGACAGGCCAAATTTGGCCCCTTAGCCGCCACTTTGACACTTGTGGTTGATTTGATTCCTGTTGATAAAATCTTGATGAGAATGACTTCATTATGTTCATTTTAAATGAGAAGATTGAGACCTCCCTAACGCACACTCGGGGTGCATAAGCACACGCCCGTTGACATCTTGCTAAAGTTGTCATGTATTCTTCTGTCCAAGCCGTGACTTTGCCTCCGCGATAATGTGAAGCCTCTATCTTAGGCGGGAGCTGTGACGTCTATTAGATCTATAAATCATGTTAGCCGGCGGATGGGGATGAGGAGGGGGAGGGGGGCGCTGGCGGTGAGAGCTCAGGGTCGTAAATCTCATTACCTGAGACGGCTGGCGAACCCCCCCGTCGCCGCCTCACCCTGTCCTCAATCTCTCCCATTATCAGCTGACCTTGACCGCCAACGTAGACACTTACACTCAATCAAGGCTGCACAGGTTGTGTGTCCGTGTGTGTGTGTGTGTGTGTAGTCGTCATATTTGCGTTGGGATGTTGTCATCGTCCGTCTTAAAGGGAGTCGTACTTGAAAAGGGAAAAAACCCTCAGTGGTGAGTTCAGTAGATGAGGAGGAACCATGTTAGGTTAAAATGTAGGCTTTTTTAAAGGGAAGATGTCGCCATTGGTAAAGGTAAAGATGTGCTATTGTGGGAGGGAGGTTAGATTTAGAAAAATGAGGAAGAAGAAGGGCCTATTGGAATGTTTTGAGATTTGGATTGGAGTATTAGATGATGTCATGTCCTTATTATCCTGAATTATTCAAAGATTGAGAGTCCTCTTGGGATAAAAAGTCCTAAAATTGCCATGTTGATTTTTGTGAATGGGAAGTGGTTCGGGGACCGCGGACTTTTCGACAACTTTTCTCGATGTAAGGTTGGTGTGGAAATCGAGATGTTGGAATACTTTGATTCCTGTTTACATATCTATGATGACAATGAGTTAAGATCAGGGGTGTCAGACTCGGGTTGGTTCGCGGGCTGTGTTAACGTCAACTCGATTTTATGTGGGCTGGACTATTTAAGATATAATATTAAGATTTAAAATAAATATATAAAAATAAATGGATTAAAATAACGGATCCGAAGCCCTGAATATTCAGTTTTTTATAGATCGAAAACAATGTTTATTTTAGCTTTTTTTAAAATATATTTTTAGATTTTACAAAATGATTTTTGAACTAAAAACACAGAAAAATTGATTAAAAAATTCCACTCATTGATTTAAAAGGGGTAAAATCAGGAAATCTAATATACATCTATACTTTTCATTTTAATTTGATCCTAAAACAGAAAGTCGGCACTCATGATTTACTTTCCCCGGGCCACACAAAATGATGCGGCGGGCCAGATTTGGCCCCTGGGCCGCCACTTTGACACATGCTTTAGATTTTAGATATCGATGACCTGGTTTTCAATCCGATTTTCAGCTAGCAGTGTTTTTTAACCAGCAAAGCTATCAATTTGTTCTTCCCAAACAGCCAATACACTCTTTCCATCTTTCCACTATAAAACAATAAAAAAAAATCACATCTAGACATCCAACCCATTTAAAGCCACTGCTTGTCTTCTATCCAAAAACCCTAAACGCCCCAACTCTTTTATTTTTTTAACCATCCGACTTCACACTAGACAAAAAAAAAAAAAAAGTCGATACAAAACTAGAACACAGCGGTCATCCATGTCGACATCCACTCGAAGAATCGCGCTATTTCTCAATCAACAGTCTAAAAAAACTTAGCCCAACTTTCCCTCTCAACAAATCTCACCAAAGGTCACCAAAGGTCAAACTGACATAATGACATTTATGACCATGCCTCGTGCCTTTTTTATTTTTTTTAAAAATTTTTCCATTTGGCCATTTCCATTTTCTTGTTTTCTCTCCCACTTAAAAGCATGAAAGATATATTTTTTCTTACACGCCACTAGGAAATCATTGCATATAATTTGATCTGTGGCCCGCGGAATAAAATGGCATGTTCTCATATGCCCAGCGACGGTCTATAAAAATTGAAATGATGTGACTGAAAATGGAAGGGGATTTATCAAATTAAAAAAGAGTCCTGGTGCGGACCGAGTGATAATTTCACTCTTCCTCTTTACATCATTTTTCCCCCTTTTCCTTCCTCGACTGCCTTTTAATGGATTTTCATGCCTGGAGCACTTTCCAGGCCCGGCTGGGAATCTTTAGCATTATGGTATATCAGCCTGCCGCCATAATAACTTAGATGACAACACTCTCGGTTATCATCCGACCCCCCCTCCCCCCAACCCCCCGACCGTTAGCTCTTCCCTATGGATGACATCTTCGCCCTGAATAATTCACCCGAGGAAAGCTAGTTTGCCCGTGTAAGGATGGTGAAAAGTGCATCAGTATTGTTTGATGGCAAATGCGAATGGATGATGGCAAATCTTGATCTGTGACACGATAGGCCGAGTCCATTGGGAATTAAACCAATGGTGACAACCCAAAAAAACAGGCCAATCCCAAAGAAATTTAGAGCTATCTACTCAAACTCGTTTAAGTTCGCCTTTTTGCGCTTGGAAGGGAGATTTTCGCAGTACATACATTACATAGAATATAAATATGTTCATTAATGTGTAGTGCATTTTTCAATAAATCCAACTCAATCTAAACTAGCTTTAGTCCAAACTTGCTTAATAAAGGATTCTAAATATGACAAAAAAGATCTTTAATTATGTCTCGCACCTAATTATAGTTATTTGTATGTTATATGCTGTATATGTAATTAATCACATTAAGAAGGGCTGGCTCTAGAGGTGACTGTGTAGTTGCCTTGAAAATTAGTGCTAAATTAGCCAAAGCACCTTATTTTTTGTCCTTTTGTGTAGGTTGAAGATAAACCAGTACACGTACGAGACAATACACATACAGTTTTAGACAGCTTTGGGGTCGCAATTTAGTTGTTTTTTTTTGTACAAAATCCTGTAGTGGAGGAGCTTTGTGTACTTTGTAATCTAAGTTGGCATCTGTATATTTAACTGTACTGTTACAGTTTAGGCATTGCTGTTTTTTTTTTTTAAATATCTGACTGTGGTGGTGCGTTTTTAGCTTTCTGTCCAATATTTTCAGAGCTTGCTTATAAATGGTTTCAGATGGTTTTAGTGTTGTTTTACAGTTAGGTGACCAACTTGTTAGGCTGTAAGTTATGTGTGATGTGTCAAAATATCATTTTACTGACTCAGGCGTTAGGTAGATTAAGGTTAAATCATACAATTTAGGCCATATGTTGTCCAATCATAAAACAGGTCTACTTTAGTGCTGAAATAAGTTGATCAAAATGTACTTTAATGTCCATTTTGATGAGTTTTTTTCCAAAGTGACAAACAAAAATCATCTTGTGGTATAGAATAGGATTGAAACAGGATCAAGTCGTATTTGTGGATGGTCAAAACATGGAGATAACTGCACTCTAAAAGTCGTACATTTACTTCCTTATTGTTTACCATGGCAATGCGTTACCATGGAAACAAGGAGTTTTTTTTTCTTGGCATTTTTGACATTGGATGAATTTGAAAATCGCAATAAGAAATGGAATTAGGAGAGGTCGCCCTTAGAGTTTTGATGAGAAACCGAAGACGACAGGGAGCGGGGGTAGAAAGTACATTCCTTCCGTTGCCCCCCGTGCCCCCCGATTCACTTAATGACATCACAATGTCAGAGGGTCTAAGTAGGACTCGTTGCTAACCTTCTAGCGTTAAATTTACTAGGATTCTGGAAAGCGTTTGATGAAAATCCCAGCACGCGTTAAGGAAGGGCACACGTAATCATGAGCAACTTCCTCCCGCGACCATTCCTGATTACCAAAGTCACTCATGGCTCCGGCGTTCAGTTCAGTTCCGCTCTGGCGAGCTCAGGAACACCTGAGGGGGACGCCACACTTCCTTTGTTGTTTCTCCATCGGAGGGGAGAGAGAGCCTCATTAGCGCTTCGGCCCCCTCAACCTAGCCGGAGACGTCAACCCTTTGGTACCCAGACGCGGGTAAAAAAAAAAAAAAAGTTTCTTTCAGCACTGGCTGGCCTCCCTAATGCCCGAATCTTTACGCTTCAAAAACACTATTATGCTAATGCAGGCAACCATTTGCCATTCCATCTCTGATTTAATGCAGCCTTCTAGTTAGCTAATTAGAGGCTTTAATTAACATGTGCGACATAAAGTGAGGAGAAAAGCCTGTTGATCACTCTGGAGCGGGGGTGGCAAAATCGTTATGGATGCCAACTAAATCTCATTTGGGTCGGATTGGTTCTTTTTGGCACAAAAAAAGGGGAATTTATTGTATTTTCTCACATATTAGCCGCCTCCATGTATAAGACGCACCTTAAACATATTTTCCCGCATATTAGCCGCCTCCACATATAAGCCGCACCCTTAAAATGACCTTAAAATTATTGAATTTGACGATTTCTCACGTGTAAGCCGCCCCGCGTATAAGCCGCACTCTTAAAATGACCTTAAATTCATTGACTTGGACGATTTCTCTCGTATAAGCCGCCCCCAGATTCACAATTTTCACCTCCATATTCATGGTTTTAATAGGAGTACAAAAATGATCGTCTGTGGTTTTTCTGTGTGTATAAATCGATTGCTGGATGGTAATTCCTAAAGCTTGTTGCATGCACGTAACAAATTCAAAAAGGAAGTCACGTGAGCAAGACAACCCGGAAGTATTTTCGTCGAGTTTAGTTTTTTTCCCATGTTTTATGCAAGACACGGTTTATTTTTTCATGAATGACCATATCGGTCAGTCTTGCGTTATAGTGTTTGGTCTTTGTCACCTTGCAGTTTTTGTGCATTCAAGTCTAATTTGTGCGCATATAAGCCCTACCCTCAATTTAGTCATATTTTTTTGAGCCACAAATATGGCCATTGTGGCAAAGAAATAAGGATTTAATTTTGAATGTATAGTATGCAAGATGCAGTTTATTTTTTTATGAATTACCATATCGGACAGTCTTGCGTTATGGTGTTTTGTCTTTGTCACCTTGCAGTTTTCGTGCATTCAAAACTAATTTATGCGCATATAAGCCCTACCCTCGATTTAGTCATAATATTTTGGAGATAAATGTGACTACTATGGCAATGAAAATAGGATTCAATTGTATATGTATAGTATGAATGAGCTACAAAGTCAGTCAGGACAACCCCATGTATTTGACAGCGCCGCTCTGGAACCGCGAGGGGAGAAAGCTAGTCTGAACGTCATGCAAATGAGCTACGCGACGCGGCCAGGCGCAACGAAGCGCATCCTCTAAATATGGCCGCGACCCATAGACGTCGGGGAGCCATCTCATTAACACGGACAGAAAGGTGTCCTCCTCGGTCAACAGTCCCTGACGCAACCTGAGCAAATCATTAAGCCGCTGTCAAAACACAAGAACTGGGCGCCATGATCCGTACGACTCCATTAACCCTCGCCATTCCAGTGTCATCATTTTATTCCAAAGTTTTTTTTCTTTCATCCGTCCAACCAACAACAAAAATTCCGTAAATGTCAGAAGCAACAAATGGCCTTTTGGTGCTTCTTGAAATGATACGGCAACATGAATCATCTCAATTCGCCAGTTTCAGGAAATAGCCCAAGCCGCAGGGAGTCGAAAGATTGCCGATAGCGCAGGAAAACACCAAAGAAAGGTGGAAATGCATGTTTTTTTAAAGAAAAAAAGGCATTGGCTAAACAAATATGCCATTTTTATTGGCTTTGACTGAGCTTTCCACGGCGGTCGAATAGATTTAGCGTTTGTTAGAATGACTTTGCTTGTAGTCTGACAGCCAATTTAAAAGATATTTTGCTCTCTTTCTTCACCGCCCGCCTTAAGTGCTTTGTGTTTCTTTTGCCGGGTTTCATTAGGAAAGGAAAAATGGCGGAGAGATACGTTTTCCTTTCCGCGGCCCCCGTTGATATCAGCTAGAACAAGGGGTTAGCATTTTAGATATAATTAGATTTTTATTTATTTATAAATGGATTAAAAGACCTGGATTAAAAGCCCTGAATATTCCGTATTGTATAGATCTATAACAATGATTATTTTAGCTTTTATTTTTAATATATTTTTAAATTTTGCAAAATGATTTTTGAACTAAAAATACAGAAAAAATGATTAAAAATGACAATTATTCATTTGAAAGGGGGGAAAATCAGGAAATTTAATATACATCTATACTCTTCATACTAATTTGATCCTAAAGTAGAAAGTTGGCACTCATGATTTACTTTTCCAGGCCACACAAAATGATGGGGCGGGCCAGATTTGGCCCCCGGGCCGCCACTTTGACACAGGTGGTCTAAAGTTTCATCCAAACCTTTTTTTTTTTATAAATGGATTAGAAGAACTGGATTAATATTCAGTTTTTTATAGATCTTAAACAATGATTATTTTAGCTTTTTTGAAATATATTTATAGATTTTACAAAATAATTTTTGAACTAAAAACACAGAAAAATAGATTAAAAAATGACAATTGATTTAAAAGGGGGGCTAATCCGGAAATGTAATATACATCTATACTCTTCATACTAATTTGATCCTAAAATAGAAAGTCGGCACTCATGATTTACTTTTCCAGGCCACACAAGATGATTCGGTGGCCCAGATTTGGCCCCCTGGCCGCCACTTTAACACATGTAAGGTAGAGGAATATTTTGCACAATGATATTTTTCTTTTAGCTTCCAATGGAGATTGCCTGGGTTTTACTAAGAAAAAAAAATCCCTCTTTTCAAACAAATATTAGCTTTTCTAGGAGTCCCTTTTTTGCTCAAGCTTTTCTATCCACATATTTGTTTACATGATTTCCTTTTCGCATTTAGCCTCCAGCTTTTCCGATGGTGGAGATTCTCCAATATTTGACTTTGTAGCGCTTTAAAATTCATAGAAAAGATGTCCCCCTAAATCCCGACTGTGGCTTCCAGCAAAATACACACATTGCAAGTACGTATGACCTTTTAGGACACAGCACCTAAATAAATAATAAATGCATGTTTTTCCTAGCCGTACAAGTATCGAACGGAAGCCTCAGATTTACGACGTCATGAATACAGAAGCGAGAGGCTCTCGCTATGAAACATAATAAATAGCGTAAAAGATCGTTTGTCTTGTCACAACTGAGATGTCAAATGCCACTCGCACTCTATAATGGCTCATCTAAACTACCATCCATCATTTTACGGACTTTAGATACTTTTCTCCAAGCCCACCTTGCTCGCTTGGGGGGTCTTCTGACACGTAATGGTGCTTGGTTACAATGTTAGGATGAATTAGACATCATTTAAATATCAGTGAAGGCTATTTTTTCAAATATTTTAGATGGAATATTTAGTTTTTTTTTACATAAATGGATTTTTAAGAACTGGATTAAAAGCCCTGAATATTCCGTTTTTTTTTTTTTTAGATCTAAAACAGTATTTATTTTAGCTTTTTTTTTCAAATATATTCATTTTTTATAGATCTAAGACAAATTTAATTTAAGCTTTTTTTCTTAGTAATGGAAAATCATTTATTTAATCATAAGTGTGCCACATGTGCCATATTAAAGTGGAAAACTAAATATTTCTATACATTTTTAGATTTTACAAAAAGATTTTTGAACTAAAACAGAAAAAAATTGATTGAAAAATGACAATTATTGATTTAAAAGTGGGAAAATCAGGAAATTTAGTATACATCTATACTTTTTGTTTTAATTTGATCCTAAAACAGAAAGTCAGCACTCATGATTTACTTTCCTGGGCCACACAAAATGATGCGGCGGGCCAGATTTGGCCCCCGGGCCGCCACTTTGACACCAGTGAGCTATAAGAATATTTTGCACGGTGATATTTTTCTCTTGGCTTCCAATGGAGTTTGATTGAGATTTGCTGGGTTTTACCCTGAAAAAAATCCCTCGTTTTGAACAAATATTAGCTTTTCTGGGCGACATTGGGCGTGAATAATAAACAATACTTAACTGATTCCGATGACAAGGTTTCGAACCGGTGCTCGCCGCAGTAGTCGGGTTTCCTGCAAACGCAGAAAAAAATTAACTCTCGGCAAATGGAATCTAATTTCGGAAAGAAAAGGGGCCGTCTTTTAATACGGGCCGCCTTCATTTTCTTGTCTTGTGAGAGAGCAATAAGCCAAAGAAAATTCTCATTATGTTGCTTGCCGGTATTTTAGAAAAAAAACGCTCATCGGGAAATCAATATCGCGGGCCGAGGCCGGGAATAGGGGGGAGGAGGGGGCTTTGGGGGCTGAGGAAAAAAAAAAACAAAAAAAAGGTCGACTGGCGTCAGAAGGGCTTTTATAGTCTACTTGATTAAAAGAAAATTGCTTTCAAGTTCTTTCGGCAGGCCAGGAGGGGGAGTGGGTGAGCGATTTTATACTCTTTAATGCGCTTGAGTTTCACAGATGAGGCTCGGGAAAACAAGATGAAGAAATGTGTCAAAACGCTCCGGGACTACTCGTAGCGTAGCGTAACGTTAGCGCAGCCAGGGGTGGGCAAACTTTTCGAACTGGAGGCTAAATTGACTTTAAAAATGTGACAGATGGGGCGGGTCAGCACAAGATATGATACATGTAAAAAAGTGCATCCGTTAACTGTACATATGAAACCGAAACAGAAAAAAAGGACTAAAGTATTAACATACTCCGCACTCATCATTAAAGTAAAAAGTATAAAGTATGAAGTAAAGTAAAAAGGGATGTATTAAGAAATATTAAAATGTAATTTAAAAAAAGATAGAGGGGCTGTAAAACACGAAAAACAAATGGGGATAAACCCCCCCCCCCCCCAAAAAAACATTATTTGGACAACGTCGGCGGGCCTGATTAAAAAGCCTAGCGGGCCAGATGTGGCCCGCAGGCCATAGTTTGGATTAGACAGAACAACAAAGCAAAAGCATAAAGTACAAAGCAAATCAAAGTAAATGGGTTCATTAAGAATCACCAAATCATATCATTAATACAGAAAAGCAGAAAAAACACAAAACGAGCAAGAGTGGACGTTCCCTAAAAATATCGACTCAAACTTAATATTCTTTTTTTTTAGCCTTTTACTACATGGGTATTTCTCATCGTCTATCGTGTATTCATGAAGGAAATTGCAGAAAAATAAATGGCGGCCAGGCAGGAGATTTCAATATTTGCAGGTTTATTGCGAATTCACATCACATGAGCATCAAATTCAAGGACTCCTTAATTTTCCCAACTGTCAAAAAAATCGGCTATTTAGTCTCTCTTAAAAACAAAATGACAGCACCGCCATGTTTTTTCCCCCCTCAAACATCGATGCAATTTCCTTTTTAAAAGGATGGACTGAGTGCCAGTGAATAATTCAACTCCTATCTTTTTTTTTTTCCTTTTATTTTCCTCCCCCTTCTACTTCAAACTGCCCTTTTAGTATTTTAAATATGATTGTAAATCCATTACTACGCTAGTTTAAAATTTTACAACCGCTTTTAAAAAATTACACCAAGGGGAAGATAATGGACTGTGACTAACAAGTGCTTCCGGATCGTTAATCTGCATCAAAACGTAGATTTATTAGCACATTTCTACACTCGTGACCTTACAAATAGTCATTTGCAAATGCCTGAAGATGGTGATACGGCACCCCGACGTACTATCGGTGCTTACCAGAGCCACGTCGTTGTTACAGACTTGTGGTGGTCCGCCATCTGGGAATTGGCATGTGGTTGCTGGAAAGAAAATGAAGTAGTTAAAGAATGGGTTAAGACTGTTAGACTGGTTGCTGAGTTAAGATAAGATAAGGAATGGGTAACTATACGTGTCAACCTCAGCCAATTGTATGCAATAAATCTGGGGTGTCAGACTCGGGTTGGTTTGCGGGCCGCTTTAACGTCAACTTGATTTCATGTGGGCTGGACCATTTTTAGATATAATATTTAGATTTTTTTTTTTATAAATGGATTAAAAGAACTGGATTAAAAGCCCTGAATATTCAGTTTTTTATAGATCTAAAACAATGAATATTTTATCTTTTTTAAAAATGTATTTTTAGACTTTACAAATTGATTTTTGAACTAAAAACACAGAAAAAATGTATTAAAAAATTACAATGATTGATTTAAATGGGATAAATAAGGAAATGTAATATACATCTATACTCTTCATTTTAATTTGATCCTAAAATAGAAAGTCGGCACTCATGATTTACTTTCCCGGGCCACACAAAATGATGCAGCGGGCCAGATTTGGCCCCCGGACCGCCACTTTGACACGTGTGGTCTAAAGTTTCATCCAAAATGGATGAGGTGCCCAATCAGTAGGTGTCCCTTTTTTGTATGCACTAAATTCAAGATGTATGGCGCTGACAGCTTGACTGTCTGGGTACATTGCTTGCTGACACGCTATATTTATATTGTAAAAAGGTGGATGGGTGAAAGTGGAAAGTTTTCGGTAACCATCCCGATCCGGATTAGAGTCGAAATGGGTAAAACCAGATCGATTTAACCAAAAAATAGTTGTTATACGGCGTACCCCAATTTGAAACGATCTAACATCGATAAAATACTAGAAAAAAAACGTGAAAGTTGATGGGTATGGGTAACATTGGGGTAAGGGGAGCGAGGCCTGATAACTTTCCACGGACCGACATCTTATTTTGGGAACAAATGATGCGCGACGGGGCTGACGGTGCTACTGACATGACATTAAGACGGAACATTTCGCCCCGAGAGGAACACGCTGCCCGGGCGGGACGTGGCGGGATACTTGACTGAGCGCGCTCAGACGGGCGAAACGCACGCCCTGACGATCTCATCCCGCGCGATCGATAGCTGCCGGGGACCACGCGCCTCCTCGTCACGGCCCGGCGAACGCGCCATAGGCCTCCTCCGATGGTAGGCGGTCTTGATTTATGAGTCCGTGTCGAGACGGAGGCAGACCGTCTACCCGCCCTGTCGGTTTCGGTCTTCCCTTCCGCCTAATGCACAGGTGTCAAAGTGGTGGCCTGGGGGCCAAATCTGGTCCGCCGTATCATTTTGTGTGGCCCGGGGAAGTAAATCATGAGTGCCGACTTTCTGTTTTAGGATCAATTTAAAATGAAGAGTATAGATGTTTATGAAATTGCCTGATTTCCCCCCTTTTAAATCAATAATTGTCCTTTTTTAACCCATTTTTTCTGTTTTTAGCTCAAAAATCCTTTTATAAAATCTAAAAATATAGGAAAAAAGCTAAAATAAACATTGTTTTAGATCTATAAGAACTGAATATTCAGGGCATTTAATCCAGTTCTTTTAATCCATTTATAAAGATTTAAAAAATCTAAATATTATATCTTAAATGGTCCGGCCCACTTGAAATCAAGTTGACGTTAAAGCGACCCACGAACCAACCCAAGTCTGACACCCTTGTTCTATGCGAACCTTTAGCCTACCAATCCGATCCACTATCCAGCTATCCGGCATTTCTAGAATGGCGAAAAATGCTAGAAAGTCTAAATAAAACTCAAATTGCCGACTTCTTCAAGATCACATTGACATTCCCAACGAAAAGTTCGCAACCAAGCGGTTCACTTCAGCTTAACTAAGACCTCCACGCAACCGATAAGTGGACCGCCTATACATAACCAGACTTTCCAGTCCACCCTATAGACATCCATCCTCCACCCTTACTCCCAGGACGCATCAATATTCACGGGTCTGCCGGGTGCGTTTGCGCGTCGACTGTCTCATTAGCCTTTGATTCCCTGGCGCGAGGGCCCGCCGGCGCCGACAACACGCCGCCGTTTGAAGTACTCGCAACAGCTGCTCGCATTGATCTCCGTCCACTTTCTTTGCGCGTGGGTCCTTTTGCCGCCCACGAATACACGCCAGGGGTACCGGCCGCCAGCACGTCGTCCCGTCGCCACCTGTCAATCATCTACACGCCGGATGATTTTTAACAGATTTCACAAATTAAGGCCTGGGGAACATTTTTTTTTGGGACTTTACCCTTAAACCAGTTGGGTGACATCTGAAAATATAATACGCTAGTCCACTCGATAGTCGCGGCGTGTTAATGTTATCGACGGCGCAAAGACTGAAGGGAAAAAAAATCAACACTGAAGGAAGGAGGGATGGCGAAAAACCGCTTGGACGGGTCGATATTGCTGATAACATTATGGTGACCTTAATGGTACTAATGAAGAGAGTACTGGACAGATAATAAGACCGCAACAATGCTCTATTAATGACTGCGGCACCCCCAGGGATCATCATCGCATTTAAACAAAATGAATACATTCGGCGAGTTGATTGAAGACAATGATAAATGTCATTGGTTGACATTTGGATGGATATAAACTGTTTTTTTGTTGTTGCAAATGCGAGTAAAATGGATATTTGCAGTTAGGCTTATTATTCTGAAGGAAGGAAAAGGGCATACCTCGAAGTAGACGTCTTTGCCGTAACTTGGGATGAACTTATGGACTCGCTCGGGATGGGATGGCGCTTTCCTCCGACCTCGCCTCCTCTTTGCCGCTGCCTCCGCTGGCGTCTCACTATGAATCCTCGCTCTGATTGCGCTCCTCCTCCTCCTCTTTTTTTTTTTTCTTACTCCTCCCCTCGCTCAACCCCGGCACCCCCTCTTTTTCTTTTTCCCCGACGCCCCACCCTTCTGCTTAACTCCGTTTGACGTGAAAACTCGTGTTCTGCGTCGCATTGTTCTCCAAAAAGTGGCATTCATTGGCAAACATAATGTGGATTTGATGATACAAAGTCAATCGTTGAACCGGATTTTCAGTCAGAATCTTCCATTGACGCCCATAGATGTCAGGATTTTTCTGATTGAGGCTTTGGAAATATATTTTGAACGCATTACTTGGCTTTTAGTGCCACTGATGGACCCCCCAACACATTGGAGCAAGGGTGTCAGACTCGATGTTATGTGGGCCAGACCATTCTAGATATAATATTTAGATTTTTTTATTTTTTTTATAAATGGATTAAAAGAACTAGATTAAAAGCCCTGAATATACAGTTTTTTATTGATTTAAAACAATGTTTTTTGGAGCTTTTTTAAAATATATTTTTAGATTTTACAAAATGATTTTTGCGCTAAAAACACAGAAAAATGGATTAAAAAATGACCATTATTGATTTAAAAGAGGGAAAATCAGGAAATCTAATATACATCAATACTCTTCATTTTAATTTGATCCTAAAACAGAAAGTCAGCACTCATGATTTACATTCCCGGACCACACAAAATGACACGATGGGCCAGATTTAGCCCCCGGGCCGCCACTTTGACACATGTACTTTAAAACAGTTATTGCTAAATTTAAAGTCTGTTTTTTTAGGAACAAATTGGACGTCTCTCTCTGTCTCTCTCCCCAATGTTAAAATGCGAGTGCGGCAGAAAAATCAAGTGCTAAATCATCAGTAGAATTCAAATAAAGTGCAAAAGGAGGTTGCAATCTGCGACTAATGGGCTAAGAAATAGCGCAGGAATATATAAAAAATATAAAAAAAATAGTAGGCGTGGGGCACTTAAGGTTTAGCAAAGTGCTCCGGGTAAAAATAAACCTCCCAGTTGCGCTTTGAGTGGGGGATAAAATTCTGTTGTTACCTCCCAAATTTTCAGACCAAATGACCGCCGGTGAATTCTATTCTTTCTGCGCACCCTCTCTGGCGTCAAGAGCCAACCCTCCGCTGCCTCTGCCCCTGTTTCCATAGTGACACTTTCCCCGATTCTGGCTCCACATAATCAAGAGAGCCAGGGAGGGGGGTAGGGAGTGGGGAGGGGAGGGGGTTACCAGGAGCTGAAGGAATGGCAAAAGATGAAGAAGATGAGGGGTAGTGGGTGGGGTGGGATTGAGATGATGTGTGGGGGGTTGAAAATGCAGGGGCAAACAGCAGCAAATAATGAACACGGAATGTCAATGACGGTTTGTCTGCAGTAAAACGCCATGTTGGGTTCGAATCGGGGCGTTTGGAAAGTCCAGGAATAAATCAAAAAATTTAAAAAAAAGGTGGCATATGGCTGACATAATTATCGTGCTCATCAAACAACAGGGCGGCCACTTGTGCGCCGTGTCAACGCTCCCAGCGGCGAGGAGATAAATCATAGGATGTTGATCAATCTGAATATTAATGGCTATGCCGCTCAGCATGGTGTGGAGATGCTGAGATGCTGAGATGCCTTCTTCCAGTGGTGGAATAAAAGGCAGCACAACATGCAGGCGAGGATGTCATTTCTTTAAAAAAAAGGGGGAGAAATTGTGTTAAAGTCAATGGAGGAGGACCCTTGGTGACTTTTTTGCTTGGAAAAATGGATTCCGCAAACCAGATGATTGTAGTTTTTGGGTTATAAGTCGCCCCTTTTTTGTAGTTTGGCCGGTGAGTTCTTATGAGCAGCATTTTGCATCCGCTGTCTGCTCGTATATCAAAACTTGACTCATATCTCAAAATAAATATTTGCCCGAAATTTGACTCGTATCTCAAATTGCTCGTATACGTCGGGCCACTCGTAAGTCGAGGTACCACTGTATACACTTTCTTGTTTATGCATCTAATCCGGAACAACCAGTCCAGGCATTTAGCTGGCGGCATTGAATGTCCAGTACAGGTCACAACTCCACTCTGATAAAGGCTCCATTATTTACTACCACAGGAGGCCATTTATCTGTTTTAGCTAACACTACTCCCTTTTTAAACCCGTCTCCGAGAGGAAAGGGAATGATTGTGTCGGCGCGGATCATTATTTGGCCAAATGAATCACCGTTGGAAGGAATTATCGTCAGGCACCGGCTTTTCCGGCGTGATGGACGACGGCGGGCGTGAACTTTTTCACCGTCGATCGATAGCCCGGCTCGCGCCGGGGTACGCGTGGCGCCGCCAGCAAGGTCAGCGTGGGCACGCGGGTGCTGATTGAGAGTGCCGATTAAAGTGGAATTTGCACGGCGTGGATGCCAACAGTTGTATTAATATACTATGTGTGCGCTTGGATGCCGCAGTTTGCAACCAAACGTGCTTTTTATTTGCAACCTTGACCGTCTGCCGTTGCTTTTATAAGTAGACATTGGCATTTGGCACATCCTTGGCGCAACATTAAAATCTTCATTACCCAAAGCGGGCAAACAAAACGGGCTAGAGCAGATCGACGCCGCCCAGTTTAACGTACGCCGAGTAATTATCATGCATATTTTATAAGGAGGGGTAAAATAAACGACTTTGCAGTTGGCCGGTGAGAGATATCTGAAGATGCACCTTTTTTTTTGTCTGAATAACCAATACAACTGGGAATGAGAAGCTTAAGAATATTTTACTGTTTCTCTTTTGCCAATGACCACAGGGTGCTGTCCGTGTGATTGTTGTATGCGTTTGGCCTATTGTGACCCTCATAGCTTCCCTTCCCTAGTGTGAATATTTTGTAATCAACCGCAGACTGTCTATTTAAACCCTGTGTGTTTGTCGGATCGCATTGCCTTGTCTGCGTTACACTATTTCTATGTCAGGTTCCAAGTTTCTCATTTCCACATGTCTTCCATGTCAGGGTTTGTTTTATTTAATTCCAAGTCCTTGTTATTTTCGTGACACTGCTGCCTTCGTTATTCCAATTTTTTGTTCGAGCACTCCACACCCTTGTTCTTAATTGCTTCTCCGCATTTGAGTCCTCCTACCACTTCCCACTTAACTTAACGTAACGAACTTAACGTAACACCTGCGATTGTCTGGCATAGGCACCAGCCACCCTTGTGAGGATAAGCGATTTAGAAAAAGAAGGAATTTTTCCACTTCAGGCAATCTCGGTGTCTGGGCCTCAGCACTTCACAAAAGATAAAGATAACATCTGACTATATTAAATGGCTGTGTTAAGACCTACTGTATGCATGGATGTACATCAATGTATATGTATGTATACATGTGCTTATATATATATATATATATATATATATATATATATATATATATATATATATATATATATATATATATATATATATATATATATATATATATATATATATATATATATATATATATATATATATATATATATATATATATATATATATATATATATATATATATATATATATATATAGATATATAGATATATAGATATATAGATATATAGATATATAGATATATAGATATATAGATATATAGATATATAGATATATAGATATATAGATATAGATAGATATATATATATAGATATATATATATAGATATATATATAGATATATATATATATATATATATATATATAGATATATATATATATATAGATATATATATATATATAGATATATATATATATATATATATAGATATATATATATATATATAGATATATATTTAGATATATATATATATAGATATATATATAGATATATATATAGATATATATATAGATATATATATAGATATATATATAGATATGTATATAGATATGTATATAGATATATATATAGATATGTATATATATATATATATATATATATATATATATATATATATATATATATATATATATATATATATATATATATATATATATATATATATATATGTATATATATATATATATATATATGTATGTGTGTGTGTGTATGTATGTATACTTGTGCGTGTATATATGTTGGTGTATGTATGTGTATGTATGTATACTTGTGCGTATATATATGTATGTGTATGTATGCATGTATATATGTGCTTATATATATATGTATGTATAGATACATATGTGCATGTACATGTATGTGTACGTATGTATATATGTGCTTGTGTATGTATGGGTATGTATGTATATATGTGTATATATATATATATTTTTTCTTCATGTATTTATTTATTAACTTACTTATTGCCTATCTATTCATGTCTAAAAAGCCTTTCCTATTTCTCCACCCTCACCCTCTTGCTACTGTGACAAAGAAATATCCCGAATACGAGATGAATACAATTATCCAATCCAATATTTAGGCAGCATTAAGTGAATTATCCCTGAAAATTGCCAGCCGTCAGTCATTTGTTTAGGATACTTCTGAAGTCGACGCCCATTGAGCTGGTGGAAGTTGTCACTTATGTACGTTTGCGGGAAAATACGCCAAAGACAGAATTGGATCGCGGGCTTCCATGGAGTAATAGCCAGACTACCTAGCCGAGCACAAACTTGTCTCCCAGATTTATGCCTGTCCAACTCCAAATCCCAATCTCAGCCTGTTAGCCATCCACGGCTTTAGTTTAGCTGGCGGAGTGACTGACAGCCGGCTGATTGGGGAGCTGCGGATTCCGGCGCCCTCCAGTCGGATGCTGGAGGGATCGGACCAATTACCGCTCAAGGGCACGGAGGCGAGGAGCACCCTCGTCTACGCGCAGCGGGGGACGGCGGGAGGTGGTAGGGGGGATTACAGGAAGTCCATCGGCACGACCGGGTCACGTTCAAACGTAATTTGGAGGGCGGGCTTTCGTCGGTGGTGGTGGTGGTGGTGGTGAAAAAGCCAACAATGGAAGAGTCGGCGAGGGAATCGACGGAGAACGCCGTCAGCGCTTTTGTCCCACTTTATCAGCTCGTAAATACAAACAGAGTGAATTAATTAAGCACATCGTGCTAAACACTTGACGCGGTCGTAATTTGTGCTCGTCCTTTGGGCTGCTGGTGATTGGCCATTGACGGCCACAGATGTCCAATGGGAAAGGCGCTTTAAGATCCCAAGTGCGCCGCAGCAGTTTGACAAAATGTTAACTTTTGCCGCCATTTTGAAAAGATTTGGCAGATGAACGAACCGTCCCTTTATGTCGAAATGGATCGGATATCTATTATTGTTGATCACAGGTGTCAAAGTGGCGGTCCGGGGGCCAAATCTGGCCCGCCGCATCATTTTAAGTGGCCCGGGAAAGTAAATTATGACTGCTGACTTTTTGTTTTAGGATCAAATTAAAATGATGAGTATAGATGTATATTACATTTCCTGATTTTCCCCCCTTTTAAATCAATAATTGCAATTTTTAAAATCCATTTTTTCCTGTTTTTAGTTAAAAATCATTTGTAAAAACTAAAAATATATAGAAATATTTTGTTTTCCACTTTAATATGGCACATAATTAAAAAAAATGGTTTCCTTTCACAATGAAAAAAATTATGATTAATTAAATGATTTTCCATTACTGAGAAAAATAGCTTAAATTAAAATTGTATTAGTTTTATAAAAAAATGAATATGTAGGGCTTATAAGTATAAAATAAGTAAGATAGTGGGCAATGGGTTCATTTTGCATCACTTAATTTTTTTACATTTTAGGGTACTTGCAGTTCAATTACGCTTAATTTTGGATAATTTCCTATTGATTTTGAAGGATGCTTCTTTTCTCGATTCCTGCTAAGTTTAGGGCATTAACAGATGTCCTCCTGTTGCTTTTGTAGCATTTTAAGATTCCTATTAACTCATTGGCTGCCATGGGAGACGCCGTTTTGACATCCGTTAGCGAATGAACAAAGTTAAGTGCAGTCATGCACGCATTTGATCACAGGCATCTGGTTATTATACGGCACCCTTGTCGAAATAAATGAAAGCATTGCATTCTCTACTTACAGTAAAAATGCTACAAAACCCCCCCGTTAGGTTGAATTGGACCCCTAACGCTTCAGTATTTGGCCCACTGGCTACAAATTGTGAATTTGGGTCAATAATGATAAAGGTAGAATTTGAAATAGTTGATTTTTGCAAGCTGATTTGTTTTGGATGATTACATTGACTGCCCTATTGCATTGGCTGTCTATCTATCTGTGTGTGTGTGTGTGTTTGTGTTTTTGTGTGTGGATGGATAGGTGTGTGTGTATGTTTTTCCCCTTTCATCTCCCGACTTCAGATGCTGCCGTCACCTTCTTCCATTATCTGGCAGGATGAAGTGTGACACACAAGGCAGATTGCGTTGAGAACAAAGAGAAGGATTCACACACACACACACACACTGATACACACACATATGGGCACACACACTCGTACACCTAAAGGATGAACGTGGTGATCCTGACAACAGAAAGCGATAAAGGAATCGCAGCCATTCCTTGAACTCTTGTGAAGAAGAACCATTTGAGGAGACAAAGGGAGTTCCATTGTCATAAGAAAAAAAAAACAAAAAGAAGGGAGTGAGCACATCTGCCATGGTGCATTCAAGGACTTCAAATGGGTCCAGCGGTGACGCCGTTTGCCGGCCAACAGCGGCAGACCGTAGCTGAGCTTTGAGAATATGGCCGTGGCCTATCAAGAGATGCCAGGAAAACCCCTCTGAGGATTTTTTTTTTTTTTTTTGCAAGAAATCTAAATCCACTCTGTGCAGAGCAAGGCAACTCGCAATTGGCTGAAATCAAAGCGATGCTATTCCTTTGGCAAAGGGAAAGCGTGTGGGATAAAAAGGGGATCTTTACAAGACGGTGTATATCCCAGATCAGCTGTTAAAAATTCACACGATGACAGTAACACTCTTTCGAAATCCGCTTCGAGACGATCCCGATGCTTTTTTTACTGAAACGCCTGTAAAAATAGTGACAAAAGACTAGCTAGCAAAGTATACCAGAGTAGCCCGGGCCTAATAGGAATCTATTACAATCATGTTATTTGGCTTAAAAGGCTATTTTTAGTATTTTTAGGTCATACTCTAAACTGTCAAGTATGGGAAAAAGACGAAAATTGTTTCTGTTTGAAATCCGTGTCCCGTCGAGAGGGACAGAAGTGGCAAAGTATTAAGTAGTATTAAGGGATTTTCATTTGTTGGGCTTTTTTAGGAAATACTGCATGATTTATAAGATTAACTCTGAAGAGGTTTCCTGTGTTTTCTATTTGGAAAAAGTGACTGTAGTCATAAAACCATGCAATACCATCATGTGTTATGGAATCCCCCATTTTGTTTTGTTGATATCTTCAAATCAGATCACTTGAAAACATGGTAGGAATCATCGCAACATGCAAAGTGTGGGCCATCTGCCTCCATTGGGGAGCTGAGATTAGAAGGCGTAGTAAACAGCAATTATAATTCATAATAATAAATGGACAACCCTGCGTGTAATCCAGAGGGGAGACGCAAATTAGTCAAACATAAACAATATTAATATTGCGGAGAACTGTGACGGAGGGGGTCGCGAGCATCATCGCGGACATTCTGGTTTAGCTGTGTCAAATATATGGCTCTCGGGCCGAAAGGGGGTCCGGTCCAGCCTGCGAGGGGTCAATTTTTTTGGAAAACTGTAAAACTAGAATTTTGTGAGTTCTGGTATTGTACTTTGCTCATTGTTAAGTCAACTAAAATGAAATTTTCCACACTTACAGGTAGAAGACAAAGGCGGCCATGTTGCTACCGACTGCATGTGAGTTTGTGTGGATGAATCAACGAAGCCCACCAGGAAGGAGTGAAGCACCAACAGAGCAAAGATGGCCTTCAGTTCGGTCAAAGGCAGCTGGTAGGAAACTGACTTTGTTACATACCACTTGGTTAATGCTTCCTTTTGTTTGTCTTTAGTTAAGAACAATGGTGTCAGACTCGGGTTGGTTCGCGGGCCGCTTTAACGTCAACTTGATTTCACCTGGGTCGGGCCATTTTAGATATAAAATTTAAATATTTTTTTATATAAATGGATTAAAAGAACTGGATTAAAATCCCTGGATATTCAATTTTTTATAAATCTAAAACAATGTTTACTTTAGCTTTTTTTAAATATATTTTTAGATTTTACAAAATGATTTTTGAACTAAAAACACAGAAAAAATGGATTAAAAAATTACCATTATTGATTTAAAAGGGGGAATATCGGGCAATTTAATATACATATATACTCTTCATTTGAATTTGATCCTAAAACAGAAAAAAATAATGACTAAATAATGATAGATAAATTTGTGGTCTATAGTATAAGTAGCAGTAACATATATTGTATATTTCTATATATATTGAATGCTTTTATTGTCATTAGACAAGTATGACAATTTAAATGTAATATATAAATGTAAAATGAACTATCAAAAGATTAGAATTTAAATATATTGAATATTATCAATCAGTTAAGGTGCTTATTTACTTGTTACCTTATTACTTTTAGATACTTTATAGAATATCATGAGTTATTTCTATTAGTTAAGGTGCTTATTTACTTTCCTTATTACTTTCAAATACTTTATAGTATGCCATGAGTTATTTAAAAATGTGATTCGTAAACTTAAAGTTGTGGTTTGACTTATTTATTAATTTAAACAAAAAATAAGTTTTCAACCTCATCACTTTATCTCAAAATTCCAATTGATACAAAATGGACTCTAAAATGACGACGACATGACAAAAAATGGACTCACTGACAACCATAGAAGTCCAATTCACTTAAACTAACTTTCAGTACCATAGACAGCGCTCGGCGTCCTATCCATTTTAACTGATAAATCCCAAAACGCGGCCATTAAAGTCACGAAATTCATGGATCTCTCGTTAGTATGGCCGCCAAGCCAAGTAAAACTCCCCGAACGTAGCGCCTTTGCGACCTAAGGCACTAAATATCCCCAGGTGCCATTAGAACGTCGACGCCCAGCATCCTAATGACGAGCACCCCAAAAAGATCACCCCGAGAATGAGTAGACGGCTTCATTAAGTAAGGGCAGGGCTGTCACTCTCGGCGAAGGGGCGCGGCGGCCAAAGGGACGCCAAACAACAACACTGTAATAACGTTGACATTTAAAATAGGCTTGGGGTATCATATCCAATTCCTCCCCGTTCACCCTTAATTCCCTTTTAATTGCTTCGTCGAGCCGCTCGGCGAATAAGGCTGTCTCTCTTCATTTACGAGAGCGAGACGCGGCCGATGCGTGTTGGCGGCTTGGCGGCGGTGGCGGCGGCTTCATCTCGCTAAATGGAGACGCTGCCAAATTGCACTGCCAAGGCAAAGATAATTGGTAGCCCTTCCAAACCAAATCAAACACTTTATAAAGGCGCTTTGATGAAACACTTTTGCCACGCCAACTCTATTTGATGGCAGTAATTAAAGAATTAAAGCGTGATTGGGACGAGATGTATAATTAATGGTCATCCAGTCGCTAAAAATAATTGGTGAATGGAAATCGATCGGAGGTCGGAAAAAGGCCCAATCGGCTCTTCCCAATCTATTTTTCTCGCTAAAATAGTTTTTAACTATTAAAAAGTTAATCAATAGCTACCAGGTGTCCAGATTGTTTCTAAATCTATGCATTTTGCCACTCAAAATCGGACAAAGTTTGTTTATTTGTTCAAAATAATTGAATTTTTTGACAACTTGCCAAAACGCAAAACATTGAGCATAACGTAATGAATTGGAATGGTAAATTAAAATGGCGACTTTCAATATTCTACAGTGGTACCTCGAGATATGAGCTTAATTTGTTCCGGGACTGAGCTTGTATGGTGATTTTCTCATAACTTAAATGAACATTTTTCCCATTGAAATGAACTAAAAACAAATTAATTTGTTCCAACCCTCTGAAAAAACACCTCAAAATAGGATATTAGATTGGAAAAACATTTTAATTTGTTTTAATTTGCTATTTATTAACAAAGTAACACGTAACTAGTGGTTTAATATTACTAAAATGTGTTTAACAATACTAAAATTAGGGATTTTTGCACTGCAACGTGCTTGTAACATAACATAAACAAATTTTAATTAACTTGGTGTACAATTCAGACACTCATAAGTTTAATCGAACCTAACACTAAATTTAATTCTAATTTTGTTTGACATTTTGATACTTTTCTTCTCCCATGATTTGTCTCATATCTCAAGATAAATATTTACCCAAAATTTTACTCCTATCTCAAATTGCTCGTATGTCAGGCCACTCATACGTCGAGGTACCACTGTCCTTTTTTCCCCCCATGTAAATTGCTGTAAAAAAAAAAAAAAAACATTGCTAGTTTTGTCCTTTCCACTTTTATCATTTTAATAACTTTATATTTAATAGTTTAATCAACGCTGACGTCAACAAACTGTAAAAATAATTGTAAGTATTTGACAGCTCTGCCAAATGAATTGAAAGCCAAATTTGAATGAAAGTCTGCATGTGGAAATGCCATGTTTCTCCAAACTATTCAGTTGAGTGACAGCGTGGCTCATGAGCCCCACTTGGCAGCTCCCAGGTCGCTTTTATCCACCAAAAAAAAAAATGCAGCGCGGTTAATCAAAGCCCATCATTTCCATAATTCATGGATGCCCATCTGTTTGCTACTTCCCCGCCTGGCCAGTACAGAATAAAAAAAAAACATTCAGGAGAGGGGGCCAAGGGGCTATTTGATGACAGTGTCAGTACAGGCCACACACACATATACATATGCCACATAGTTATTCATCTTCATTGGAAAAAAAATGTAACCCAATCCATCTAATTACACAATATTTTCCCGTGAAGTCAGTAATTAATAATTGATTTGATGAGTTTCTATCTATTGACATCCCATAAGCCATTTGGCTCCTTCTTCATCACATTTCCATCACATTAAAGCGCTCACCCATCTCAATTTTACGACGTGGCCCAGATTTACAGGGATGACAAACTCGCAGGACAATAGTTTTAGATCCAGGGGTGTCAAACCCAATTTGGGTGGGTGGGTTCACATTCACGCCGTTTATTTTGGACCCCAAAAGTTAACTTATATGTCAACATTGACAGCATTAGATGTCAATGGTACTGAATGATGAGTTAGTTAAAGTCAATTGGATCTCTATTGTTGTCAGGGAGTCCGTTTTTTGTCACATTCTTGTCATTTTAGGGAGCTTAAATTTGTCAATTTTGAGTCATTGATTTTCCAGGCTGTTTCCTGGCTGTGTTGGTCAATTTCCACAGATTTGGAGACATTTTGAAGGTCTCTTCATGTTGGGTTTGGGCTTTTTTTAACGGTTTCTCGTTAACTTATTGGCTGTAATTGACGATGATGTTGTGACTACAGGCGGCTAAAAAACAACAACAATATGACTGAGGATAAGAAATTGAAGTGCAACTCAATCAAAGACCTCACAAAATTCTAGTTTCGCCTGTCACATTTTTTTAAAAGGATTTAATTCATTAAATGGATTAAATAAAATCCCCGAATATTCAGTTTTTTATAGATCTAAAACAATGTTTATTTCAGCTTTTTTAAACATATTTTTAGATTTTACAAAATATTTTTTTAACTAAAAACATTAAAAAATGATAAAAAATGACTTATTGATTTAAAAGGGGGAAAATCAGGAAATTTAATATACATCTATACTCTTCATTTGAATTTGATCCTAAAACAGAAAGTCAGCACTCAAGATTTACTTTCCCGGGCCACACAAAATGATGCGGCGGGCCAGATTTGGCCCCCGGGCTGCCACTTTGACACCAGTGCCCTAGTGGGCCTGGGTCTGTTTATTTGAAACCGCTATGTTGGATTATTTTTTGACACTTCTTTTTTTGGGTTGGGGTACAATCAAGAGTTTTTCCCCGATGTAATCCGAGCCCTACTGACCTCTGATCAAATTCTGAAATCAAATACCTCGACAACACCGAGGTCGGCTCGACGGGTCAAGTTCTGTTGGACAAGTCTCAAATTGAGTCTGCTTTTGTTCACATTCTTGACCGAGACGCATTAAAAATGAAGGCATTTTTCTTCTTTTGCCGGATAAATGAGGCTTTTTTGCTTTCCAAACCAACTGACATGTTCATTTTTTTCAGCTCACTTGTGTCATATTTGCACATTTTATTGAAAATCAACATGTATGGCACAACAAAAAATCAATAACAGGCGACATTTGCAAATATGGAGAAAACAACCCAAGTTTGCCTTGGCTTCATTTTTTTAAATGAACAGTCAAAGCAAAAAAAAAAAGTATTTTTTTGTTGTTCTTTTTGCATATTTTGGGATTTCTTCCATGCACACTTTCAAAATAGTGCAATGGATACTTTATCTAAACTTTCCTCACATTTTAAGGCATGCCGTTATTCTCTTATTAGTAGATTACAGTGTCGCAGTCGGTTACTACTTTAGTACTACTACAATACTGGATTCTTCCTTCAAATGGATGTTTTATCGCCTGTATAAAAAAATACATTCATCTACCCTTTTTTTCATGTTTTGTTACACTAGCTTTGGTTCATTGTAGACATCTTTTATTTGATATAAACACTACAGTCCCTGCTTTAGTCAACACGAGAGACTCGAAAATGGAGTGCGAGCATTCCAAAAAACTGCATAATCGTGGTTTTGCTACCACCTAATGGCCAATTCGGGGCCAGACATCGCTCTCCATTCAAAGAGAAATTGTTCAAACCGGCATAAAAAGCAAAGATTGATTGATTAATGGCTCTCGGCTTTGAAGAAAATCATGTTCCAGGTTCTTTCTATTTCTATCCTGGCTTGAAATCAATAAAAAAGAAATGTTGACAGCAGAGAAGCATTAAAATGGACGCTATCTACCTTGAGTTGACTTGATGTATGCTTTTTAGCATATCAGAATAAGGCAATCAAATATGCAACTACGCTTGTGCATGCTCGTGCGTTTTTTGCCTCCTTGACATCTTGATCAAATTCTCCATCATTTTTAACATTTCCATCGATAAAAAAAATACATTTGCTGGCCTGACTAGTCTTTAACACACCCTCTTGACATTTATACTTATGTACATGGTTGTGAAAGATATTCGATTTGGAAAAGTTGCAAATGCAATGTGCATTGACATCACTTGAAGTCCTAAAGGTAGTTCAGAAAAGACAGAGCGTCCAATTCAGCTTGATAGGGATATCAGTCGAACCTATTGTTGTCAATAGGTGACTGTTTTTTGTTTGTTTGTTTGTTTTAAACGTAGATGCCATCGGGGTTGAGTCCAGATGAGATGCCGCTTTGTAGGGAGTGAAGATCGCCGGGTAAAAGACGTCGAAAAGATCCGCAGTCTTCCCCTGTTATCGATAAGGTAAGAAAAATATAACAAACAACATTAAAATACAGTGTTACATCGAGATACAAGCTTAATTCGTTCTGGGACTGAGCTCGTATGTCGATTTTCTCGTAACTCAAATGAATGTTTTTCCCATTGAAATGAAGTAAAAACAAATTAATTAATTCCAACACTGGAAAAAAAACACCATTAACGTCAACTCAATATCATGTGGAATGGATCATTTTAGATATAATTTTTAGATTTTTTTTCTAAATAAATGGATTAAAAGAACTGGATTAAAAGCCCCGAATATGCAGTTTTTATAGATCTAAAATAATGTGTATTTTAGCTTTTTTAAATATTTTTATATTTCACATTTTTTTAAACTAAAAACACAGAAAAATATACATTAAATTACAATTATTGATTTAAAAGGGGCAAAATCGGGAAATATAATATACATCTATACTCTTCCCTTTAATTTTATCCTAAAACAGAAAGTCGGCACTCATGATTTACTTTCCCGGCCCACACAAAATGATGCGGCGGGCCAAATTTGGCCCCCCGGGCCGCCACTTTGACACATACTTTGGGTTTAAGAGTGCACTGTAATCTACAAACTTTCAAATCTACCTTTTGTATGACCACACGGTGGCACTGCACACGTATAAATGTCCATGATAGCAAATACAGTGTGATGAGGAAATAATGTATACAAAGACGACTTTTAAAGATCATCCAATGCCAAAATATTGACCTTTTTTTTCAAAGAAGAGGAGACGGCAAAAAAGAGAATTTGTGTCATTTCACATACCGTTGTTGTCGTCAATCGGTTGCTGAGCCGGCAACACGGTAACTTTGCTGCCCGTTTGCTGAATAAACTGCTGCAAATTGACCTGCCGAAGCTCTTTAGTCAACTGCTCCAACTCCTGCTCCTTCTCCTATTCAAAATAACATCACAGTGAGCCTTCTAGAAGACCTAACCTAGTTTCAAAAGTTGGTTATGCAAGCACAAGCAAGGGATTGCAGATATATTCCGAGTCTAATATACCCAAAGAATGCTCTAACGCGCCTTTTTTTTTTAAACTTTTTCTCATTACGACCTCGCACCCAAGGCGACGTGGTGCGCTTTTTCAATCACCAGCCAAAAAGAATCCACCAGAGCCTTCCTGCAAAGCAAAGATTGAACTTGGCATCCCTACCCGCGACCTAAAGAGCTTAAATTTGCACGGTTCCACTTTGGTTCGACATCCCCCCCCACCCCCAAATCCTCCCCTTCTCCACCCTAGCATCTTTCTCAAACAATGGTCTTTGAGCCGGATTCAGGAAAAAAACTAGTTCACCAACCTCAAGTCTCTTGCCGGACTGGCCTAGCGAGCGTTCCAACGCCCTGCAGCCGTTCTCCAGGCGAGCAGTGTGCTGGTTTTGCAAGTCCAACTCCACGGTTACTTTTTCCAGTTGGGCATCCACCTGAAAATGTGAGTGGGATATTAATCCCATCAGTTTTACACACAAAAACATGTATGAATTGTTACCTCATCGTCGATCATGTCAATGAGCTCGTGGTCCTGCAGCAGAAGTTCTTGCTGGAGGCCACCTTCCATGCTCTAATGCAAAGTGGGGTAGACTTGGGTTAGTTCACGGGGCGCTTGAATGTCAGCTTCATTTCAAGTGGGCCGGACCATTTTAGATATAAATAAATTGATTAAAACTGGAATTCCTGAATATTCCGTTTTTGAATAGATATAAAACAATGTTTATTTGAGTTTTTTTAATATATTTTTTGATTTTACAAAATGATTTTTTGGCCTATAAATGGAAAAAATGATGAAAAATGACAATTATTGATTTAAAAGGGGAGAATCAGGAAATGTAATATACACCTATAACAAACAAGGGTGTCAGTTAAAATGATTGAAAAACAAAGGACTAAAAACATAAAAAAATGGTTAAAAAATTACAATTATTGATTTAAAAAGGGGAAAATCAAGAAATCTAATATACATCTATAACAAGGGTGTCAGTTAAAATGATTGAAAAATAGAAAAAATGGGTTAAAAAAGGACAATTATTGATTTAAAAGGGGGAAATCAGGCAATTTAATATACATCTATACTCTTCATTTTAATTTGATCCTGAAACAGAAAGTCTGCGCTCATGATTGACTTTCCCGGGCCACACAAAATGATGCGGCGGGCCAAATTTGACCCCCATGCTCGCACTTTGAGACACGTGCTGTAATGGATAAAGGACAAAAAAATCACATCGGCCCGAGTATAAGACAACCCCCCCTACTTTTTCCAGTCTTATTTCAATACACCGTCTCATATTTGGGCCAGTATGGTAGTTCTCTCTCTCTCTAGGACGAAACCAACCTGAATGCGTGCCAAATATTGTGAAAGCTCAGCCTCGCAGTCACGCACTCGGACCTGCAGCTGAGCCAGCTGCTGCCGAAGTCGCCGTTCGCTTTCCTGCTCCACCAGCAACTCGTCTTGCCAGAATTCCTCCTCGTCCATCTCTGCATCATTCCTCCTCACTTGCTGCTCCAAAAAAAGAAGCTCCTCTTCCAGGTGTCTTTGCTGACAGGAAAAAAGTCCAATTAAAAAAAAATGCACACCCTGCCCTATGAGGGCGTGGCAGCTCACCTCGCCAGGCTCCTCCCACTCCTGCAACTCGGCTTCACAGCCCAAAAGCCGACTTTCCAGGACTTGCAATTTGTCTCTCTGCAGACGCACTAGCCGTCCAAGCTCTTTGGCCGGACTGCCCGGCGCCGAGGACGAACTTCCGCCAACTCCGCCCTCGCCGCCGACTACCCGGCTCAGGTTCAAATTCACACCCCGCTGCTGTGAACGCTTGCCTGGGTGGAAGCAACAACATTAGTGAGTGAAAACCACATAGCGGATGGCGTCAAAAAAAAAAACAACCTTCCCCTTCGTACCTTCGCCATCTCTGCTTCTCCCGAAAATCTCCCGCAAACCTCTCGCCCCGGCGCTGAATGTCAAAGACTTGCGTTTGGGTTCCCTACGCTTGAACGAGCGATCGGGCCCTGGTGGACGTAGCTTAGCCAGCGGGGGCAAGCTTTGGCGGAAAAATGGCCGCTCAGACCCGCGGGCAAGTCCGTCCACGGGGGGCCGTTCGGTAATGGAGGGGCCGGTGCGCTGGAGGATAAGTTGCACGTCGCTGGCGTATTGGCCCCACTTGTTGAGCGACACTACCGGGTTCTCTTGGGGTGCAAGATGGCGCTCTGTTTCCCTCCATTTCTCAATCAAAGTATATCTTCCAGTCCGACCTATGATACAAACAAACATGTCATCTCTTGACCCACCATACAAACACAAAAATGCAGTTATGAGCAGTGGAATTAAAGTGGTTTTTATTCTAGGGATTTAGGAGGCGATAGAACCCTTACTTTGACTATACAAGTAGTCAGATCTGGTTCTACCTGACTTTGTAGCTCATTCCTACAGAAAAACTCTCCTTTTGGATCCTGATTTGAAACTAGACTTGATTTTTCTGGTCTTTTACACCATTTAAAGGTGGAAGGTTGTATTTCAAAGCCATTCTTACCCACATATTGGCAATGCGGCAAAGGGATAAAAAGAATCCTTGTACAGTAAGTACTAAAAAGGATTTCACAGTGGGGAAATTCCATGTCTACAAAAGGTGGGCACTGGAAAGCGGGTTCAATGGTTCATGGCTTTGTGAATTGGGTTCGTGTGGGCGAGAGCAAAAGAAGCACATTCATCACAGAGGACAGGCACAAAATGGCGTGCAGTGCTGGAGCAAAAAGCACAAAGGATAGCAAACGCCATTAGTCCTGTTTCGCAGTCGGCCTTCAAGGCCATCAGAGAATGGGATTTTGAGCAGGGGGGGGGGGGGTTCTTGTGGGAAACTGGGATTACGATGTAAGCACTCTTCAGGCCATTTAGGCCTAAATTTAGAGTGTACAATTGTCACAATACATTCATTTTCTTTATCGGGGTGCTGGTGCTCGGCTTTGAGGGTGTCCAAACTTTTTTTCTGTAAGGTGTCAAAGTGGCGGCCCGGGGGCCAAATTTGGCCCGCCGCATCATTTTGTGTGGCCCGGGAAAGTAAATAATGAGTGCCTACTTTCTGTTTAGGATCAAATTCAAATGAAGAGTATAGATTTATATAATATTTACAGATTTTTTTCCTCACTTTTAAATCAATAATTGTAATTTTTTAAATATTTTTTCTGTTTTTAGTTCAGAAATCATTTTGTAAAATCTAAACATATATATATATATATTAAAAAGCTAAAATAAACATTGTTTTAGATCTATAAAATACTGAATATTCAGGGTATTAAATCCAGTTCATTTAATCCACTTGTATAAAAATCTGAACATTATACTTATAATTGTCAATTGATGGGAATACATTCAAAATACTTGTCACCAACATTTAAAAAAAAAGGCTGAAATGGGGGTTTCCACACTTGGACTTCTGACACTCTATTGAAAAAATATATATATATGTTACTCAAAATATCAAATCTCATGTCCTAGTTGGCCTTATGGCATACTACCCTGAAAACACTTGAAATTAAGCAGGGTCAGGATTTGTTAATTTTTGGGTGGGAGACTGCCGAGGAACATTGGGTCTTGTAAGCTCTTATTTTACCAAGAAGAATCAAGTGCTTCCTTATTTGCATGTGAAAAGCCATCAAATTGACTCTTTAGTCTAACTTAGTCTGCTGGACATATTTACAAATCTATACTACTCATGCAAATACTTCTTACCAAAAACTTTGTACTCTGGGATGGGTCATGGTTAAACTTCAAATGTGAAACAACAGTGTATTCAGTGGTTTAATGGTTAGAGTGTTGGCCTCTGAAATCTAAGGTCCTGGGTTCAATTCCCGGTTCGGTATTCCTCTTGTGTATTTTTTTCGTGCCCAAAACCCATGTCAATTTTTTTTTTTTTACTAAAACTATCATGTCCTCCACTGGTATAGTGGTTAGAGCATTAGTCTCTGGACTCCAGGGTCCTGGGTTCGCATCCCAGTCACTGCCTGGAAACAAAAGTCTTGGTAACTCTCCCAGCCGGGGTTCGAATCCCGCGGTGCAGTAAATGGATGATCCCTTTTTTAATTTTTATTAAACACTTAGTCATACTTTTCAGCAAAAGGTTATATTCCGAACTGCCTTCGGCAGTTCGGAAGACACTTGATGGACCTGTATGTGCGAAAGGCGTTCTCGGGTCGGCCTTCGGCCGACCCTCGACCGCTTGCTTGGTCAGTGAACCGCCGACACCGGGAAGCGAACTCACGTTCTCTCGGTGCAAAGGCGAGTGTGCAACCCACTACACCAACTCGTGCCCCACTTATACAAGGGTGTTGAAACGTTTTATCCTAGGAAATGGGGTGAAACACTTAGTCATTTTTTGGATAAAATGCTTCATCCACCACTGAATACTTATACACTTAAACACTTAGGCATTTTAACTTATTCTTTTAACTGAATATTTGGAAAATCTTTGCCGGCACTGGGAATTGAACCCAGGACCACACCGGTGGCAGACTGATGACTTAGCCACTGGGCCACCAACCTGTGGGAGAAAGCAGTAGTACTTATAGTTTTATCCAAGGAAATGGGGTTAAACACTTAGTCATTTTTTTGACTAAATGCTTCATCCACCACTGAATACTTATACACTTAAACACTTAGGAATTTTAACTTATTCTTTTAACTGAATATTTGGAAAACCTTTGCCAGCACTGGGAATTGAACCCAGGACCACATCGGTGGCAGACTGATGACTTAGCCACTGGGCCACCAACCTGTGGGAGAAAGTAGTAGTACTTATAACACTTAGGCATTTTTATTTATTCTTTTATCCAAGGAAATAGAGTGAAACACTTAGTCATTTTTTTTTTGCCAAAATCTCTCATCCACCACTGAATACTAATTCAGTTAAACACTTACGCATTTGAACTTATTCTTTTAACTGAATAATATTGGGAAAATATTTGCCTGCAGTGGGATTTGAACCCAGGACCACAGAGGCGGCAGACTGATGACTTATACACTGGGCCACCACCCTGTGAGAGAAAGCAGTAGTACTTGTACTTTTATCTCTTGCATTTACCTGAATAATTTTGGGAAAATCTTTGCATCCACTGGGATTTGAACCCAGGACCACAGAGGTGGAAAACTGATAACTTACCCACTGAGCCACTACCCTCTGTGAATATGTGGTGGTATTTGTACTTTTACCCTTTTGATTTACCTGAATAATAGTGGGAAAATCTTTGCAAGTACTAGTATTTGAACCCAGGACCATTGAGGCACAAGACTGATGACTTATCCACTGAACCACCACTCTACAAGATTAGGTAGTAGTATTTGTTTTTTGATACTTTTTACTCCCAGATAGTACTTAGTACTTGGCCTGGTCTCATTCATTGGTATTTTGAGCCAACAAAATAATTGAGACAACCTCATGTTGTCAAAATTTAGACACCCCTTATTCTTGTATTGGGGATCTTACCAATGGCTTGAGCAAGTGCGACGACCACTTCTTGGCACGTGGTGTACTCAGTAACCCCACATACAATGCGCTGTACGCCATCCACCCACACTTTCAGCTCCATGGCCTTCATCCAGATGCTTTGGGTCCTCCACACCACAAGGGGGTGGTAAGAGTTTGGCTGTCCATCTTAAGAAAAACATTTTATTTTTTAAAAGATGAAATGTAATCACTTAATAATTGATGCTTATTCAATTTCATATCTTTGCTGATTCAGAAAAGAACCTGGTTATAATTAATTATGATTAATATGATATCAAACATATGCTTAAATTGCTTTTGATACAAAGGCCGGCTTTCAGTGTGATTTTCATGCGGCAAAGCTAAGGGCAATTGCACGCACGCAGCTGGAAAGCTATTTCAAATTGCTGACACAAGCACCTCGGCGGACTCATTATCGACTGACGGGGGCCAACGCGGCAGAAGGCACATTCAGGCCCTTTTTTTTTTGCAGGCAAACCTCCCAATGTGGGTTTCTCCATTCAGATGACAGGTCAAAAAAGAAAAGAATCACAATACCCATGTTAGGCAGATGGCTTAGTGAACAATGTGATGATGTGTCATATTTTCATGTGTGCTTATTGGCCCGCAACTAATTCTCACACTGCAGTGTTTTTATTTTTTTTTCCAAATTGGAGGGACACCAAACCTATGGCCCCCGGGCCAAAAGCGGCCCTCTAGGGTGTGCGATCCGGTCGGCAGGGATAACTTGCCTGACTTTGTAACAGCCATCGATGGCAACTAATGAGTAAAAATAACCTGGAAACAGCCAAAATGTTGCATAACTAGATAGCAACACCCTAAAATTGATATAAAATGACCTGTAAGTACCTTAAAATGACTAAATCTACTCAATAATGATATCCATTGGACTCCCATAGTTGCCACTTGTTTGCTGACTGAATATCCAACCGACTTGGCATGACATAATATTCCATTTTCTTTTAAATATGTGACTTTTATAGTACAAAATCACCACAGATGTTTTAATATAAGAAATTACCCCAAAATATTTTGGTTTGTGCTCTTATGTCACAATATTTAATTCCAATTTCCTTCTTTTAAGGCAAATTTGAGCCAGGCAGACACAGCAGCTGTTCTTTCTGATGAAAAGGCACTTTTACAGCATCTAAATGGAAAAAGACAGCACCAACTTAAGAATCTAATCAAATTTGCCGCCCGACATCACATGTGCTCCCTTGTGGAAACGACCTTCGATTTTCTTCACCCGCCAACGGCACCACCCGCGCTCTTAAAACCACTTTGATACCAGCCAATGGCAGGCCGATGGGTAAATAAATCATACCGGACGTGGGAGTGAATAAACAGAGGCCACGGTAGATTGGAAATATCCACTACCAAATTCGATGGACTACGTCGTGAGGCTTCATTGCCATTGACTTCCAATCCATTTTACCCATCATTTTCCAATCGGCAGCCATAATGAGAAGGAAAAACAACATTAATTTGCCCCTTTTAAAGCAATGAATTGTAACTGTACACAGTCTAAAAAAAATAAGGTGACATTTCCACTGGCTTTTGTATACCGTATTTTCACGACTATAAGGCGCACTTAAGTCTTAAATTTTCTCCAAAATAGACAGTGTGACTTATAATCCAGTGCACCTTATATATGGAAAAATCAGAAAACCAACAACGAAAAACCACCACTGTCGGATATTAAAAACAAACAAACGCCCGAACTGAAACAATACTGTTAAATATGCAGATGCCATCTTAGTTTACAAAATCTTCCATCATATAGCTCCTTCCCAACTGCAAGATTTTATACAAAAAAATCCAAAACATCAACAATGGCTGGCTCTAGAGGTGACTGTAGTGAGTGCTTCATACCTGGAAGTCAATAGCAATTATCGTATTTTCACGACAATAAGGCGCACTTAAGTCTTAAATTTTCTCCAAAATAGACAGTGTGCCTTATAATACAGTGCGCCTTATATATGGAAAAAATGTCATTCATTGAAGTTGCGCCTTATAATGCTGTGCACCTTATAGTCGTGAAAATAATAATGACATCAGCCATACTAAATGCGACATTTACGGTTGCCAGGTCAGCACCAGCGCACGCCGTTTAGACACAGAATATAACCAGCTCGAACTGCAACGTTGACAAAACCAAGCCCCAAAATCGACAGCTGGACATGCTATGACACCACTTGGACATGAACGCGTGTAGAACAGCGCTAAACTTAGCTGTAACTTCAGTCTTTTCCAACGTCATTCCCGGGATGCCACGGGAAAGAAAACCGAGCGACTGGAGGGGGTGGGGAGGGGGGTTTTAATGACTCTGCTTGTTTGCCAAATGCTTTTCCAAAACATTGCAAAAGTAACAAGAGGCCTAGCCTTTGGAATTGTAAAAAAAAGCAGCAATGGAGCTAAAAAAAAAACTAAAATTGATGATTTCATCACATGTCCACTGCCACCAACGTGACAAAAGCTCGCTGTCGGCGTGACTGAACGCAAACAATTGGTCGCCTTGGAAACGCGGCCTCCCGACCTTTTGTTGCAGGACTTGCTCACACAACACAGACAATTGCATTGATTTGGGTAAAGTTGACAATTAAGTAAGCAGTGCTTTCCTGTCAATTGACAACAAAACAAAAAGCAAAAATAAGATTCATTTGACTTTATAGAAATTTAACACACTTGCATATAAGCCAGTCAGTCCTCCAACAATCTATCCATTTGCTCAAAATTAAGAAAAATTAAGAAAATTAAAATAAAGTCAAAGATAGTTTTTTGTTGTTATCTTTGCGCCAAATGGTAAAAATCTCCTTTTGTTTGTATAATGACAATAAAAGGCATTCACTTCAATTAAATTTTGTTTTGTCTATTAAACATAACATCATTTTTTTGTGTTTTATGAAGCCATTTTGGGATATTTATCTAACTTATAGCTAGATAACAAAATGTTACATCCATACAGATAGTTCAATATTAAATACAGATGAGTTTTTTTTCATTTTAAATGTCAATTTAAATATTTTCTAGGGTGAATATTAGTGATATCTCAATTCAATACGGCTATTTTTGAAGGACCAGATTCATTTTGCTATTTGTTTACTCACACAGGGGGTGCTGGAGCCCATCCCACCCAACTACAGTAGGGATGGTTGGTATCAAAATGTATAGAAATAATTTTAACACATCAATGGATGCTCCATAATATTAAAATACAATCATTTAAATGAATATATGCAATAAATAAGAATCTCACCAGGGTTTCCTCCAGTACTGTTAAAAAATATGAAGTCAGTTTGGCTCATAACCTCCCACGTTTAAAAAAAAATTAAAACTCTTTGCAACATCAAAGTACATAAAGCCAATCTTTGTCGTACTTTGTGTCTATAAAGTTCTTTGAGCTCTTTGATGTGTTTTTAAATCTGGATAATGCGCAATTGGAAAATGTCCTGGACACGTTTTTTTCCCACCACGCTTGCAGGAGAGGACACAAAACACGGAATGTTCATGTCAGCAGTTGCTTTGATATCGAAAAAGGAAATTAGATTAGATTGACCCGTGTCTCTTGGACAAGATATCAATTAGTTTGATGGAGGCACTCAGGCCGCCAGGGAAGTACTACGCCAGTGACCTTGTCATTTGAATTTGGCATGCACTTTAGGGTTTTTTTTAAACTCCTGTAGGCATTCACAAGACTGATTTTAGGCTGCCATTGACGGCAATAGACATCCAAACCTTGGCCAATGCCAATAGTTTTATGTAAGAACAACATATAACCTTAATTGTATCATTTTCTTAATCTACCTTACGTCTGAGTCAGCAAAATGATATTTTGACACAATGATCATATCACACATGAAATTACAACCTAAAACGTTAGTCATCAGCCTGAAAAACAACACTAAAACCAATTGAAACTTTTCATAAGCAAGCTTTTTGAAAGTTTTGGACAGAAAGCTAAAAACAGTCAGATATGAAAAAAATAAACGCCTAAACTGGAATAATACTGTTAAATATACAGATTCCACCTTAATTTTACAAAATCTCCCAAGACAAAGCTCCTCCTTCACTGCAATATTTAGTACCAAAAAAACATCCAAGATATCAACAATAGCTGGCTCTAGAGGTGACTGTGTAGTTCCCTTAAAAAAAGTGCTAAATTAGCCAAATCACCTTCATTCTTCATACCTAGAGCTCAATACTAATTAAAATACATGAACTCCCATCTCCAAACCTCTTGGCTAATCATCTTTAAGCCTGGTTGTTAGATCAACAAAATTGCAAACACAATGCTGTTTAAAACTGTGCTACATTTGTGTATGAGAGTCTAGTTAGTATGTGTTCACATTGAAAATATCAAAGTACTCAAGGGACTAAAGATGGAAATTAAAAAGGCCACATTTGAGTATTAGTCACACTCTGAAAAACTGAAAAAAGTGTGTATTATGGTACAGATAATACAGTACTTTTGACAGCATCAACACCTTGCAACCTTCTAAATTCCAACTAATCCGCTTGGTAGAAACAAGAAGCTTAGCTGAGTTAGAGGGTGTCTGCAAAAACACTTGATAGGGATTATTACTCAACAACACTACACGGTATGTTTACAAGAAGTTGCCATTTTCAACAAAAAATAACAACAACATTGTAAAAAGAGAAATATCATTTCCAAGATTGTTTACCTATACGACGTCAACCAAACCAATGCCTTGTATTGCAGTTTTTAATGGACTAATAACCTCAGAGTAGTATATTTCATTCTGTCCTCAACCAAGGACAGATTGACATTTAAAAAGAAAAAAAAGAGCACTCTAACTTGACTTAGTAGACCATCAGAACACAACTGCAATTCCAGTCATTGCAATATCCACAGTCACATATACTGCAAAGTCAAAATATTGCTATGATAAACATTAGAACATACATTAGCAGATATTAGCCCATCATTCGGTATAGGTTGACGTGGGCCCATGAAAACAAAACATACCTTCTCACAGTGTCCCGTTCCGCTCCAGCATGTTCCCCCCTTCAATGCAGTACTTCCCCTATTGATGAAAAAAATTAAAAAAATAAATAATTACATTCAAAAAACAGTCCAGATGAGAAAAGGGGGGAGTTGATGGGGTCGTCGTCTAGGAGATCGTCACGCCGCCTGCCGCATGTGCGTGTAAACACTCTGTCGTTTCCACTCGCCGGACATCCGACGCGGAGCGATGTACGTTGGTGTCTCGCTCGCTTGCTCGTTCTGTGCTGGTGTGTGCACAACGGTGCAGGAGGGGGGAACCCGGGAAAGGAGGGGGGGCTTGTAAATTACGTGGGAACAGAACTGGGGCACTGCAAAGCACCACGGACCGGTTAAAGCGACAGCAACCATCGCACTGGACTTTTACAATTGGAGCGTTTTAATGCAGCGGTGGTAGGGGGCGTTGTTTTGCACTTAAATGGTTTGATAGACGAGATGTGTCAAAGTGGCGGCCCAGGGGCCAAATCTGGACCGCCGCATCATTTTGTGTGGACCGGGAAAGTAAATGATGAGTGCCGACTTTGTGTTTTAGGATCAAATTCAAATGAAGAGTATAGATTTATATAACATTTACAGATTTTTTTCTCACTTTTAAATCAATAATTGTAATTTTTTAATCATTTTTTCTGTTTTTAGTTCAGAAATCATTTTGTAAAATCTAAAAATATATTTTAAAAAAGCTAAAATAAACATTGTTTTAGAGCTATAAAAAACTGAATATTCAGGGCTTTTAATCCATTTACTTAAAAAAATCTAAATATTATATCGAAAATGAAATATGAGCATTCACAGCCAGTTTAAATGAATTGGAGCAATTTTTAACGTCACTTTCTGAAAATTTTGGATCATTTCCTATTCATTTTTGGGGCATTTTAAGGTTTATTGATGGTTATCTATGACGGTAATGGCGAAATAACGGATTTGACTACAGATAAGAAATTGAGCAAGAACACAAAATTTGAGTTTTTGCCCTAAAATTAAAACAATTAAAAAAAAAAAACGAAGAAAAAAATCAGCTTACTCTGTTACACGTGACCCGAAAAGTCTTGTCGTCCTCACTGGTTTTGCTTCAGGGGCAAGTCAGGAGTTGCCCCACCACATCCAACAGAGGACGCTAAATTACAAATAAAAACATGTTACCTTAACTGCCACCAAGTTAAAAACAGATATGTTGATAAATCCTTACCTTTTTAAAAAGGACAGCATCACATCAATGACACACAAAGTGATGGAAAAACCCTCCTGGCTTTTCTTGCCGTAACTTTAAATAAAAACATTCCATTGCATCTCCCAATTTCCCCACTGTTTTCCTCCCTGATGTCTAAACTTCATTAGAAGAGGATGAGCCTTTGCCTCACTGCAGTCTTGTAAGCTCCACTAAAGACAAAGAGAGCCATTGTTCAAATGGATTTTGGCTTGGACGCAGCTTTTCCCTCGACTCGCTCGAGCCGCACCGAAATAGCTCCAAAATCGTGCACAAAAAAAAAACGAATTAAGCTATGATTAAAAGTGGGCTGCAGCAAATGCCGCAAATAGAATGACTGGAAAGTTTATTCCAAGTCTTTTAATTGTGCCGAGCATATGAGATTTAGGGAAATTTCAGGACACTTGGGGACGGATGACATGACGTAAAAAGGAAACTTGCTCAGTCCTGCTCCCTAGAGGTTTCAAAGCTAATAGCATCCCTTGGATTTTAAATGTTTTCTAATAACCGAACCCCTATTTTCCACCAATTGCCATTTATTGATGTTGAAAATGAACGAGAACATGCAAACTCCACATAGGTGGACAGACTAGGACTCAAACCCAGGACCCCAGAGCTGTGAGTCCAACAATCTAACCACCGGCTCCACCGGGCCGTCGCACTCCAAAAAGTCTAAAAAATATTTAGTTTTTCTCAAGAACCAAACGAGTTGCAGTCATAATAGACGTTCTAGATAAAAAGAACTCTAGTTGCGGTAATGTACAAGCAAAATAAAATAAATATTGGATTCTTTTAAAAAGGTCTAAAGCCCATAACATATAAAAAACACAAAATAGTGTGAGCAGCCCTAGTCTAGAGGGAGTTTACAGCCTTGGTGGTCCTCGGGTTAATGAAATCTGCTTTCCCGAAGCCACACTGTTGAAAACAAATGGACCAATCGTGAGCTCTCGTCATAAGGTTTGACGGAAGACTACAATGCGTCTTTGATGGCTCACCTTTCTGTAGGTCCCGTGGAGATCAGTATGCTCCCACATGGAGTGCAGTAGGACACATGCCATTACCCCTGCTCTACTTGGGCCATAACTAGGAAATATATAGAATACAAATTAAAAAAAATTAAAAAATCATGATATAGTGGCAGAGCAAATGTGAATAGGGCCCGGGGCAAAGAGGGTTAAACGGGGGCCCCTTTAATGGAGCACCTGAAGGGGCATATATTACTGTATTGGCCTAGATATAAGACAGTGTTTTTTGCACTTTAAAAGTGTTGGTCGTCTTACATTCGGGGTCTTGATATACCCATTCACGATACTAGATAAGGGACAAAGCGAATGCTGAATACTAGACGTCCAATCCATTTTGACACGAAAGGGCGTTTGTCAAAATGCCTGGAAACCTGAAAAAATCAATGGGAATTGACCTCAAATTGAAAGAAGTACCCTAAAGTAGTTTTTGGAGTTACAAATATGGCCTATATGCGAGAAAATACGCTAATTGGAATGAATGCGGCCCGCCAACCAAATTGAGTTGGACGACCCTTCCCTGGAAGCTGAAGCCAGACCCCCTCCTGCCCCTGAAACAATGACTGCTGCTGACTTACCCGTTATCCTCCTTGCTGATGTTGCAGATCTTGGGGAGGGCATCCTGGCTCAACATCGCTCGAACACAGTGCACGTCATTGCGGCTCAAGTTGAGAAGCACGTGACACACAGACGCGGTCACATCTGAGGGGACGTCGCTTCCAGTGTCGTTATTGGGCAAGAGCTCCACCAATTCTGGTAAGACCTGCGTCACTTCAGGGCAAAAGACATTGTTTCATTCAAAATTATTAACATTATTTTTTGCAATTTACCAATATCGGAGTGCAGCTGGGAAAACCGCGACAGATTTTTGACAAGCCACACGGCCGTCCTCTTCACGTCGGGCTCGCCTTCTCGCAACATTTTCCTCACGTGCTGAAGGCCATTCTCCTTGCGGACGACCACGTAAGCAATAGCTTCGGTCACCTGCGGGCAATTGAAATTCTCACATCTGGCCACCAGAGGGAGTCAAGAGTCGACATCTCACCGCTCCGTTTCCGGCTGTAATGTTCTGCAACGCCCCGACCGCCGCTTCTCGCGTGCAGTGGCGAGCACTTCGTGCAATGAGGGACAAATACATGCGGAGGGTGATGGAGCTCCAAAGCCACTCGATTCCACGTGGGTTGGCTTTCTCCTCCAGCAGCGTACAATGCCGCGTCTCCTAAATATGGACGCCAAGTCTGTTTTGAATGCTAAAAATACCAAATCCGTTTATATCGAGTTTACCTCTTTGGTCTTGACGGCGCGTGGCAAAAAACATCCGAGCGTCACGGGCTCGTGAGCCGCCGCTTCTGGTGACGACGGCAGGAGATCGCAAGCGGGAAGCTCCGACTCGATTTGATATGACAAGTTGTGCAAGATGCAAACGCAATTTTCTATGGACTTTTTTTTAAAAAAAGAATGCAAGAGGTTAATAGGAGATTAGATGGGAGGTAGATTTGGGCGGCACCTTGTCGTCGGCTTTGTAGTCGGATACAGTTCGTCGGATGTAGTAGACTAAAGAGTCAATGAGGTTTTCGCAATCCCTCATGGCTTTTCTTCCATCTGGACCGGAAGAGCTCAGGTTTCTAAATGTAAAAAAAAAAGTTGAGAAAATAAATGTAAATAAAGAAGAAGCAGATGGCATTTTTTAAATTTTGACTAAAAGTATGATGCTGCATAAGTATGATTTTCTTTTTATAAACGGATTAAAAGAACTGGAATAAAATCTTTATAGATCTAAACCAATATCTATTTTACCTTTTTTTTTAAAATATATTTTCCAGATTTTACTAAAGTTCCATCCAAACATTTTTTTTTATAAATGAATTAAAAGAACTGGATTGATATTCAGTTTTTTAATAGATTTAAAACAATGATTATTTTAGCTTTTTAAAAATAAATTTTACTAAATGATTTTTGAACAAAAAACAGAAAAAAATGATTACAAAATTACAAATATTGATTTAAAAGGGGGAAAAAATCAGGAAATTTAATATACATCTATACTCTTCATGATTAAATAATTATCAATAATTATAATCTTTTATCCATTTTTCTGTGTTTTGAGTTCAAAAATCAATTTGTAAAAACTAAATATATATTTAAAAAAAAAACTCAAATAAATATTGTTTTAGATCTATAAAAAACTGAATATTCAGTTCTTTTAATCCATTTATAAAAACAAAAAAATCTAAAATGTTATATCCAAAATGGTCCAGCCCACGTGAAATCAAGTTGACAATGTGGACAGAAGGTTGAGTGGGCTTACCTGAGGCAGCTGGTAGCGTTATGGAACACCTCATCATCGGCGAGCAGTTCGTCTTTGGGGTTCTCTCCTTCGGAAATGCCCGAGCTGGGCACCAGGACAGACTGCGTGAGGACATCCAGAGCTTCTCTGGACAGATTTTCCTTCAACAAGTCATGAGAGGACAAGTTCCACAGAAGGCCTGAGAAGGTAACAGTCCAATCCAATCAGGAAGACGGCCTTGCTTGCTTTTTGTAATTGATGCCGTTGGGTTGACAAAACTCACCAGCGAGCTGCCTTCTGGTCTCCGTGTCGCGGCTGTTCTTCAAGACGTGCAAAACGGTGGCCAGACCACCGTGATCTTTCACCTCCATTTTGTTGTCGCTGCTTTGGTACACGACATTGCGCAGGGCAGACGCCGCGGCCCGTTGAACTTCTTCCTCTTCGTTGTTGTGGAGCAAATGCAGGAGCTTTTTTATGCCTCGCATGTAATAAACCTGGAAGTGAAATTAGGATGCAATTTATAGGACGAGGGTGTCAGAGTCGGGTTGGTTTGCGGCCCGCGTTAAGCTCAACTCGATTTTATGTGGGCCGAACCATTTTAGATATAATATTTAGATGTTCTATTTTAATAAATTGATTAAAAGAACTTGATTAAACTCCCTGAATATCCAGTTTTTTTATAGATCTAAAACGATGTTTATTTGAGCTCTTTTTTAAAAATATATTTTTAGATTTTACAAAATGATTTTTGAACTAAAAACTGAAAAAAATTGATTAAAAAAAGACAATTATTGATTTAAAAAGGGGGGGAAATCAGCAAATTTAATATATCTATACTCTTCATTTTAATTTGATTCTAAAACAGAAAGTCAGAATTCATGATTGACTTTCCCGGGCCAAACTAAATGATATGGCGGGCCACATTTGACCCCCGGGCCGCCACTTGGACACCGGTATGATAGGACTTCCAATTTAACAACAAAAAACTCAAACCATCTTCCTGGCGTGGGCGCTCTTGAAACACTGAGATTGGACTTGTGCGGCAGCTCGGATCAGCGTCTCCTCGTTCTGATGAGTCAGAAGATTGACGGCCCGTTCCAAAGTCATCTGGGGAGGCTTATCCAAACTTTGGAGGCAAAAATGGGAAATCAGAAAATGCCCCAAAAAAATCAGCCAAAACGTGCCAAAAAATGAATCTTACAGAGCGACGGCATCGTTGGTTCGGATCAGCCGAGACCCCACTCGGCCCGAGTCTACCACGGCGCCGTCAACCGAGGAGGGCGGGTACGTGTTCAGTCGGAGAAGCCTTTGAAAGAACCGGGGGGCGGCGACCATCCCCTCGCTCTGCGGGAAGGCCGTTCCATTCCAGGTGGAATTGTGTCTTCGCTGGGCAAACGACCTGTCTGACCAGACGCAGGAGACGCCGTCGGCGGTGGGCGTGGAGGTGTGGGCGGGCCCCCCACGCGGAGTCTCGATAACGCCGTGACGCTGATGCCAGCCCAGTGAGCGGCCGAGAAGTGAGCAGTTCCTTTGGGAGACGCTGCGAACGGGCAAGGTACACGTGCCGTGGGGGCGAGCACCGAAAACAAAATGGCGCCCAGCAGTGTTGGGCGTCTCTGGTGGGGAAACTTCCACTCTTCTGGACGGCTTGCGCAAACGCTCACTCTTTGAAAAAGTCCAATTGTAACCATTTAGCTGTAAAAATCAGACATTGCTTTTAGTAGCTTATTTTTCAGGATATAATTCACACCAGTAAAAGAACATTGTTACAGGAAAAAAACAATATGTAAGTATGTATAGGTATGTATTTTTTGGAGGGTCATTCTAAAGTAACAATAGTATAATAGTATAATATCTATAACCTAAAAAAATAAACATAACGGGCTGTCGATGGTCAGAGAGAAAAAAATAAATAAAATAAAATATATATATATATATATATATATATACACACACGTGTGTTTATGTGTATATACGTGTAAAAATGTGTATATATATGTGTACATGAGTGTGTGTACATGAGTGTGTGTACATGAGTGTGTGTACACGAGTGTGTGTACACGAGTGTGTGTACACGAGTGTGTGTACACGAGTGTGTGTACACGAGTGTGTGTACACGAGTGTGTGTACACGAGTGTGTGTACACGAGTGTGTGTACACGAGTGTGTGTACACGAGTGTGTGTACACGAGTGTGTGTACACGAGTGTGTGTACACGAGTGTGTGTACACGAGTGTGTGTACACGAGTGTGTGTACATGAGTGTGTACATGTGTGTGTACATGAGTGTGTACATGTGTGTGTACATGTGTGTGTACATGTGTGTGTACATGTGTGTGTACATGAGTGTGTACATGCGTGTAAATGCGTGTACATGCGTGTACATGCGTGTACATGCGTGTAAATGCGTGTACATGCGTGTACATGCGTGTACATGCGTGTACATGCGTGTACATGTGTATATATATATATATATATATATATATATATATATATATATATATATATATATATATATATATATATATATATATATATATATATATATATATATATATATATATATATATATATATATATATATATATTTATATATATATATATATATATATATATATATATATATATATATATAGATAGATATAAAAAAAGTGACATTTATAGGCTGAGAAATGTCGCCGTCCTGTGGCGTCATTTCGTAATTACATCAGAATGAGAAGTGAACGGAGTCGTTCACTCGTACACTTCAATCCATTTGATGTGGGATGCCTTGCAGCAAATGTGCGCACTTGAATGCTCCCAATTCAAATGGACTGGACGTCTGTCAGTAGTGAAGGGGGGGAAAAACAAAAAAGTATACCGTGGTGCCGTGCTTTGGTCCATCGGCGGCGTCAAAACTCCTTGCGAAGCTTCTCTGTAAGTGGACACTGCCTGAAACAAGGTGAGGAGGTTTACTTTGAAGGTCGGGTTACGGCTTTGTGCAAGCACTTGAACGCATCACGGCCTTTCTTGGCATCTCATTTTCTGAACCGCTTTATCGTTGTTAGGGTCGCAGGAGCCTATTCTAGCTGAATCCAGACCATAGGCGGGGGACAACACCCTGAATTGGAGCCAGCCAGATCTCATGATTTACTTTCTCGGGCCGCACAAAATGATGCGGCGGGCCAGATTTGGCCCCCGGGCCACCACTTTGACACCCGTATCCTACGATAAATACTTTTTTTTTTTAAATCATATTACATTTGGGAGGGAAGGACGACTTCAATAGAAAGTTACCCACACCCACCCAAATCCTTTTAAAAACTAGTTTCAAGTGTGCCACCATGGTCATGTGATCACTAGCGATTATTTTGATAGTAACCATATTCTCGTTTGGCGATGACGTCACCACAGAAGCGTAAAAGTTAGCCTAAAGCTAAACATCAGAGTAGTATTTGTATTTAGGCGAGGTTGATGTTAGCAAAATGCACTAAAACGAAAAGATACGTACCGTTTGAGGAGCTCCTTTTAGCCTTCCGGGCCAATGTGAGTTGAACTTGCTGCTGCACCCGCAGGCGGCGGTCGTCGCTCGTCATCCAATCCGACGATCGCACGCTCTGCTCGGACGGCAAGGCCAAAGTGGTGTCGCTGTCCGGCCTATTGCGGTAGTCGAGTCCGGGAAGAACCGATTTTAGGAACTCATCCATTGTCGTTCAAGTCAAACAGTTTGGCTTTCTTACAACTGCGTCATTGGATTCAGCGACTTTTTCCCCTGGAGAAAACTTGGACCCGTTTTTGTTTGTCCTTTTGAAAAACCCATCCGGTAGGTAGTGACGTAGGGATGGGCGGGTCTAACGCACCTGAAGTAATCAGGTACTCCATCGACACGCCCATTTTTAGGGAGAAACCATTTGAAGAGGGTGATTGTAATGGACTCCCTGGTTTATGAATGAATAAATTATGATTAAATAGAACAGCCAGAAGATTTTTAGTCAGAGTTACCCCCATTTAATGTTTTTCTATTTCCTTTTCAATACAAAAGCTCCAGCTTTAATGTCAGTCAAATTCCACTTGGCCGTGCATATTCAGAGGAGGACAGGACAACATGACTCCCAGTTGCTTTGATTTCACATTCAAAGTACGTACACCAGTTCACATTCATTTGCATGAAATACATGAGATTGCCAGGGGGGGCTTCCCGTTTAATAATTGCCTAAAAATTATCGGCAGGGGCTTTTATACAAATGTATGGTGCACGTTTACATGTACAAGTCATTCATTAATCACAAGTTCAACACCACACTTTTTTCCACATATCTGGGAAGTATATCTATATATATATTTTTTTTTTTAATTCTACATTAACTGAAATCAAATGTGGCACTTAGGCCATTCCTCACTTCCATCACAACAGTTTTAATGTGTTGGCCACCACCGACGTTGATAGATATCCAATTTGGACGTGTATCGCCGTCAAAGGCAACTGTTGAATTATTCCCACAAAGACACTCAAACCATTCTTACGACTGTACAAGATGGTGGTGTTGTGCTGTGGGGGTCCTCCAGTTATTTGTACAGAGTTAAAAAGATACAAAACAGTAAATACAGGTTCATTCTGGTTAAAAATACAATTCCCATACTTTTCCCAAGGCATTGACAAATTGGAGCTTTGTCATTCAGCCATTAACAGAAGCAATATTACAGATGATATTTTTTGGGAGGGTTTGTTTTTGGCAGAAGAAAGCTCCTCTTGGGCAACCCCGCGATAAAAACAACAACAGCAGCTCGAATAGGTTTAAATGTTAAATTAAAACACAAGGGCATGGAAAGGTGGTGCAGACAGGCATCCCAACTCATGCTTTCATTTACTTGGACTGAGGTAGCCAATCACAGATGGCGGGTTAAACCGTGTGTGACCTTTTGCGAGAGACCCTACCAGGGCCCTAAAATAATAATAAAATACACATCCAGCACAGGCCATTCTTTGAATTTGTTCTAATACAGTGGTGTCAAAATATGAAGCTCGTGGGGGTGATCTGCCCGGTGACAATGGCAGCCAATCAGTTAACAGTTAACATGAAACTGCCCCGAGAATGGCCAAAATTTAGCCAAAAATTAGCAGAAAGCAATCAACACGCAGGAATTAGCCCAGATAAATCAATAGGAAATGATTCAAAGTTGACAAGATGAACTTTAAAATGAAGGCAGTGACAAAAAAATGGACGATACAGGTCTAATTCACTTAAATTGGCTCTAGATGCTCATCTTTCAGTGCCATTCACTTACTTTTTTATGGACAAAAATAAACGGGCCGGGCCCAAATGAGATGGAGATTGACACCACTGGTCTAGTAACTGTTAAATATTAGGCCACATGAAAAATTCATAGAGGAAAAATGATATACTGAAATGAATGAAACGGTGATAGGTCAGTCTAAGATGCAGCGGACATTTGGGTGGGAAAAAAAATTAATGTTTGTCCTTTCTCAACAGCATTTTGTCGCATTTTTTTGTGCCGAACATATTTTTTAGTTGAAATTATTCCCATTTTCACTCATTTTTTGAACTTCTGGGTAATGTTACCAGTGTGAGCGACATCATCATTACTCGCTATGGGCATACCAGTATCACCACACCTGCCATAAGCAGGTGCAGGTCAATGTTCCCTCTAATTTTTCATGTAAAACATACTGTAAAATGCAAAAAACATAAGAGTGGACAGAGCTACATTCAACTAACTGCCGCGTAAACGGTGCCATCATGGGGAAACGGGTATAAAAAAAATAAAAACTACAAAAAAAAATACAAAATAAAGTTTGGATTTTATTTACTGCGCGCCATATGATTGCTGCTGCGCAGAGATGACGATAGTAGTGCGCATCTTAGAGGGAACATTGCTTCTGGGTTTCCTTGGAGCTTGTATTTTTGTAACAAATCTACCCACAGTGGTACCTCTACTTACCAATACTTCAACAAATTTCTCAGGTTACAAAACACTTTGATATGAAAATTATTATCCAGATGAAAATATGAAGTAATCTTTTCTCAATTCAAATAGAACTTCATTCACATTCAGATTCACTCTGTTATTTTTTTTAACCGACAGTCATCACTTGTAAACTCCCGTTTTTAAATCCCACCGTCCTGCACATACTGATCTGGGAAAAAACATGAAAAAAAAAAAAAAAAAAAACGAGCGCTTTCTAAGGCGGATGATGTCACCTGCATGCACCTAAAAGCCAATTTGTAATCTGAAAACATTCCCCGCATGTCATGCTTTGTGTTTACTGGACCGCAGAGTGTGCGTGTGTTGTGCCAAAACAACAAACATTCATACAAAGAACCATAAGGCATGCCAGAGGAGTCCGCGCCGCGGCGTCCTGCTATTCGCGCCCATTAAAAACGTACCACAGTGCCGCCTAAGCGTCGCCATCTTCTTCGCCACTCGGTCAATTTAGTCCATCAAGTTGGGGCGATGGCTTTGGTCCGTCCAGCAGTTAAGACTATTTACAGGCTTTCACTGTACAAAAAAAATTGCGGCGGGGAGTCCTATCTGCGAGAAGAGGCCAACACCCCACCCGTGGACGGCGTAGTGGCCGTGGCGCTGTAGTGTGGGTAATTGTCGTTAGGGGGCGGGCCAGTGAGGATGGAGTTGCCATTGGTGGGTGAGCAGCTGAGTTGAAGCCGCCGCAGGTACTCGGCGTGCACGGGTTTGTGGCTCTGCAGAACTTTGATGGCTTCCTCCACTGTGAACCATTCACGTTTGCGGCCTGCGGGGGGAGATGTAGGATAAAGTTTGGCGGGGTAGGGAGGGGTATTTGATGACAGCTTACTATGAAGACCCGAATAATCATATGCTTACAATTATTTTTTCAACTCAAATTTTCGCATGCCTACGATTCTTATTCGGGTGCCTACGATTATTAATTTTTGCCTCAATTAAGCCCGTGCAGCAGCATTGTTCTACGTCATTAACTTTCTACGTGTAAACCCTTTACTAACGTACTAGTACTAGTAAGATCGTGCAATTGCCACTGGTAGAGTTGCAATATACATAATTACAATGTATTGGTAGGCCTAATATATACGAGAGTTACATTATATGCAATTCATTGCAGCAATTATTTGCAACTGTAATACAACTTTGCAACACGATTATCCGTCACTAATTATCTCGTGCCTACTAATATTCATTATTTTTGGAATTTTCCACTGCCTACTATTATTCCAGTGCCTACTATTATTCCGGTCTTCATAGTAGATCAGTGGTGTCAAACATATGGCCCGTGGACCGTGATTTTTATTTTTAATTGGAATTTTGTGAACTATGTAATTGACCTTTGCACTTTGCTCAATTTCTTATCTGCAGTCATATTCTTTTCTTTGACACTGTGCTCAAAACGCTCAAAAATGGACTCACTGACAATGTCAAAAGTCCAATTCACTTCAACTGGCTGCAGATGCTCATCTTTTAATGCCATTGACGGTGCTACACGTCCTATCCATTTTGAACTAAGGAATGTTCATTCTGTCCATATGAATAGGCACCTAATGTCATCAATGGCGGCCATGAAGTTACCATCTTACAGCCAAAAATAAAACGGTCCAGACAAGATCTAGTTGGCATGAATGTGGCCTACAAGCAAACTGAGTTTGACAGCCCTGGTTTAGATGACACTGAGGGGGCAGATTTATGTTAACCCCGCCCACACCCAGCGTGGGATGAACGCACGTGCTGTACATTGAACAGGGTAAACAACCCTCCCCCTCCTCCAAACTGGGGTTACATTCTTCCAGTTAACAGACAGAAAGTGAATATGTCTGAAACACACCTATGTTAACGGAATCTTCCCAGGCTTCCAACGTCTCGGTGACGGTCAGTACGTAAACGTACGTCCGGTGTTTACGGTCTTGGTTTTGCTTTTGGAATAAAGAAGCAATGACAAAAGTGAGTGGCCTTTACAGTTGGGGGTATGGTTTAGAAGTATTGCAATCGATTGGTTCTTACCTCAAACACGCCGAGTAGACGTCCAAGTTTGCCCTTGACACCAGCCTGGGGAAAAATAGACAGTGGATTTGCTTTCATGTCAAAACTCCGGAAAAAAAACAATACAGTCAATAATAACAAGCAAATACTTAGAAATACTTAGATACGAAAATATTTAGATACGTAACGTCTAACGCAAGGGGGTCAGACTCGGGTTGGTTCACGTGTCAACTCGATTTCACGTGGGCCGGATAATATTTAGATTTTTTTTTTAAATAAATGGATTAAAAGAACTGGATTGAAAGGCCAGAATATTCATTTTTTTTTTATAGATCTAAAACAATGTTTATTGTATTTTTTTAAAAATATATTTTTAGATTTTACAAAATGATTTTTTAACTAAAAACAAAGAATTACAAATACAAAACTGAATTTGCTAAGTAGAGGTATAACCAAATGACATCAAGATCATTCTCATAAAGCCGGACACGAGTTGTAATCACTCAGCCACTCTTCAGAGAAATCCAGACGAGAAAAAACGCCGGTGTGCGAACACTTGGGAATCCTGTGAGGATCCAAGTTTAGATGACCGCCATAACTGAGAAGGCGAGGGTCTCGCCGGGCAACACCTCCACCGCAAATACCCTCACCTCAAATGCATATCACGAGCTCGACGAACTTGCCAAGTACATTTTTTTAGTTTTTTGTAAGGATTTTTTTGTTTATTTTTGTAATGGATGTATTATTCATTATTTTTAATTGATTAATTAATTAATTTAGAATTATTTTGAATGGATAAATTTATTTATTAATTATTATTTTGAATGGATAAATTTATTTATTAATATTTTGAATGGGTTAATTTATTAATTAATTATTATTTCTATTGGATTTATTTATTTATTTATTATTTTTAGTGGATTTATTTATGAATTTTTAATGGATTTATTTATTTATTGTTATTTTTAATGTGTATTTATTTATGTATTATGATAATTTTAATGGATTTTATTTATTTAAGATTATTTCTGAATGGATTTTTTTTTATATAAATGGTGCTTAAATAAACAATTCCTCCATCTGTCATTTCACCCTCACCTCCTCAAAAACTTCTCGCACCGCCGCTCCACAAGGTTCCTCCTCAGGCTCCATCCCTCCTCCAGGAACAATCCATTGATCCGGGTGTCGACTACTGCTGACCAACAATACCTGTGCAAAGGACAAAAAAATGGAAATAAAGTTCCGTTTTGTACAGATATCATAACAATAGTGCCTTTCTGGTAGTCTCAGTCATCAACAGATCCACAATCTCGTCGTCTTGTGGGTTTTGTGTGTAAAGGAATGTAGCGAGGCTAATCTACATACTACAAAGTGTGTTTAATTAGAAGTGGTCATGAGGAGATGCTTTCCGATGTGCTGACATGGCAGAAAGACAATTAAAGGAAGCGACACTGAAAATAACTTTGCCTTTAAGGAAAACAGGAGTAAGTAATGTCATATAAATTATGAAATAGGGCAGTTTGGATTTACGATTCGATATTACTATTATTATTATTATTACTATCATTATTATTACTATTATTATTATTACTATTACTATTATTATAATTATTACTATTATTATCACTACCATTATTATTAGTATTATTATTATTACTGTTATTATTGTTATTATTACTATTATTATTATTATTACTATTATTATTACTATTATTATTATTATTATTATTATTATTATTATTATTATTATCTGCAACAATACTGAGGTAGAGCACTTGCATTGGCTAACTGTATATTTATTGAATATATAATATATGTTCTGAAATTTGAGTTGAGATTTGTACTGGGAAACACCGCTTACTAGTGGACGGGACTGGATTTGCAACCACTTATTTTTGATTTCCACCAAAACCCATGTGTAAAGATTGTTTCAGATCGATTTTTTTAATTTGGTAACCATGGCCATGCAGTTGCCATTTCATACTTGGTACAAAAACAAAATAACTCACACTGTCCTGATAGATGGGTCAGAGGACAAGTAACAACTGGGCAGAAACACTGGTTAAATTTGGAAAGAGGGTCAGCGAGGAAGGGGGCGGGGTCAGTTAGCAGCGGGTGAAACCCCAGAAGCCCTGAAAGTGTTTCCTGGACCGGTGGCAATTCACACCAGCTCTCAGAGTGTCGCTCACTTGGGAGAGGCAACTTCTGAAGCCACTTACAGTAAATCTATTCAACAGCGGGCTGACAAATGTCGCCGTAAACTTGGCGAACACCCCTCCTCGATAAACGCGGCGCATTGGGGGCTAAAAATAGTTCTTCTCGTAATGCAATAGAGAAATTGGATTGTCGCCTGTCCATTTTCACATAAGGAGGGAGAGAATCCTTCACAGTTTTGCAGGGGGGAAATCATAGATGTTATATAATTAAGTTCTAAATCTTTTCTGGCCACTTCTTAGCAGGATATTTTGACCGCCGTAAACACCAACGATGACTCTCGCTTGTAGCTGTCGAATGCAAAAACAGCTATTAAATGTCAGACTGCAGATAGATTACCGTATTTTAACAACTATAAGGCGCACCACATTATAAGGCGCACCGTCAATGAATGACACATTTAAAAAATGTTTCCATATTTAAAGCACACTGGATTATAAGGCGCCCTGTCTATTTTGGGGAAAATTTAAGACTTTTTTAAATTAAATTTGGATATGGCACGCACAAGAAGCAAATAAATCTAGAAAAGGCTTGCATTTCAGTATTTTATCTTACATTAATTTTGTTTGCTCTGCAAAGTTTGTTTTTATTATTCGTGTAAATACATATAAATATGTCTTGTGAACTATCCAGACATCTTTGGATATCATTTTTATTTACTTCCACCGACAATTACAGATGTCAAACCCATTGCCACTTGGAAAGGAAATATAGAGACATGTCTCACTGCCATTGACGGCGAGCGACGTCCAATCCAGAGTGATTTGTTGGTAATTCTAGTTTGTGTGTGACTGTGGTTTTTTTGTCATAATCCACTCTGAAGGTTCAGAAGTTCCCCATCTTGGAAATGTGATTGACTGTCAATCATCGTGGCACACCTTCCTTGAATGGCACCATTACTCATCTCAGTACAAACATAGAGTAAACAAAGGTGAGTGTGTAATAGGCCTGAATTAAACTACTCTGTGATTGTCTTGTTATAATTATGAGTCATTATTCTGAACTGTCTCTGATTTGGAAATATTACTGTGACGCATTTCATGGCCCTTAAGTTTGATTTCTAAGTGGTTTTGCTGTCTCCTTTCGGGGGTAACTATAGGTCACAGATGAGTATATCATCAGAAGAGTCGAGTTTTGGAGACAACAACTCATGGCTGTCAGATCATATTCGTTATTTACATGCTACGGCCCCTTTAAATCCTCATCCAAACCAACGCTATGCGCCAAATTGCGAGTCGAGACGCCGCCAAATACACGAATGACCACCAACTCCTACACAATCGGGTCGTTTTACGTTCAACTCCGGGTGACACTGAAGATTAATTTTCAATTAAAAGCGGATTTTTTTATCAATGTAAAGTATGTGGGAAAAGCTGGAGGACCTGCAATAAAGCGCCTCGCCCCCTCTTCTCCGATACTGCAAACTACCCAAAAGCATCCGGAAAATCCTTATCCAAAATAAAAGCTAAACGTCACTGCGAAGAAACGCATTCAATGCAAAAGTAGCCGATGACGTCTATTATTTTGAAAGGTCGCACGGGAAGTAAAACTACTGCCAACCCCAATGAAGACGTTCACCTTTTTTACCCCCCCTCGACTCTTCAAACTAGCCCAAACTGGCTGGTCCAAGGCGCATCAGTGAAAATTGTAGACAAAAACATGCAGATCAATTCAATGTCATTCTAAACAGTACACGTCACGATGCCTAAAAATGAGAACCTGATTTCATATGAACGCATATGAAGCAAATATCGTTAGAGAAAGCTTTTTCGTATGGGATGGGCAGCACATTTAAAGACCTTTTAGGCCTTAAAAAAGTACAACCGTGTTGTCGCGTGTGTATCCGGGGACAACAGTTATCCTTACCTCCTCTTCGCGATCGTTCTTGAAGCACAGACACGCCGCTCGCTTCTTAAAACCATCGCCGTCGTACGTTCTGGTCTGGTTGGGTTTGAGCTTCATTCTGATTCTCCCCCCGAGCTAGACCCGGCGACAATTACTAAATAAATAGCGGAGGAGTGGGGCAGGCTAGCAAGGTAGCCGCCGCATTGTTGCTAACGCTGGCTAAATCCGGAGATCCTGGAAGGGCAGTCGTTGGGAAGATCCGAGGCGCTTTTCCGGCTGGATTTGATCTCAGACAACCGCTTAAAGTTCTCAGGGAAGCGGTGAATGGAGGCCCCCGCCCCCGGCAGGGATTTTATGTAGCCGGCCCTCCTATGCTTCCATTTGCGCATGGCCGCTGACTCAATACACAAGCGAGTGGAGTTTGACATATACAGACACGCCCCGTTGAGGAAAAGGCGATTCTCATTGGACAATTTGTGCAGCGAAGGCGGTACTACGCGGCTACTTAGTGGAGTCTGATTGGACGCCTTCCCAAGGCCGTCCCCCCTTGGCAGGTCCTTTTGCGAAATGCCCATGAAACACATCATTACAATATAGAATGTGAGGAAACAAACTTTCAAATGCAGGTTTACATGATGACTAATCATCATTCAATGATAAATAATAACCCGTCTGGCGTCATTTAATTTAGGATCTGGTGGAAATATATATATAAAAGTAAAACTGAAAAGGATACACAGAATAAATGAGAAGTGATGCATTTATCCATTACAAATGAACAAGCCCCAGGCCATGTGGGTGAATGCCCAAAAATATGAGGAAATCATGCATTTGTCATTCAAATGTGACATTATTTTTTTCATCTGTTAACATTGGAAGTTAGGAAGCCTTAAATAACAACCTTGAATCTATTGCAAACCTTCCAAATGCTGACAAAAGTTCTGCTTCGAATTCCCAGGATTGTGCCGTAAGAAATGATCTAATTCCAGTCAGCCTAGAAATTAGAAGATTTGTTTTATAGTGCAAACTCCATTAATGTTAGCAATCAGTAGTTTAGCTGGAATTTTTGGCTTACAATGTGTGGTAATTACAGTTCTCTTGACTCATAAAATAAGTACAGTTCATTAGTCAGCCATAACATACAAAAGATTACAGTTGCTTTAAAACTATTTGTTCCGCATTCAAAGGACGTCGACTAGATCACGACTCAAGCGTTAAAGTTAAATCTGTAAGACAAAAGGCATGTGATAGTGCTTGAGTGGACAATGCAAACGCTGCACTCATTAACTACTGCACACTCACCTGATAATGAACATTTTGACAACCCCTTCTTGTGAGTGGATCGTCGAAATGTGTCATGCGGCGTGATAACCCCAAACGTAACCTTTTGCCTATTGGCCGAGGAGGATCCACATCGTAAAAGTTGAGATAACAGTCGGAGACACAAGTGGGTCACAGTGTGAGAGTGTTGATGATGATGATAATCCTGTCAAAGATACAGAGAATGGAAGTTATGAAACCATAGAAAAGACCAAAGTTATTTGGAAAAGAGCACAAACATTTTTCTCAAAAACTACATCTCAGGACATGTGTCAAAGTGGCGGCCCGGGGGCCAAATTTGGCCCACCCTATAAATTTGTGCGGCCCAGGAAAGTAAATCACTTTGTTTTAGGATCAAATTAAAATGAAGAGTATAGATGTATATTAGATTTCCTGACTTCCCCCTTTTAAATCAATAATTGTCATTTTTTAATCCATTTTTTAGTTCAAAAATCATTTTGTAAAATCTAAAAAAATATATATATATAAAAAGCTAAAATATACATTGTATTAGATCTATAAAAAACTGAATAATTGAGGCTTTTCATCCATTTATAAAATATATAAAACATATAAATATTATATCTAAAACGGTCCGGCCCACATGAAATCGGGTTGATGTTAAAGAGGCCCGCGAACCAACCCGAGTGTGACACCCCTGCTTTAACCCCTTAAAACTGACAATCTTTTCTTAGGAAGTCTTATGAGGTTAAAGCAGAGTTAGTATATATCGATTGGATATATCACAGAAAGTGTTTCAGCCACCACGAATGCTGCATCAAGACGCGGAATGTAGCGTTTGGCGAGAAGTACCGCGTTTGCACTATTTTCAGCGACTTTCCCCGTGACATGACTTGACCTCTCATCAGTATTCGCACGCTGCAGCAAAAAAAGCTCCCCATGAAGGCATTTTGTCTCTGCCTCATCCTTCCCTGAGGTGTGGTACTGATTTATGAATGAGCTCTTATGTAAGGGGCAAGAATGGTAGAAAAAAAGCTCTGAATGCAGGCAATGCATGGATGGAGGTGAGGAGGGGGGCTAAAAAAAAATGTGCCTGGAATTCCAGTGACGAAGCGTTCAAAGGGATTCCATTTTGTTAGTGTGGCGCTCTGCCGCAGAGTGACGACACTTTTGCGCTGGGGGTTATTTGCGCTGACATTTTGGGTGTTCTTGACATGTCAACATTGGCTAAAAAGCATGTTGTGTCCCCTTCAATGGGATGCATTTGTATTAGGCCAAAAATCAACAGACAGTGGCAGCCTAGAAATCAATATGAAATTATCCAAAATGATCTGTTAGTACCATAAAATGATGAAGAAATATCACAAAATTAACTCACTGGCTGCCATTGACAACGATAGAGGTCCAAATCATTTAAACTAGTCCTGTTTTGAAGGTTCCTTGCTTTTGTCGCTACCTTGTGGGGATCTGTGGGATAGCAGAAAAAATAATTAGGGACATGGTCATAACTGGAAAATGTACTACATACTACATTTGATTTGGTGTGGATACACATGACTAAAGTTGGAGTTGAACTTGCACATTTCTGTTTAACATTCGTTAGGTACTTGCATTAAACTTTTAAAAAAATCTTTAGTGATTAGAGCAAGATGTATTTTTAAATAAAAGCAAGATTATTATTTTTAAATTTGATAACATTACCAGAGAAGAAAATTTTCATTGGCTTGCTCATGACGTGTCATTAAACTGCTGCAATAAAAAATATATACATATTTTTGGAGTCATCAAATAACTGAACAGAAAAATAATTCCACGCTAAATGTTTATTACCTGACTTTCCTCGTACACACTCGCCATGTTGTTATAATGCTGTAGCTCTACCTAGCAGGAAAAAGTGGGTACTACAAAGCCTAAATGGGCAATAAGCAATTAGAAATCGTGCTTTAACTTGCAAAACGCATCAAAAATAAATACCATATTTTTGAAAAACCTGGTGTAGGAGCAACATAAAAAGACATGATTTGACAAATGATGCATGAAGTAAAAGTAAGACCGCTTTAATACATGATGACGTCGTACCAGTGCGCACTTGACTCTTCCATGATACCGTATATGAACAAATATTTTTTTAAGACTGTCGTGAGGAGGGTGTGTCCATGCATTTAAATATCAACACAGGGAGGGAAAAAATGCTAACACACATTGAACGCATCGTACAAAGGAAAAAAAAATACAAGTCACCCCAAAGTAGATTTCTTTCAAAGAGATGTGGACTTATAATCATACATTGTCCGTCAAAATGAAACGTTGACGACAGAGGAGGGCGTGTGGTGGCGCCCAATCAGACGCCGGGGCAGGCATTGTGATAATCGTTCTCGGCCTTTGCGTAAATCCTGGTCCATTCTCGGGCTAGGGAGAAAAAGATGGTTGGAGAGAATTAACTTGGAAGAATTTTGTTCGGACGTTTGGTCACCGGTCGTTTGGTCCCCGTTGGTCGCCGGTCAAATGGTGACAGAGAGTTTAGTGTTGAAACCAGCTCTCAAAATTATATTCATGAGAGAGTTTAATATCTAAGTACTGTTTAATATCTAAGTACTGTTTAATATCCAAGTAATGTTTAATATCCAAGTACTGTTTAATATCCAAGTACTGTTTAATATCTAAGTACTGTTTAATATCCAAGTACTGTTTAATATCTAAGTACTGTTTAATATCTAAGTACTGTTTAATATCTGAGTACTGTTTAATATCCAAGTACATTTGATCGGCGACCAAACGTCAAAATTATATTCATCAGAGAGTTTAATATCTAAGTACTGTTTAATATCCAAGTACTGTTTAATATCCAAGTACTGTTTAATATCCAAGTACTGTTTAATATCTAAGTACTGTTTAATATCTAAGTACTGTTTAATATCCAAGTACTGTTTAATATCTAAGTACTGTTTAATATCTAAGTACTGTTTAATATCTGAGTACTGTTTAATATCCAAGTACATTTGATCGGCGACCAAACGTCCGGTCACCACGGGTGCAGGGCAATCCCAACCTGTCTCGATGGCTGTGCTCTCGCACTTTTTCCATTGCTCTGCGACGTCGTTTGCCAGCGGGTCGTCGGGATTAGGAGCGCTTAATAATGCCTGGATGGATAGCAACACTGTGCGGATCTGCAGTGCTGGAGACCACTTTTCTGGAAAGGGTCATAACAGTGAAAAACTTTCATCACATGACTTAAGGGAAAGCCGTTCAAAAACCTCACCTTTCAAAATGTCTAAACATATTCTTCCCAGTCGGTCAACGTTGGGGTGGTAGATTTTGGTCATGAATCGCACTTTGGGGGCTGCCATGGGGTACTCTTCTGGGAGAAATAGTTCCAGTTTAAACGTGCCTCCTTCAAATGGTGAGTCTTTGGGTCCTCCGATGATAACGTGGAAATAGCGTGCGTTGGCATCATCTGGGGTGGCCGTGATGCCCGGTACGGGTTCTTGCATCAATCGCTGCGTCTCCTTTAGGGATCACACAAAAATCTTTCATCATCTCTCATTCATATTGTTTTTTTCAGGAAAGCCAACTACAGATAACACTTTTAAAAAGCCAATCAAGGGATTAAACTTGTAATTGTAATAGTAGTGCCTTATATGGGCGCATTCCCTCAATAATAATGAAGTTGTGATTGTATGGTGTTTATCAGGTAGCTGCTAAAATCCTGCAGAACTAGATTAAACCCCGTCCGTGGCAGAGGAGAGAGAAAATCGATCGTGATAATTTCACATGAATGCTAATATTGCGGCTAAATGTGCGATTTTGGCGCAGTTATCAATGTTAAGACAACATCCAAAGTGACGACCCCGACGAATCCCTTTTGGGTCTCCAATAGCAACATGTCATTTTATTCGTGGGGAAACTCTGCAAATGCACAAAAATAAAACCATTTATATATAAACATATATACAAAATAGAAGAATCGCATTTGGGAAGCATGACTGGCTGATTTAAACGGAAGTCGCAAAGAAAATACTTAGGCGAGCTAAGTTGGCCGAGAAGCTAACCATGCTATTGCCAGCCTCCGCCGTCCAGAAGGCACTAAAAAAATCCCATTCTGCTTCAAATAACACCCCGGCACTCACACATAATTCCGTTTATTATGCACGTTTAATAACATATCGCTGTAATGTACCTTGACAATCCTGCGAGGCAAACCAGCCATGTTGTGTTAGCGCTTTTTTTCTCTTTTAATATTTTTAGCCGTACAGTCGCCTTCTCTTCAGGCTGGTTGGACCGAACCAAAGGGGCGGGGTTCACCACGCCCGCTTCCGGTTTCGCAGAACGTCACATGAAAAATGCGGTCGGTCGGGATTGTCCGCGTTAACGTTTTTTTTATTATTATTATGAAAAAAACGAAACATGCTCCTAAATATTGCCCAATAATTTATTCTGAGTAAATTTGTGTATTTTCCCCTTTAACAAAAAAAAACTAATTAATTTTAACCAGGTTTAAATGTTGTATGTTGATAGTCACCAGATATGTTGTTTCTAATAGAAACAAAGATATTGTAACTGTGATGACTAATGTGTTTGACATACAGCATTTGTATTTCCTCACAAAGGGTCGCAAGGGTGCTGGAGTTTGATTTTTTTTAACTTTAATACTTGAGTTTGACTACATTATGTACAAACAATGATGCTATCATATATTTTCAAGAGATAAACAAAAACAAATGAAGTCAAATCCAAATATTTCTATTATATGGAAAGACAAATTGATGCAAATTGTCATTGGCACAACTATCTGTCCTTTGGAGTGTTCTTCTTAATGCGTCTCATGTGGTACCTGAAGATGACAAAGAAAAAATAAGAGTGCACTCTTTTAAAAGGAGTTCATTTTCCATACAATGGCCTGAGACTTACTGTCCAAATGGATACCAGCGGTGTTTGGTTGTGAAGAACATCTTGCTCAGCACCTCTATGCTTGGACCCTTTTTGTCCTTCAACACCTCCTTATTGAGGTGCGTCTTTAGGACTTGCTCATGAGTCTCGTTGGGGTTGCAAAGCGGATTGGGCCTCTCGATGGGCTGTGCAAATAAAAAGTTGCAAATTAGATAAAAATGCAATGAGTACAATCTGAGATATATACTACTCTCATTCCTACCTGGGTGAGCTCATATGGAATGTCCATGGGAGGATGGAAACAGACAACAGTCTTCCCATCTGAAGTCAAACCGATCTCCACGTCACTAGTGAGCATAATATTAGCAATCAATTACACTACAGTAAAAAATAATAGACAAAAAATCAAAGAATAATCAACAAACCTGCAATCATCAATCGATCGATTGGACATGAATCGTAGTTGAACCAAGCAAGCTGAAAAGTAAATTGTTGTGTTAGGCAGTTTTTCAATTCATATTTAAGATCAAAATGTAAATTGATGTATTGTAATGGCCAGCCAGTCGATCCTCTCTGCTTACGCTAATGTCAAGGTTATTTAGTTAGCTATACCATTCTTTAATTAAACAGCATGTCATTTATCTGATGTAAATTAAAAATAGTAAATACCTTGCTGCATCCGTAATCTACTACATTTGTAAAACCCTAATATTAGACTGTTTATTTTGCTCAAGTGACCCGACGCCATGTTACCATTTTTTTGGGGTACGTTACTATGTTTCCGGGTTAAATCGCGTTCCCTTCGAAAGGTTCCGCATGGCATTAGTTCCGTGAGAGGGTTAAATGGTTGTCAACAATTGATAATTTGAATTCGAATACTAAACAAATAATTGGATACACTGTAATACACTGTAATTGTCTGTCTTAAATATAAAATAAGATACTTTTATTGCAACGAGACTTCTGTTAATATTGAGACTTTTTTTTACCTCCTTGTGTCAAACGCTTCTTCAAATTGTGTGACAGTACATAAGAAAACAACAGAATCTGAAGTTTGTTCATTTATAACCTGTATTTATGCACTGGATATACATGATAATGATATTTATAGAGGAAAGTGAATAGGTATGACATGATTTGGGAATAATGTGGACTGTTGGAGAAAAAGTATAAAGATGTCTTCAGATTGTCTCACTATGAGGTATCCATTCCACTTGTGGCTGCAATGCTGGACGTCTGAGGTGCCGTGTTCACTTCCAAGCGCTCCCGATTGCCGAAAACCGTAGCCACTGCAGGTAAATATCACAACCATTCAGAATATTGTGAGGGTAAAGTTGCATGAAAATATTTTGACCATCTAAATTTGGTCTTACCTGCTGCAACATCGCTTATATCCCAAACTCTCAAACCATCTTTTTGTCCCCCAAATGCAAAAGTGAAAGGCTGATCGGGGCAACAACACGCGCAGAATACAACTCCCTGCGTGCACATACAAAAAAAAAAACAAGTGTTACACCTCTGATGTGTGTCATTTCAATCATCCCCCCCAAAAATCCTACCATTTTCATGTCCCGTGAATGCACCAAATTGGGTTTGTCGCCCAAAATGTCCCAAATCTTGACATGCTTGTCTGCTGACGACGTGATTAAGCAGCCTTTAACTTGGTTGCTGAGATTCAAGCCTAAAAATGCAGTGGCAAAAAAGTTACATTCCAAATAAATCCTGACTATTTCAGTAGATTTCTCACGCATACCCGAAACCTCTTCATCGTGTGCCTTCAACGTGAAAACGGGCTTATCTGCGCGAGCATCCAGATAGTACACAAATCCATCTTCCGTACTGGCCTGAAACACAACCCAGATTCACCAGAGATTCTCTAAATATTTGGACTGGGAAAAACAAAAAAACTCCTCCCCTACCAGGAAGTTACACGGTGAAAAGTGGTTCCACGTCAGACGTTCAACTTGACCGCTAAACCGCCAAGTGCGGAAGCTGTCTGGGCTGCGGCAGTCATACAAAAGGGCTGTCCTGCAAATACAATTCGATACGGTTAAAAAAAAATATGTGCTTGCTGACAAATTTGATGCGTTTACATACTTGTCGTATGACCCCGACAGGAGGGTCTGTGCCTCAAATGGATGAAACGCCAACGTCTGAACCTTGAATATGAAGAAAAGAACTAGTGAGCCAAAAGGCGATTTCATAATAAACATGTGAATCGGTGTCATACTTTGTCAGTGTGTTTATGTAGGGTGGTGGCAGGTTTGCCTTGAGACAGATCCCAGAGGATAACCGTGTCATCTGCTGAGGCGCTAGCTAAAACATTCCTGAAATCAAAATATTCCAAATTACGAGAAAAAAATACCTTTTTTCAGACTATAAGTCACACCAGTAAAACAATGCACCACAAAGATAAAAAAGTGACACTGGAGTATAAGTCGAACTTTTAATAGGGCCATTTTTTATTTGATCAGAAACCAAGAACAAAACATGTGTTAAAGTAAAAATAGTAAAATGGACAGCAACAGACTAAATAGGCACTGTTTAACATAGGGTTTTTTAAAGGTAATGAAAGAAAAAAAAAGTGCAACTTATAGTCCCTAAAATACGGTATTTACTGACCTGATCAGCTTGTTCCAGGCTAAATCCAACACAGCATCGGTGTGTCCCTCTATGGGATCTGCAGACGCACCCTATAAACCCATCAAAAAAGCCACTCGCATCAAATTAAAACTGCTGATATCAGCTGGAACTAACCTTTTTGCTCTTTTTCTTCTTTTTGCTGCCCAGCGAGAAGACGGGTTCGAGGCAGTCCACCACGTCTACGTCCCACACGTCGATCTGCGGCGTCATGTTCCCCACGGCGGCATAGTTTGCTGAACGCATAAAGCAAATGTAGATTTTCCTTTACAAATTAACTATAATGCTGCAGGTTTATAGTATCCTTACATCGCGTCTCCTCGGGATTGGGATCAAAGTTGAGCCACTCGACGCTGAGTGGATAAGCCGGCAGCAGAATGTCATGGTGCACGTAGAGAGATTCCTCCTCACTGTTGTACACTGGAGAGAAAACAAATTATATGCCTATGATACATGTTTTTTTTAATATTAGATCATTCTCATTGGTGTTTTGATTTAAATTACCATAAACCTCCAGATTGCAGCAATCCCTTTCAGTCTTCCCACACAAAATGAGGTTGTCAGTGGGCTTAATTTGGAAGTCATCTCGTTCGTATTGATCCTGAATGTGTCATAAAAGATGGCATATTCAGAAAAAATTCTATGTGACCATCTTGATGGAATGTTTAACTCACAGTGTCTTTAAGTGTAATGTAAGGGTCCTCTTCATTTGAACTGAAGACGGTAAGACCGGCCAGACTGTCCCCAAGGTTGGAAGTTGCTAAAGAAAAGGCAAACAAAGTGACATTCAAATGGGGAACATAGTAGTGTGTTTGTGAAAATTTGGGTATTCTATTCCCATCAACGCTGAATAGAAAAGCGACAAACTTGCTTGCCTAAATCTTCTTCATCATATTTATCCAGGCCATATTCAGCAAGCTCATCACCACCACCATTTCCCACTTTAGCAACATCCTCGCCATCATCATCAGCTACAATTCCGGCGTCTTCATCTTCCTCTTCTTCAGCTTCTTGTGCCCTGATAGGAAAAATAGATCCATTTCAGAAATATAATCCAAATTTGAATGCCTTAACAACAATAACAAAGACGCACCCCAGCTCTTCCCTTGCCTCACTGATGATGCGTTCCAATTCCTCCTGGCTCAACTCAACCTAAGAAAAAGTTCGCTTAATAAACACAATCACTGGCAGATGAGATCGTAGATCACGTGTTTTTCAAACAGCCAGAATAGTGGTCATATTATTTTGTTGACACATTAGCATCCGATAGGCTAACGGGAGCGAGCTCATCGTTCTAATCTACTTCATCACTTACTTTGTCCGGCAATTCCTTGGAAGCCCCCCGCTTTACCCACGCGATACAAGTAATCTGAGAACTCATGTTCGATGAAAAAAAAACTATTGTAAGAGTGTGGATTAACTACTGTGTCTAATTTAGTGGCCAACCAAAATACACAGGGAAGGGCCAGGAAACCACGTGGATTTTGCGCATATTGATGACGTCAAACCCGTGCGTCTTTATTTATTTTACATAAAGGGACAGTACTACATAGTAAGGATTATTTAGATAACACTATATATCCATAATGTGCTCTGTGATGTGTGGAATCCTAACACAAAAATAATATAATTAGGTAAATAATTGAAAATAACAAATAGTACAACAGTAATCTACAAGACAAAATGACATAAAACACAATTTTCTTCATAAAAACAATTTAATAACTCTGTATAAAAGACAGATCTGCATAAACAAAAGCAAGAGACTGTCAATAGTGGTTATAGTACCCTAATAAAGCATGGCAGCTACAATACAGGATAATTCTTTTAAAACATGCATTTCATTGTTTTTTTTTTTTTTTGCAGTGCGGCAGTCACAAAATCCGTAAAAAAGTGCATCACATAAATGGAGGTTTCAACAGTTTCAAGAAAACACTTTGATATATGTATATATACTTTTTCCCAGTAAACGTTCAAATGTGCGATTGATTTAAAATAGGTTACTATTTTGATGCTAAACCTCATCTCACATATTTTTTCTGTATGTAAATATTGTGAGATCATTGACGTGTCCCTGTAAAGCAAAAATAACGAGTACTACTCTCAATGGCTTTCAATAAACGTGACTTTTTTTCTCAATACAGAACCATAAATCTTATCTGTAACACCAATTGTAACGTAACATTGTATTCTCTGCATTCCAGCGCATGAGCAGCGTTTCAATTGTCCAACTCGCTTTGTCAGTTTTCTTCCCATTCAAAATCCCCAAATTCCTATTCTCAAAAATCCAGATCAAGTTCCTCTTTTGCCGAGTTATTTTGCGTGCCATCACGGGCCGGCTTGAGTCGCTTGGTGACGAGTTTGAGGTTGGTCTCATGCAAGATCACCTGAGTCAGGTATTTCTCCCGCTTGATTTGTTCTTTGACGGCATACGGCACGTCGGGGATGACGTAGGATAGGATGAACTTGGTCAGGTAAACGATGTGCTGTCGAAAAACATCCAAGAGTAAATAAAACTCTCGAAAACCTGCCGTTTGTGCTCTTACCTCCACAACGATTATAAACGCCATTTTAGCAGCGATAACATGCCAGTGGTAGATATTGTGCTCATACTCCTTTGGGTGCCCGGGTGGGTAGCGGAAATCTCGATACCTGAATTTAAAAAAAAAGGGTTGTTAACCATGGTGATGTATGCCAAAAAAGTCTTTATACCTACTGTTTATGCTTTATACCTGCAGGTGGTAATATTGTATGGTGTGCTGAGCGGCCTGCTAAAGTTGGAGAAATCTTGAATGTTGAAGGTGGACAGGGAGCTTTCGATGTAGCCCTGCATAGTTTGGTAGCCATGTTCTCCATACGGGTACACGGAGAACGACCAATAGTAGACCAAGCGTGGGATCATATCGGAGGTGAAGGCGATGATCATAGCCTGGGCTCAGAACCAAAGATTCTCCATTTGGTCAAGTACAATTTAAAGTGGCGGACATGTTGGATGGGAGCTCACATTGGTGGCGACGGCCAAGATGGCCACGCCTTGGAGGATGGGTTGCCAGGCGCCGATGTCCTGGGCTTTCTCCGGTACGATGCGGCGGAACTGTGTGGTGATTTTCCAGGCGTCAACGCGGATTTCAAACAGGTTGTTTACCAGTGCCAGGACGGGGGCCAAGGGGAAGGATGCCACGAAGAGGGTGACGAAACCAAATTGGATGACTATGTAAGTGGGAAAATAGAGGAAGGGTTATCGAATGGTTTCTAACACATCAACAATGCACCATCTCTGTTCATACCTGGGACTTAATACCAATTAAAATACGTGAATGTTTCACGACTATAAGGCGCACCGCATTTAAAGGCGCACCCTCAATGAATGACACATTTTATTTGTTTTCCATATAAAAAGCACACTGTCTATTTTGGAGAAAATTTAAGACTTTTAAGTGTGCCTTATAGACATGAAAATACAGTAATATAAATAAACTATCATGAACACAAGTTGCTCAAAAATGATGTCCAAATACATGTTTAGTTAAATAACAGTTCTGAGTCAGAAACAAAAAATATATATCTTAGGAAATTCAGGCAAAATCATTCTTTTTTCTAAAAAGGGCTCCTGCTTGACATTTTTCTCTGTAAGCAATGTCAATGTATTTTCAGGACTATAAGGCGCACCACATTATAAGGCGCACCCTCAATGAATGACACATTTTACTTTTTTATTTCCATATATAAAGCACACTGGATGATAAGGCGCCCTGTCTATTTTGGAGAAAATTTAAGACTTTTAAGTGCGCCTTATAGTCATGAAAATACAGTTGTATTCATTTTTCCCCCTCCACTTCTTACCCATTTCCAGGTATTCATGGAAAAGTCCCAATTTTGACATGGGTTGGAGCTGGTAGTCCTGCTCCCAGCGAGGAATCACCTTCTGTGACGATGAACGTGTGCAGTAACGAAAAATCAAGTTTTTCACCCATCTGCAAGACGCAAAATACACTTGAACCACCATTGAATGTTTGTCTATTACGCCATAATTTTTTTTTTTTAGGTTCTTACGGTAATAAGACCTCTTGGATATTGTTCCATATAGCTTTACCACCCATAATGATGGACAGTTGAGTAGTCAGTTCGAACAAACAACCACCTGGATCACACTGTTTTTTAAAAAAAAACAACAACAACACATAAATTAAACAAGTTCAAGGTGAATACTCATCAATATATGGATAAAATTTAACCTCTTCATTGCGATATTTTCCCAGCAGGTAAACCGGTTGCCCTGGATAGCCGACAGCTTTCCCCTTGGCGAAGGCGATATAGAAACAAGACGAATAATAATTGACAAACTGGAAGAGGAACATCTTGAGTGTCAAGCTGTTCTCATAGTCAGTTCTGGTCCTGGGCAGTTCTGTTGGGTGATAGACAAAATTGTTCAATAAGAAGCATAAAAAATCTTCCCATCTAATCAAGGCCACTCGCCAAAGTTGGTGATCCAGATAGCAACCCGCTCGTACAGAATATTGAGAATCATAATGACCACAAAGCTGATGATGGAAGCCGTAACCGACGTGGCCATTTGAGGCGTCACATACTCCTTGAGTGGCTCCAGCTCCTTCAGGTCTTGTGCTCGCAACTTAGCCGAGAAAGCGAAAAAAGCAGCTAGGCGGTAAACGGTAATGGCCACAATGGACGCTACAATCAGTAAAATCTGAAAAGGCAAATGGCAAAAAACGTCAATAGGATGAAACCCTTCTTGATTTGATTTTGAAGAAGACTTCTTATACCCAGAATAAAACAGTGCCCATTCCGATTGACACCCGAATGCATCGTCCACAGGCTGTGTATGGAACTTTTTCCTTCACCTAAACATAGAATGAGAAAAAAATGACTGTAACTTTGAACCATGTAAGTAAAAACGAAGCTCTAACTCACCCCTGTGATTGGATTTTTCCTCTCATATATACATTTGGCCTCATATTCTGGTCTAGGCGGCTCCTCCTGCTCTAAAAACTCTACAGTGTCCCATTGGTATTCCAACTCAGCTTGGTAACGCTTCCAAAATTCCAGGAACAGCGTTACTGCAGCGAGGAAATGAAGACAAAGCCATCTACTGATTAGACGTATGTCCGAATAATATTTGAAGAAAAAAAGAAATAACAAGGCAGTGTGATTTACCCCAAATGGACATGAAAACCGCAAACACCAGAGTGCCAAAATTGTCAAATATGCAGAGTTTCTACAAAACAGAAAACAGTAAGTTTGATCTCAGGATTTTTACCTCCAGAATGGTTTTCTAGTATTTGCTTAATATGGAATAGTAACAGTACCTTTGAAGCTTCACAGGTGCTGTTTAACCGCCAGTATTTGCATTCCTGGTCGCACTGAGGGCACATGATTATTTTGCCACCGATCTCAGGATCACACACTTCTTTGCTATAAACAAACAAAGAAGGTCAATGGCGCAGAGATGTGACCATTTGCTACCACTTAAAAAGGTCATTTAAATTAGAGATGGACCGATATGTTTTTTTTTTTTTTTTAGGACTGGAGCCAATATTCATTTTTAGTGAGAGTGTAAAAAATGAATATTTACAGTATTGACCCGAATATAAGACGAACCTGATTATAAGGCGATCCTGATTATAAGATGTGGAGTATAAAATGATGTATATGGATTAGATCCGACATAAGAAGATCCTGATTATAAGATGATCCTGATTATAAGATGATCCTGATTATGAGACGATCCTGATTACAAGATGATCCTGATTACAAGATGATCCTGATTACAAGATGATCCCGATTACAAGATGATCCCGATTACAAGACGATCCCGATTACAAGACGATCCTGATTACAAGATGTGGAGTATAAAATGATGTATATAGATTAGATCCGACATAAGAAGATCCTGATTATAAGACGATCCTGATTATAAGACGATCCTGATTACAAGACAATCCTGATTACAAGACGATCCTGATTACAAGACGATCCTAATTATAAGACGATCTTGATTATAAGATGATCCTGATAAGAGAATCCTGATTATAAGAGAATCCTGATTATAAGAGAATCCTGATTATAAGAGAATCCTGATTATAAGAGAATCCTGATTATAAGAGAATCCTGATTATAAGAGAATCCTGATTATAAGAGAATCCTGATTATAAGAGAATCCTGATTATAAGACGTCAAATTTCCAAATATCAGCGATCTCTAATAAAGACCATAAACATATACAATGAGTACCTCCAAGTGCTGGTCTCTTGAGTTTTGTATCCATATATGAAACAACCAAGACCCACCACAGCAGCTATAGCCAGCATGATGGTATAGAAACCCAACCAGGCAAAGTAAATACCAATTTTTTCGCCATAGTACTTCCTATTGAAAAAAATATATATATACATATACATTGACGTTATTTCCCCATCACAAGAAACAGTCTTGTCTTATCTTTTCTATTGGCACAGTTTTACCTGATGAGGTTTAGGGGCTGCATCTTGTAGAAGCTTTTAGGGTGGGCCCATTCTTTGTAGAGGAGGTATCTCTCATTAGGGCAACCCTCTTCTTTGGACTTCACGTTGAACCTGCACTAGATGAACATAAAAGAGGATGAACGTCCAAAGGATGTCCTCAATGCCGGCTGGCGGTTGACACTTACATCGTGAAGGGGGTAGGCGGCCTTATAAACGCCGCCGTCCAACAGTTTTCGGATGCCGAACTTCTTCACCCTCCCTCGGATCTCGTAGGGGGCTCGACTTAAGATGTAATAAGCCTGAAAGATGGATCCATTGGAATCTTGTGAGGCTCAATGTGAAACCCAAACTGCCCAGTTTTGATGACGAATATGGGCTGGACAAGAAGCTTAAGTTCAGACGTCTCAAATCTAACAATACATGGCGCTAGTCACTTAAAGTGAATGTGTCAAAGTGGCGGTCCGTGGGCCAAATCTGGCCCACCGCATCATTTTGTGTGGCCCGGGAAAGTCATGAGTGCTGACTTTCTGTTTTAGGATCAATTTAAAATGAAGAGTATAGATGTATATTAAATTTCCTGATTTTCCCCCTTTTAAATCAAAAATTGTCCTTTTTTTAATCATTTTATTCTGTGTTTTTAGTTCAAAAATCATTTTGTAAAATCTAAAAAAATATATAAAAAAAGCTAAAATAAACATTGTTTTAGATCTATAAAAAAACTGAATATTCAGGGCTTTTAATCCATTTATAAAAAAAACATCTAAATATCATATTTAAAATGGTCCGGCCCACATAAAATTGAGTTGACGTTAAAGCATCCAACGAACCAACCCAAGTCTGACACCCTTGACTTAAAGATTCCTTCTTCATGAGCTGAGGGTTCAAACCCAGACAGCATTTTTGAAACAAAAAAACGGTTGAACCTTTGCAACAATACATATGTTAGGGAATTGATCTATAATTTTGGATTATTTTGTTGCTTGGGGCCTTCATTTAATCACTTCCATTGGTCATTTTTTTCTTTTTACTTGATTCTGATAATTTCTGCAAGGATTTCAAGTTGCCACTTTGTGATTCACCCAAAATTTTGCCCACTCCTGCTTTAAAGCAGGACTTTGAAACTTGTCTGACTCACTCACCATCCTGCTCCGCATGGAGGGGGTAAAGAAAGTCTCCTTGTCCTTGACGTAGAAGTAGTCCAGACGATCTTTCTCGAAGGGCGCGGTGAAGAACTCGGCCTCCTTGGTGATGAGGCTCTCGCTTGGGTAGAAGGGCTTGGTGACAATGGAGAGCCAATGCCACCACGGCGAACGTTGTGACGACAAGTCGTTGGGCTGGATGGGCAGCTGGACGTGAAGCACCTCGGCGTACGTGCACAATGTGTCCCAGGGCATGTGCACTTTGACGAAGGCCAAGTTGTCGTCCACCACCTGATTTGGAGAGAAATTTTGATGTTTTTTTTTCTTTCTTTCTCCCAAGGAAAAATGTAAAGAAGCCACTTACAGATGGTGTGGCCTCCAACTCCATCCCCATTTTCATTAAGCTGGCTTCAAAGTATTCTCGCCGTCTCTGCCGATGAGAAAGAGACTTGCTCGTTATTCATATTGAATGACTTGATAAGATCTTTATCTGATCAACTTCATTCAAACCCACGGACATTTTTCCCATGTTATATTCTGTACAGGGGGGTCTTTGCTAATTTTGTGTCCTAGGGGGACAACCCTACTGATAGTATTTTCTGTCTTATCCTCACAAGGGTTACTACTACTATGACTACTAATGATAATAATAATAATAATAAATAATAATGATAATAATAATGAACAATGATGATAATAATAATGATAATAATAATAATGATAGTAATAAATGATAATAATGATAATAATAATGATAGTAATAAATGATAATAATGATAATAATAATGATAGTAATAAATGATAATAATGATAACAATAATGATAGTAATAAATGATAATAATGATAATAATAATGATAGTAATAAATGATAGTAATGATAATAATAATGATAGTAATAATTGATAATAATGATAATAATAATGATAGTAATAAATGATAATAATGATAATAATAATGATAGTAATAAATGATAATAATAAAAATTATATTAATACTACTACTACTACGACGACGACTACTACTACTACTACGACGACGACGACTACTGCTACGACGACGACTACTACTACTACGACGACTACTACTACTACGACGACTACTACTATTACTACGACGACTACTACTACTACTACGACTACTACTATGACTACTACTACGACTACTACTACTACTACTACTACTACTACGACTACTACTATGACTACTACTACGACTACTACTACTACTACTACTACTACGACTACTACTATGACTACTACTACGACTACTACTACTACTACTACTACTACGACTACTACTACGACTACTGCAACGACTACTTCTACTAATAATAATAATAATTACGATAATGACGATAAAATGATGATGATAAAATGATGATGATAAAATGATAATGATAAAATATTCCTTAGCACAAAACTTCCTTTCAACCCACTACAAATGTGTCATTATATAAACACCAATGTAACAAATGTACAAACCCTAAAACCACAAATATAGAATTAAATAAAACAATCTCAATTTAGTGCTTAACAGTAGCACATGTCACTTGACATGTGTCTTCTAGATGATTGGACAAAAATATATATACCAGCAATATAAAAAGGACGACTTCATAATAAATATGAATGGCTGGTGCACATTTAAGCCCAAGCAAATGTAACTCCCTGTGTAAATAGTCCAGTGTTGCTATGTGATAAAACACATAAAAGTACATATTGAGTTCAAATATTTGTTAGCCTTCTGTCGTTTAGCCTACTGTACATTAGAGTGAAAAGTACAAAAAATATGTGGACTACAGTATAATATAGAAGTTACATAAAGAAGACCAATAACCCCCAATAACGTACCTTCTTGCGTGCAAATGTGTGTCGCTTATCAAAGTCCTTCTTGTCCTCATCTTCGTAAACCAGGATGAAGTCGACGCGCCGCACGCCGTCGTTGAAGTAGAGCGAATCCGGCTTGTCGTTGAATTCGGCCTGGGGGCAAATTTGCGGCTCGTGAGGCAAGTTGGCTGACTCAAACTCATATACCGCTTCTTCCATAATGTGGTACATGTTGGGTGAGGAGAGGACGGATGGATGGATGGACGTCCCAAAAGCGAGTGCAGGGTTTTAAATGTCGGTGTGGGTCATGTAGGTGATGTGGGAAGGACAAATGATTGCGCAATGCAAAATGGAACCAGGGTGATATGTTTCCTCAATTTAAAGCCTTAAGTTCCTTAATATTACAATTCTCAACAAAAAAAACACTCACCAGTTGCACTTTCATGACAGTCAAGCCTTCTGGAATACTGTGATATGTTGGCAAAAATTCCTCAGGGTAAACTGTGGAAAGAAAATTATTTTTTTTTAAAAAGTTGGGATAGAAAAAGCTCTGGTGTCCACACTAGGGTGTGTGGGCAAATTTCGGGCCCAGTTTTCTTTGGCCCGGAACAAAAAGATGAAAATAATGTTGAATACGGCACAAACAAGTAGCTGTAATATAACCTACATTATGTTTAAATATTCAATTAAACAGGAATTTAAACCTGACATGTTCAAGTCCAAATAAGAAATTGGAGTATTTTTTCTTGCATACATCAAAAAGAAAAAATAATTTTGGGCCCTGACAGTGGATATGTATTGCCAGTGTGTAATTTACATGAGCGCGGGTCGCAGAACACGTTTTGACATGCAGTTATGCCTGTTTGATGGAGTCCACCCTTCTGAATAGGACTTCCTGTCTTGTCTTCCTGCAGGGAGGGTCACACTTTTTTGGTGTGTGCTTTCATTTTTCAGCCTTAATAATGCTTCCAAAGTGTGCCTGTGAATAATGGATGATCCATTAAGCCCACTAATAGAGATTGCTGTGAGGAAGGGATCGATAATTTCCTTCTTGTTCGTGTCAAATACGCGAAAGATTGTATTTCTGATAGATGTCCGAGCCAACGGAAGTGGGAGAGGTTGGCCACATTGGACGTGTATAGCTGTCAATGGCACTGACATTCTTCTCTTTGGAATGTGTGGAACTTGATTGTCATGAACAACAAATAAGCGGTTGCTAGGCAGAACAACAACATTTGAGGAAATGTCAGAACGCTCACGTGACATTCCTGGCACGGGTGATTTGTTTTTTTAATTTTCATTTTTTGGAATGAAGGCATGGAGACACGCCCACATTAAATGTCCTAAAATGAATGTTTGCTTGGCAAACAACACCGTGGAAGTCACTAAAAATAAGTTGAGAACATCTGGAACGACTTATGGATCATGGAATGCCGTAATTTTTCTAGGTTAATCGGAGAAAATAAACAATTGGAGTTTTAAAATATCGCCTCACCAACGTCTTCGACCATCATTTCGATGCGGGCATCTCCTTCCAGTTCCTCGGCGTCAGAGAAGGACTCCATCTCCAGGATGTCGTTCTCCATTTTCACCCGGTGATCGATCACCAAACTTTTTAGCTTCTGTCAACACTCCTCGTCCTCTTCATCAGATAGCTGGATTTTGAATTACAACTGTTTAACCGCACCGTCTTAAATCAATTTTTGCCTTCATTTCGCCAATCGGAACACTTTACGGAAAGTTTAGAATCAAGCGCTACAAGACGGACGGGTGGGGTCGAAGAAGTGGGCTGTACCACGATGGATTTTTTTTTAGTGTTTTACCGGAAATACAGATTCGGATATGTTAGGGTGACGTCACAGCAAATAAAAAAAAAAATGCGAGTTAAATAAACAACAACGTTTACACAGTCAAGTGTGCATGCAGTTGAATTGCATTTTTAATATTGAATGAGTTTTGAAACTATAACAATTCTTACTACAATATACTTTAGGGTTGGGCACACAGATCCATTTGTATGACCTTCTAAGTTACAAAAAAAAAAGAGAAACTATTTGCTTGCTCGATGGTGTCAATATAAGATGTCGTGAGTGTGTAAGAAGAACAGACTACGAACAGCAGTCTAACGTCCACTTTTATTGTAATATATTCTTTCAACGTCCTTGCCATTTAAAATAAATGGTTTATTTACAAAAAAAGTTAGGGATGATTTAGAAAATTCACATATTCACCAGTTTTGCTTTTTGGGCACGTGTTTTAAAAAAAACTAAAATACAGCCACTTGGAAAAGCATCATCTGGAGGCTTTGCCATTTTCGTGAACGTCCATCCTGGAAGCAGATAAAATGAATATGATGATTATAATTCAACTACACTAAAAACAGAAAAAAATGATTTAAAAATGTACAATTATTGATTTAAAAGGGGGAAAATCAGGAAATTTAATATACATCTATACTCTTCATTTAAATTTGATCCTAAAACAGAAAGTCAGCACTCATAATTTACTTTTCGGGCCACAAAAAATGATGCGGCGGGCCATATTTGGCCCCCGGACCGCCACTTTGACACATGTAGTGTAGACAGTTTGACATTTTACCCATTCTCATCTTTAAGATGCTGGTACAGCTCGAACTTGCAGTTGACTGAACGCGATCTTCCGACGAACTCCCTCCGCTTTCTGGATTTGGCAGTGATCCGATTGGTCCAAAGAGAAAGCAGCGAGACAGGACCTGTGGAGACATCATGGCACGGAACTTCAAACCCACCAGAACCACCAGAAGGTACAGCACCCACGACCCGTTGATTCCGCTACCTTTAGCGCCCTCTGGCAACTCCACGTCGTCAGTGTTGAGGCGAGGTTTCTTATTGGGGGGTTCTGGAGAATCAGGCGAATCTTTAATGACTTCTGTCTCCAAATCCTCTTTATCCGGAATGATTTTCATCCTAGCAACAACAATAAATACATAAATCCATTAAAAAAAGCACATTAGAGTTGGTGGGATGGTCCACTTGGTATTTGTTAACCTTTCTGAGTCCTTCCAGCTTTTCTCCTCTAGATCCTTGGTAGCCCCGTTTTTCTCAGCTCGGTCTTCCCTGTCCTCTCTCTTCCTGCCTCGTTTTTTCCTCTCCTCTTCTTCGGGAGGCTTACTACGGCAGGCCACGATGCAGTCCAGAACCCTCTGGTGCCTGTCGGTATCCCCGGCGTGGGTTTTCACCAACGTTTCCAGCTCGTTCCACATAATTCGGTACTGCTCGTCTCTGCATGGCACAGGGGTCAGGTAACCAATTTGTTTTGGTTTAGTTAGTTTTTCATTATTATTGGAGCTACATTCATGGTAGAAAGAAAACCATTAAAATGTTTGTTGACAGAATATATACAAGTAATTGGCAATTTCTATCAACACATTGCTTCCAGAAAAAAATGTCAGTCAGCAGCCTTTTTTCCTCCCAAAAAATGAATGATTTAGCCTGAATTTCCTAAGATTATTTGTATTTGTTTCTAACTGAGAAATGGTATTTAACTAAACACTTGACGTATTTAGACATAATTTTTGAGGCAAATAGTCATTCATTTTGGCTGCATTTTTTTAAAACTTAAAGCAACTTGACTTGTTCATGTTAGTTTATTAGTATTACCATATTTTCACTATAAAGCACACATAAAAGTCTTTAATTTTGCCCAAAATAGACAGGGCGCCTTATAATCCAGTGAGCCTTATATATGGAAAAAATGTGTCATTCATTGAGGGTGCGCCTTATATAAGGGGAAAAAATTAAAATGTGTCATTCATTGAGGGTGTGCCTTATAGTCGTGAAAAGTTGTGAAGTTAATAGCAAAAGAAAAACTAGTTAACTGCCCGCTGAGTCAAGAAGGTTAATTACAGTAAGTTGTGGCTCTACCTCTTTGGTCCTTTCCCTCTGGAACCCACAGTGGAGATGGGAAGTGGATCGTTCTTCCTCTCCATATCCACCAGGTTGTACACGGTCTTCTGGCATGTGAGAACGTCCTCTTCAGTGAGAGCCTCTTTCACAATCAGGTTAGCTAGAGGAACAACCTTGGCGTTTGGTGAAAACAAAAAAAAAGGTGAAAGATCTGATTCGGGAATAAAGAAGAAAAAAAAGAGACACTCACTGCTTGCATGTTAAAAATGGTGGTCTGGGAGATGATCATGGGCCAGTAACGCGTGTGCCGTTCAAGCTGCGCTTTAGCTCGATCTGCCGGAAGTCTGGCGGCGGGATGGCGGGAGGCCTCGGAAATGGGAGTCAGACGATTTTCTTTCATGAATTCGCCAAAATCCTGAAAAGGGAACATCGGGAATCAAAATAATGGCAGATTGGGGTAGGATTTTTGGCAAATAAACATACAGTAATACGGTAATCTGTCACCCGGCCGCCGCAGCCCTCGCTAATGGAGGGCGGGTCTTCCAGCGTTGAGCGGTTGCTGTTGAGCACGTGTAGGAAGATCTCGCCGCCGTGGCTGCTCAGCATGTGGCTGATGATCTTAGAGCCGGATTTCCGAGGTTGCTCCAAGAGCACCGAACGACCTGGCGGAATTTGTGAGTGGTGAGTCGTGGGCGTCGGCTTAATCGGGGGTTCACTTACCATTGAGGAGAAAGTTGGTTAAACACGATGATGGGCGACTGTTGACGTCGGTGGGGGAGATGCGATAAGCACCGGTGCAGTAGTGCAGTTCTAATGTGTTAAAAAAAATAAACAAAAAGATGGGAGTCATGACACAATCTCAAAAAAAGTCTTCAATTATGTCTGACTTGAACGCACCTATGGAGATTGTTCTCGGGGTGCACCACTTTAGCGTAACCGTTTCCTTTAGTCCATTTTCTCTCGTGCTGGTACCGGCCATATGCAAGTCTCCTGCATGGCAAAAAAACAAAGAAAAATGACATAACAATGGCTTTTTTTAGCAAGTTTCTCGATGTTTGTCGTCACTCACCGCTTTTAAAAAACTCAATATGGGCGTCTTTATGATGAAGAAGCTCCACATCGTAATTAGCTGACGTGTTGGCGTGTTGCTCTTCCTGTTCGGCGTAGGAACACAAAACAAATAAGTTTAAGACTCAAACCCTCAAACGGATAGGTTTTTTTTTAAACATTTATTTTGGAGTTGGTATTGTGGAAAGGAACAAGCAGGGGAAAGAAGCTAAAAGCCAAAAACGGATTAGGTGTGTTTAAGGACGGTGGGAAATTGGGAACTTAAAATTGGAAAGTGACGTAGCAACTGAAAGACATTGAACAAATTTAACAGGGAAGAAAAGACAACACTGGTCGGCATGATTCGATTTAAAATCCATTTATCTAGTTTTTATTGCGCTGTTTCTTTGGATTGAGACCAGAGTTGCCTCTCCTTTAACGTGTCATACAAATGAATGTTTGCAACATAAGACTCAACCACACACACACACATATACACACACACAACAGAAAGAGACACGACACATGACTCGGCCCTTTCCTCCTCACGCGTGTGTGTGTGTTTATGTGATTGTGTGTGTGTGTGAGAGTGTGCGTGCAAATCGAGTACTAACCTGTTCGCAAACATTTAATGTTGGCTAGCAAAACAGAAAATACAGCATGAAAACAGCAGCAGGGTTCGGTCGCATTGACATGCAGGTGAGATGAACGAGACACGTACATTATTATTATTATTTTTTTCAAATAAATTGCACGTGAAGTGAGCCGATAGAGGTGAGGAGGGGGAAGGAGAAATTAAAGCAGACGTGAGTGAAGCGACACATGCGGCTGATGAACTTTTTTTTTTTTTTTTTTTTTGCAAAAGAAAGACGGGGCTCGGGTGTACGGGGTGTTGTTTGGAAAGATGCGCCCGTTGAAAAAGACGGCAACTATTTTTTTTTTTTACATGTAGCGCAGCAGGGTTTCAGATATGGTGGGGTGAGGGGGGCATTTTACAATCATATTTTGCTATGTCAGTCAACTTGATGTCAGGTGGATATAATATTTTGACTATTTTTTTTCAATAAATGGATTAAAAGAACTGAATTAAAGGGCCTGAATATTCAGTTTTTTTATAGATCTAAAAAATGTTTATTTTATCTTTTTTATATACATATATATATTTTTAGATTTTCCAAAATGATTTTTGAACTAAAGAAACACAGAAAATTGATTTAAAAAATGACAATTATTAATTTAAAAGAAGGAAAATCAGGAAACCTAATATACATCTATACTCTTCATTTTAAATTGATCCTAAAAAAGAAAGTCAGCACTCATTATTTACTTTCTTGGGCCACACAATATGATGCGGCGGGCCAGATTTGGCCCCCGGGCCGCCACTTCGACAACGGTACTAAGCTGAGCTCCCTCCAGCTTTTATTTTGTTATTTCCAGTCACCCTTCATTTGAATTTGCATATTAACAAAATTTACATTTTAGAGATTTGGGATTCAATATTTACATTTACCATTTTTCATTTACCAATTTCACAATTTATATTAATGATTTAGATTTGCCATTTGCAATTAGCGCTTATTACTTAGAGATAAATCCTGAAGTGGCTTAAAAAAAGTGACTCATCTTTTCACACTATATTTAAAACTCTGCGTGGCGCTAAATATCAGAATGGGTTGTCGTCTTATTAAACGAGCGCCGCTTTTACAAATAGCGCCCCGTACGGATGAGCATGTGAGTTTGAATCAACGCTTGGTGGGAACGTCTACCTTCATTGGAATGTTGGTGATAGTGGTAGAGGCTAAATCAAAGTGTTGTTGCACCAGAATGTTGAGCTTGGTGGCTAAGTGTCTTCCGGCACGCACGCTGTGGACCTCACTGGTCAGCAGAGACGACACCTTAAAGATAAAAAAAAAGGTTGTCTTTCTAATGGACAACAATGGACGTCCAATCGACCTCGTTGTTTATCACCGCCAAAAAATGGCACTTTTTGGAAATACGTACTTCTTTCTTGGGCCGGTCTGACACTAGTGTGTCGTCGCCCTGAGGGTAAATGTGGATGAGCACTAATTCGCATTGTTGGATGCTCATCAACCTGAAACAGACATTGATTTAGTCATTTTTAAGCCATTTCTGCATGTCAGGCTTTTAGAATATAAAGAAGGAACGGTGCTCGGACATTTGGTCGCTGGTCTTTTGGTCGCCGGTCAAATGTACTTAGATATTAAACACTACTTAGATATTAAACAGAAGTTAGATATTAAACAGAAGTTAGATATTAAACAGTACTTAGATATTACACAGTACTCAGATATTAAACAGTATTTGGATATCAAACAGTACTTAGATATTAAACAGTACTTAGATATTAAACAGTACTTAGATATTAAACAGTACTTAGATATTACACAGTACTCAGATATTAAACAGTATTTGGATATCAAACAGTACTTGGATATTAAACAGTACTTAGATATTAAACAGTACTTAGATATTAAACAGTACTAAGATATTAAACTCTCTCCCATGAATATAATTATGAGAGCTGGTTTCAACAGTAAATTCTCTGTCACCATTTGACCGGCAACTAAAAGACCAGTGACCAAAAGAGCAGTGACCAAACGTCCGGTCACGAGAAAGAACAGATGGAAACCAACCTGTCCGATCCCGCCGCTAGCTTGTTTTGCTCCAAAATGGTCTCCTGAATGCAGTCCTCCAACATGCGTACATGAGTGTCACTGGAAAAAGAAGTATACATACACAGTCTTTTTCACGGGTACTCCGAGTTCCCTCCCACATCCACAAAACATGCATGCTAGGCTAGCTAGTGGAGCAGCCTAATTAACCATAATTGTCTCAATGACCTTTTAGCATTTGTCAGGCAGATAATACGACCCCGGTTGGCGACCCTGTCGGCCGTGTCCATCAGATCGATGCGCTTTTCGTGCTGCAGCTCGGTGATCTTGCAAAGCGATTCCACGGCAGCTACCAGCCCGTGCAGAATGCTGCAGCACTCGGGGTCCTCTCGCGGGTTGGGTGGTCCCACCGCGGCCAAAGCTGACATGAGCTGTCACACAAGCGGACAAAAAACGAATCGTTACAACGACGACATGGCACGCGTGGGTGTGAATTAAATAGGCATATTTTGCAACTGACGTCATGGGTGCTCTGGCAATCGCGTTTCCAACTGTTTAGCAGGTGGAACTCTGAGTCGCTAACTATGTAATTGATCTGCAAAGAAAAGAAAACATTTAAAATGATAGCCTCTGTATTTTGTTGCCTTGACGCCATGCAACGGCACACCAACCAATTTGTCCAATGGGTAGATGTCATAGAGGATGCGACAGTATTCCATGGAACACTCCACTGCGCATGTCCACAAGGATTTGGACACGGGAGCAAGAGGGATGACCCCCTGACCTCGGCTTTTGGTCAGTACATCACATTCCACCTGCTGACGACTGGACTCGGCCATGTAGGGACAATGGTCCACCACAAAGACTGTCTTGTGAGCCACTGAAAACATCTTCATCTTGAAAGCGTGCACTTGATGCTGAAGTGCACTATAAACGACGCCCAGAGACGAATGCACCATTAAATGAAGCATCCCCAAATGACTAGATCTCAATGTTACTATTACTCACGTGGGAAAGGAAGCTTGTCAAAAGGTTGCCGTCCAAGAAATGGTTGATTGAAACATGACTTTAGAGTTTTAGCTTTTAAAGCAACTGATGCCCAATTCTAAAAACAGGCTACATGCTAAAGCAACGACATATGTAGCAATCCCGCAAAAAGCTGAGCGATCAGATGCAATGATTAATTTTTCTGTAACACTTTTATCATCAGATATGAAAATTAACTCATTCATTTATACTCATTCCATCACAACTCTTCATAGTGGTTATCCAAAGTGCACGGAGGAAAAATTGCTAATACTAACACATGACAACCATCTCACAAAATAGCTAGCATTGTTATTACCGGAAATACGGAGATTAGGGGTCCGTCACAAACTACTTCCCCCCCCCGAAAAAAACAAAGGTTCAGAGCCTGTACGTTCCTACCAAATGACGCCAGTGTCCCAGTATTATATTTATTTACAGAAAATATTTATGTGCATTGGTATATAATAAAATAAAAACTGATCCTCAAATGTTATAGGTTTTACTAACCATAAAGAACAAAATGAGTGTATAGCATCTATGACACATGACCACAACAGCTGCATTGTTTTCCATCATGTCAAATGTCACTTTGTCACCTAGGCAACAGACAGCCCAGTAAGATGATTAAGTTACTTACTAATGTATGTACTAACTATGTGGCCCTGTACTTCTGGTTGGTCATAATGGCCAAGTGTCTCCTGGGGAAGGAAAGGAAGTGACTCACTTCTTGTTGACTGTCCATTTGCTTGAAAAAAAAAATCGTTCAAAGTCTGGCCCACATCATAGTGTAAGAAAATGAAGGTCACATGATTAAAAAGTCATTAGCAAAAAACATTCTGAGTGTTAGGACAATGATTTCCCCAAAACCTGGAAGAATGATTGATGACAAACATGGTCATTAGATATGAAGATAAATGAGCATGTGACAAGAAGTCAATAAAATATTCCTTGACTAAAATGTTTATTCTGAGGTTTACCTTTGTACATTTCAAAAAAGTCTTAATACCATAATATTTAAAAACTAGAATCAGGTTACAGTTGATACTATTGAACACCCGAAAGCAAATCATATTTCAAAAAAGCAAGAGCAGAGCTGATGGGGGAAAACATCACGTCAGTCATGTGACACATTAGTCAATTCTATACCACAAAATACTGCTATTAAAAAAGTTAAAAAGCCACGATTGCCTTTGCTGAAGAAAGAAAAGGTTTGAATCTGGGACAAAAATGAGCGAAGAAGCGTCTCAAGCATTACAATTAAAACCCGTCCCGCGTCCACACGGACCAGCCGGGAGACTGGCATATCTGGCTTCCCCATTGGAAGGAGCAGAAAGACCATTTGTGGCGTCGTATTTCGATGAGGGGGGGAAAATATACTTTTTTTGGAGTAAGGTGAAGCGTAAGCAAAAAGAAGCCAAGAGCATTTATATGGTCACATCTCCAATCTCACGGGCCCACGAATTGATCGATGCCCTCCTCCTCTTCCTCCTCCTCCTCTTCTTCCTCCCCGCCATCGTTGTCAAACTTCCTCTTGAGGTTAGTCTTCTTCTGCTTTGCTCGGCTCCTGCGTTTGGCGGCAAAGTCCGGGTCGGCCTGGCGCAGGTGCACCTGCTCGTGGTTCTTCAGCAGGCCCGGCACGCTGAAGCCCTTCCCGCAGGTCTGGCAGGTCCAGGGCTTCTTACAGGAGTGAGTCCGTTTGTGGACGTTGAGATGCGACGCTAGCTTGTAGGTCTTGCCGCACTGGGAGCAGGCAAAGGGCCGCTCGTCAGTATGCAGTCGGATGTGAACCTTGAGGTTGCCCACTTGCGTGAAGCTCTTCTCGCAGATGGAGCATCGGTAGGGGCGTTCGCGGGTGTGGATCCGCAGGTGCACCCTCAGGCAGTATTTGCTTGAGAACTTCTTCTGACAGACGGGGCATGGGATCTTAGTTTTGGGCATGTGGTCCTGCTGATGTCGCTTAAGGTCGGAGAGGTACACAAAGGTCTTGCCGCACTGGGAGCAGAGGTACTGGCGATCGCCGATGTGGTAGCCCATGTGTCGCTTGAGCAGGCTGGGCACCAGGAAGCACTTACCGCAGCGCTCGCACATGTGGGGGCGGTCCCGGGTGTGCCAGCGTTCGTGGTTGGCCAGCTTGAAGGCGGTGGGGAAGCTCTTGTTGCAGTGCTTGCAGGGGAAGGTCATCTGGCTAGTGTGGCATTCCATATGCCTCTTGAAGTAGGTGGATTGTGTGAAGCCCTTGTTGCAAACCTCACAGTAGAAGGGCTTCTGCCCGCTGTGTGCTAGCATGTGCTTGGCCAGGCTCTGCAGCTTGGCGAAACACTTGCCGCATTGCCCGCAGGTGTACGGCCGCGCTGTGCTGTGCGTCTTCAGGTGGTTGTTGAGGAAGGCCTGAGTGCGGAAGCTCTTAGGGCATGACGTGCAGGCGAAGGGCTTCTCGCCCGTGTGGATGCGCTCGTGGTCCACCAGTTTGGACTGGTATGGGAAGCTCTTGTCGCACATGCTGCAGTTGAAGCGGTCGGCCGGCGGGCGGATATGCTTCTTGCGCCGGATGCTGGGCCGCGAATAGTCGTCCTGGCTAAACCTGTCCGGGGGCAGTGGCGGCAGGGCCGGGAGCGAGATGGTATTGCTGGCGATTTGGGACACCCACTGGTGGAGCGTCACCCGCTGGGTCTGCAACTTCTGTCCATCTTTCGCCATACCCGGGTTGGCCCACGCCGTTTTGGCCGCCACCGAGACTACCTTGAAGGGGATGGACTTAGCCCGCCGCGTTTCCGACTTGTCCGCCGCTTCGTCCGCTCCTTGCTCTCCAGGCGCATTGGCTTCTGGCGCCGCCGGGGTCGCCGTGGGGAGGCCCTCCGCCACTTGTCCGCCATCGCCGACTAGGCCCGCCCCTTCCTCCGAGTCCTCCGACGTGTCGTCTAGGTCTTCTTGGACCAAGAGGGGAGGCGGGCTGGCTGTTGGAGGTGGTTTGGCTATCGGAGGTGGGTTAACTATCGGGGGCGGGTTGGCTATTGGGGGCGGGGCGGCTATCTGGGGAGGGATGGCTATCTGGGGCGTGGTCGCGGGCTGCTGCGAAGAGTTGCTGGCTGCGGGTGGTGGCGGTGGCGGAGGGGGAGCCGGCGGCTGGACAGGTTTGAGTAGATAGCCGAGGGATGAAAGCACACAGTCGCCCACTGAAGACGAGATGGTTGCTGGACATGGACATTGAGGTTAAGCGCCAGCAGATTGGAAGAACCTTCAATACTGAGTAAAGCGGCCATATTCCTACCTTTACCAGACAGGAGCCCCTTGGATTGCTGGAAAACCAGTAGTGTTCTGAGGTCGTCGCCTTCGGGGATGACATTCCAGCCCACCTCCTGCATGGCGGGCTCTGACGAGATCATGGCGCTGAGCTGATGCGTTAGAGACATGTTAACGAATGACCGGATTGGATGCATTTTGGTTTTTCCATACATTTTCTCCATTGGGTGAAGCACATACCTGGGAGAGATTAGGAACGGGAAGCAGCTGTTCCAACTTGCACACCAGGCCGGCTGTGAGCGTCTGCAACGCCGTGTCAAACTTTGTGCCGTATTGAACCGGGAACACTTCCTGCCGAGTGGACAAATAAAATTAAAAAACGTGAGCGTCATATATAGAAGAGAGCCTGAAAATTTGAGCAACACAGCCTGGTTGCCAAGGTGATGTTGGCTTTTGTTATCATTATTTGACACGCAGCGGGAATCTAGCGTATCCCTGACAACTTGGACCCGAGCCCAAGATGAATTGTTTCCGACAAGTCTTTAGTGTGTACCTTAAAGAAGTGCTTCCTTTCAGCGGGGCTTTTCAGCAAATTTTGGACCAACACCATGAAGTTGGTTTGACATCTCTCCACTTCTGCATCCTTCATTGACAAAAACCATTCAAGGTTTCAAGGCCGCTCGAGGGAGTGAGAGAACCTTGACTTTCTTACTTACCACTGTGGGCGTCACAATCTTCAACTTATTTATAAGCGTTTGAATAATCCGGGCGTCTGGTTGGGCTTCTCGCTGGAGCAAATCCAAAATGATCTAAAAGAAGAAATGAAATGGACGACTTTTTACATTTTCAATGAAAAGAGTCACCATCACAAGTTTTGACACACTATTTCAATGATAGAATTGTGTCAAGTATTCCAAAATGCAGTAGCGGGACGCCAGGGCCTTCAAGGCCTTCTCTGCTGGCCTAAGAAATAACTGAATCATATATTATATTTTGTCCTTCAATACTTATTAAATAATTCCAAATTGTCTGTTAGCTTCTTTTCATTGCTTCTCCCCCTGGTTGCACTGCTTCCAGATGTGTGTTTTCAAATTGAAGCATTTAACCAATCACATTTTAGCCAGAAATCTGCCTCAAGGCCTTCACAATCAGTTCTGCAGGCTCTGCTGCATTAAACAAGCGAATAAATCAAATAATAACGTTGCCAGAAATACGACAGGATAGGCTCGACTTTGAGGTTTGGCTTCGATGGCGATAGAAAAGAAGGATTTTTGGTGAGTAAAATATGGCTATATTCCTAAATAATATTTCAATTGTATGCAGTTAATATTGATGTTTTTTATGTCGCAGCTGTAGCTACAGTATAGGTTTTATAGCCATAAAATAGTTTTTGAGGGTTGGATTGATTCCGTCAGTTGAAGGCATCGCTAGGAAATTCACGGACCGCCACTGCCAAAATAAATCATCAACACTCGCACGGATCCAAATCCAGCATGACTCAGAATGAAAACAGTTGTGGAGACTTGTTGTCTTTATCATGCGACGAGTGGGAACACATTCACTAAAGAACAGTCGGACATCTGCTTACTCTGGCCCTCAAACCCAAAACGAGTTGGGCTGTCTGCTTGGAACTCATGAGCTCAGGAACGGTCTGCGTCACCACGGTAACAAACTCCTCCACCTTCTTGTAGTGACTGACGTTTCTCTGGCGGATCGCCTGCCACATGAACGAGTAGGTCAGCTGCAGCGGGGAGGCCATCAGTCGAAGGGCCGCCAGGGGGACAGTACCTGGACAGACAGTGACAAGGACTTGGTTGGCGGCACACCCCAGACCGGTCGCCGGGTGAGGCCCACATCACCGGTTGTCTGTCAGTCCACGGCCGTGTTGCGCATTATAAGCATCCAATGGATTATGGTTACCCCCCAAACCTTAATATGTATATGCATATGCATTTCAATACATTTGTACTATACGAGGCAGCATGGAATGAAGGATCTGCACTTAAAATCCGGAAGCATGGCCAGCCATCATTGATATTAATTTGAAAATGAGGCAAACCGTGAGCAGAAAGAACGGAAGCGTAGCTTGACATTTTAATTTTGAAGCATATTTTGAATTGCACGCACATGCGTATAAGGCAGCAAAAGCGACAAAGCGATGCGATCAGAACATCCGGGCAACTTCTCTTAATTTGATTCCAACGTGTGCAGGACTCGTGCGCAATATTCCCTCGCGAATGATGAACAAATGTACCAATTTGTGGAAAATGTACAGTTGCGCTGGGCTGTCAGTGGTTGATTTGCGTATAGCAAAAGATGGAGTTGATTCCATTTTATTCCACTGTTCTGGGCGGCAGCTATTAGCTAGCTACGTAATATTAGCAACTTACCCACACCATCGGATCGCCTGTGCATGTTGTGGCCGTCAATAGACGTTGCAATCTCGCGGGGGAGACGAACGAGTTACATAAAAAACGGGTGGTGTTCTGATTCTGAGTAAAAGTATTTGGTGAAATTAAAAATAAATGTGTTTTTCTCGAATGTCAAGTCACGGATAATAATGGCGACCGCGGCTAGTAGCTTTCCAAAACAAAAGCCCCGGTATGTCCGGCGGAAGTGACTGTATAAATTAAAAGCATCGCCAATTGGAAACAGCGATGCGTTCAGAACCTCGGAAAGTGGACTTTCCCGGACTTGACAGTGCACATTTGTCAAAGTGGCTTTATTGACATTATATTTGAAGAAGCAAAACCCAGAATATAATTCAATATGGTGTATACAGATCTTTTCGGATTAGTCACACAACTTTCTCAAAGTATGTCTTGAAATGCATTCAGTCCTTTTTTTATGAGACCAAACTTCCAAATAAATACAGAAGAGTACAAATTCATTTATAATGGACACTATAAAAATAATATAAAAACATTTATAAATACATAAAAATGAGCCAGAACTGTACTGTTTTATACAGAGCTGTTTGTAATACTGTAGTAACCCTTCTCACATTGTGGCTAAATAAGCCAAGGATAGTATATTTAAAGAGTTTATGGATAATATTTTCTATCCAATAATAGTTGGCCTGGAATAGTTTGACATTAGGTAAATTGTGTCTGACTAAGTCAGGTGGACCTGGCAAAAACAAACATTCTTAAAAAAAAAACATGTCAGGTGATTAAATGTGCTTACAGCATTTTGATATTGACTGACTCATACTGAAGACACTTTAGAATGTTCACTGCTCAAATAACAAGACAGTTGATTTCTTTTCTGGTCAAATTTCATAATGACGCCAAAAGTAGTACTATGAGGCCAAACATCGAATTGGCGTGACCGGACGTTTGGTCGCCGGTCAAATGTACTTAGATATTAAACAGTACTTAGATATTAAAGAGTACTTAGATAAAACAGTTCTTAGATAAAACAGTTCTTAGATAAAACAGTTCTTAGATATTAAACAGTACTTAGATATTAAATAGTACTTAGATATTAAACAATACTTAGATATAAAACACTACTTAGATAATAAACAGTACTTAGATATTAAACACTACTTAAATATTAAACAGTACTTAGATATTTAACTCTCTCTCTCTTGGGTATTAAACTTTTTCTCATGAATAGAATTTTGAGAGCTGGTTTCAGCAGTAAACTCTATGTCACCATTTGACCAGCGACCAAAAGGGACCAAAAGACGTGCAACCAAAACATCCGAGCACTCTAATTGATACATTTTTGCTAATGGCCATCATGTTGATTTGAATAAAGTGGTGATGGAAATAGTTCAAAAACTGTTAGTGGATTCTTCATGACGGTCCAGCCTGGCGTGCGGTCGGAAGAGATTCATGGCGGCTTTGCCGACATCAGCGGCGTTGGTAAGTGGCATTTCCTCCAGCCTCCGGCCACGTCTTTTGTCAGCCGAGAACAAGCGTCCCTCTTATGCTGCTGACTGAGCTCATCCGCCTGTATCTCCTCCGCACTACTGTGTGTGTGTGTGTGTGTGTGTGTGTGTGTGTGTGTGTGTGTGTGTGTGTGTGTGTGAGTGTGTGTGACGCATCCTCTCTCCACACAGTCATCTTCTCATGACCGAAAAACGGGCTGGACTCGGTGAATGAGGCATTCGAAAGTCCGACGGTTTTCACGGCAACTGAGAAGAAGATCACCACTGGAGGCGGACACAATGGACGGATTGACAGTCTGTCTGGCCTTTTTTGGACTATCTTTGCCATCTGCCTTCAGCTTTGATACACAAAGTGGGACCCTTGTTGAACCGCAAACGCGGCGTTATTTGCGACCGGCGGCCTCGCCATCTGCGACCCATCATCGCAATGTCAACAACAAGTACGCCAGAGGCATGTGACTTTCCATAAGTGGTTATGAGTGTTATGATGCTCCAGTGTCTCAAATGATGGACAACTTAGGTACCGAGGGAGTTCTGATTTGAAATTTCCAGGTTCATTTTCCCCCAAAAAACCTGATGACGGGTCCATCAACATGCTTTTCCAGTATTCCAAAGTCCATTGACATCACTTTTTGTTGTTTTTTTCCCACCGTCAACTGATTTGAGAATCCACAATTCACTTTCTATGTGTTTTTTTCTATTGTTTTTGTGCTTCACATCAGAAGGCTTTGGCTCATGAGCACTCTGATAAGGCAAATGGCCAAAAAAATGACCTTCTCCAATTCCTGAAGTTCACATCTCAGTAGAGCCAGTTTGTTCCATTGAGATCTTTGTAAACCCCCCACCACCCGTTTGTTCGTCTTCATCCTTCACCCTCTTTCGTGCTCGTCCACGGCGTCTTCCTCCGGGAGAGCGTCGGCCCTCTGTAGGGGGATGGAGACGGATACGCTGGAAACGTCGTGGCGAGGTGCCGTTTGGATGTCCTCGGGGGGGTCCACCGGTAAACGTCTTCTTGACCTGAGCTGGAGGAAATGGCCAAGCGTTAATCAGCCAGCTAATAGGGGAACCTTAACAGGCTGCTGAATATTTAATGAGCTGTTGTCAACAGGAATTTCCTTTCAGGAAGTGGAAGATTACATCATTATATGCACTTTGTATACATAAGATTAATCCTTAGAGATGACATTATGTCTTTTTAATTTTTTATTATTTTTTTTAAATCATGGTTGTCTAAAAGAATTAATCCATGTGTGTATTCAGTTGTTAATGTAGCGCTATTAATACTGTTGTAAAATAAATAATATGATAAAAATATTGCAGTTGTTTGTTTCTTGTGGTGAAAATTGCTGATGTTTAGGTTTGCTAAATTGTCTTATATGATTGTTGATTTATGTTTTATTTGAGTAAGTAAACATGGAGGTATTCCAGTTTAAATTCTGTATTTATTTGCCCTGAAAATTCCAAGTCCTACCTGATAAAAGAAAAAAAACTGAAAAATGGCTTCAGGCTGATGTACTAATTCGGAATTGTGCAGAATGAAGGCGTGTCGATCAGACCGCCACCCAAAAAAAAAACTAGTCCTGTTTTCAGTTCAAACACTATTAAAAAGCAGTTTACAGTATAATTATAATGTTTGTGGAAGATTAATTTGTTCTTGTTACTTCACTGGTAAAAAAAAGTCTGGAAATCCAACATACTGACGACATTTATGGACTCACCCGCCAAATTATGAGAAAAACACAAGCCGTCACAGGAACGAAGACCAGAAACACCGGCGTTCTCCTCCACCATCGGCAATCTCGACTCTCTTGGCGACCCCCTGAAAGAGAAGAAACCTGATCACAGACAGTCCAATTCCCTCCATCTTTGCGTATCGAACTGGTTTTTCAATGTATTGACGAGTAGTTCGTGTTTACCCAGTGCGTTTTCCGCATTAGGACACGGTGGCGGCGCCTCGCAGGAGAAGTTAGCAACACCGTCGTCACTAGCAACGTGAAGGAGATCCTCAATATAGTGGAAATAGAGCTCATTTTTCAATCTCTCCTCTCGGTAATGGCACTGGAAGACTTGCATGGCGCTTTCCTGCGTAAAACCAAACGCAAGATGTGATTATTCCAAGTCTGAAGGTGGTCCTAAAGGCAACTTACCAAATCCTGGTGGTCCAAGGTGAAGCGTAAGGTCTTCAGCATGGAAATAAAGACCACCAGGTTCTCTTTGTTGGATGATACGTCGCCAAACTTGTTGACCAGGTTGCGAATACTTTGTTCCAAAGGGTAGATGTTTAGAACCACCCAGCACGCACCTGCCTAGTTCCCAAAAATGTTAAGTCAAGAATTAAAAGTTATTTTAGATTTTTTTTGCGATATACTTACCACTTCTTTGGGAATGGAATGAATGGGAATCTCATAATCGGAAGGGATATTGTGCTTCTATAAAAAAAAAAGGAGAGAGGAGAATTTAGTCAATGCATCTGTTGGGGTTTGGAAAAAATAATAATAAAAAATAAAAAATGGCGTGCAAAAACGCTCACCAGTAGCGATAGCTTGTTCACATCATCAGTGATGGGGGTTCCGAATTTTCCAAAACACAGATTGAAACTTGTGATGAGACTCAAGAGGACACAAGTTGCCTTGAAGATCTAGAAAAATACAAATTAAATTTTAAAAAAGGCCTAAAATGAGTTAATGATTGGCTTTTTTTATTCTCGTGCCCATGGTGCCATGGGAAATAATACGGATGGTCAATATTGTCTCAGTGCAGGTTTTTAACCACAAGCTCATCTGCCTTTGTCAACATGAGTGACAACCAATATTCTAGTTGGAAAACAAGGTCTAATTTCCTTTTTATTAAATCCAAAAAGCAACCATCAAAAAGCAACCATCAAAAAGGCAGAAAAGCCCATCCATTGTATAATAAAGAATTAATAATAATTTTAAAAAATCCCAAGCACACTTACTTTCTCCCTCATATGGAGCCCAAATGCAAGGTAGCTCAATCCGCCGCATGAAAGTGAGTCTTTTCGATCCGAAGCTGGAGATAAATGCCAGCTCCGGCGTGCGCGCGTGTCCAAGCGGTGAAACTTGAGGGCGGGCCGGCCGTCTGCCTGCCTTTTTTCAAAGAGCGGAGAGGCCGCCTACGGGCTGAGTCACACACGCTGACCGCCTCGGAGACGTCTGCCGTCGATTGATGGGCTCGGGCTCACTACCCTACGCGGGGGGCTGTATCCCCCCAAGGATGCTCTTTTGGAATGGAAATGAAGGCACTTTGGAGGAAGGCTTTGATAGGCCACCGAGCGCTCCTACTTAACATAAATGCTCGTACACATTGGTTGGGACAGCTCACGCTTGAATGAAAGCGGCTCTGAAGAATTGCTTCACTGCCGTGGACAAGGAATATATGTATGTATATATGTACATATGTGTATATACATATATGCATGTATATGTATATATACATATATGTATGTATATGTATGTAGTATATGTATATACACATATTATACATATGTGTACATACATGTGTACATACATGTGTATATACATATATGTATGTATATGTATATACACGTATATACATGTGTACATACATGTGTATATACATATATGTATGTATATGTATATACACGTATATACATGTGTACATACATGTGTATATACATATATGTATGTATATGTATATACACGAATATACATGTGTACATACATGTGTATATAGTACACACAAACACACACACATACACATATATATATATATATATATATATATATATATATATATATATATATATATATATATATATATATATATATATATATATATATATATATATATATATATATATATATATATATATATATATATATATATATATATATATATATATATATATATATATATATATATATATATATATATACATATATATATATATATATATACATATATATATATATACATATACATATACATATACATATACATATACATATATATATATATATATATATATATATATATATACATATATACATATATACATATATATACATATATATACATATATATACATATATATACATATATACATATATATACATATATATACATATATATACATATATACATATATATACATATATATACATATATATACATATATATACATATATATACATATATACATATATATACATATATATACATATCTATATATATATATATATATATATATATATATATATACATATATATACATATCTATATATATATATATATATATATATATATATATATATATATATATATATATATATATATATATATATATATATATATATATATATATATATATATATATATATATATATATATATATATATATATATTTCAGCAACATGCTTATTTATGTATAGTTTGATTAACTTATTTATGTCTAAAATGTCTTTTCCTGTGTCTGTATTCTCATCCTCTTGCTACTGTGACGATGAAATTTCCCGAATACGGGATGAATTAAGTGATCTAATCTCATCTAATCTAATAAACGTCACTTAGGATGTTTTTCCACTAGAAGGTTCAGCTCTTCCGTTAAGTTCAGGTTTGAACGCTACGGAAATGACTGGCGCATCCTTGTGGGAGGCAGTGTTGCGCCGATTAAAGGAGTGTCTGTTCTTGATTGGGACGCTTTTAAAATGGCTGACATTATGGTCGGCCTGCCAAGCGTTGATGTCGGTTCACGTTTGATAAATTACCACCAGCATTGGCTAAAGTACCATTTCACATGGATCCTATAATAGTACAGAGAACATTTAAAAGTCGAAAATAACATGAACTAGCGAATATCAAAACATTGTACCTACTTTGCGGTGACTCCTATTCCGGCAGGTCTAAGATCCAATTCACTGCGATAAATGAGGTATTACTGTACTTAGAAAGGTGACCTTAAAAAGAATACAAGACAAACAACAATATCAACAATCTAAAATAAGGTGAATTAAACGTAGAATTCCGTTTTGAATCTGAAGTATGGACACAACATTTCTATCGAAAGAACAACATCGCAGCTTAATTCCAAATAGTACCGCAAATGTATGTCTGCCCACTAGTGGCTGCAATAGGAAGGAGTGTGGGTTTGTTGACGTCTGTGCCGGGGCAACTTTTGTGATGTCGCCATTTGCGTCGCTTGCGTGTTCTGTTCTTGGCTATGAACAAAGCCACTCAGGCATCGGTGTCACGCCGCCATGATGACAGGCCACAGCTTGTGAACTCACATGCTTTTTGTGGCACTGTCCCCTCCCAAAAAAAGACGGCGCATCATAGGGGCCGCCGCTTTGGCCACACTGATCCCTCTCTTAAGGCCGGCGCAGCAGCTGAGGGAGATTAGAAACGGTAGAGGACTGGCCAACAGACGCCGGCAGAGGACTGAAGTGGAGCCTTCTTCGCCAAACTTTGGCCGGAAAGAAAGAAAACTCCTGGTCTGACAGACAATGAGTTGCTTCGGATATCGCCGGGAGTTGAGTAAGTACGAAGATGTGGACGAAGACGAGCTCTTGGCCTCACTCAGCCCCGAAGAGCTGGCTGAGTTGGAGAAGGAGCTGGTAGACATCGACCCTGACGCCAATGTCCCCATCGGGCTTCGGCAGAGGGACCAGACTGACAAGACCCCGACCGGGACCTTCAGCAGGGAAGCCCTCATGAAATATTGGGAAGCGGAAACTCAGAAAATTCTGGAAAATGAAATCGCCGGAGCAAGTGGCAAAACGGTCAGTGGTGTGAGAAGGATTGGATTTTTTGTCGTTTGAATGGCAGAAAGGGAACGTTTTTCACGTCTGGTTATGTGTTTAATTCGCATATTCTGTGTGTTTTGTCCACGTATATCAATTTAAGTTAAAGATTAGAGGCGTAACCCAAACAAAATGTCCTCATAAGCAAACATGTTAAACTTGTTTTGATATAGGGTGAAGAAGCCGAGGAGGTGACAGACCCCAACAGCCAATCAGAAGACGAAAAAGACGACGAAAGCGAGAAACAACAACAGCAAATGCAAAAAGAGGACGAAGAAGAGGACAGCGAAGAAGAAGAGGAGGAGGACGAAGAAGAAGAAGAAGAAGAAGAAGAAGAGGAAAGCGAGGAAGAAGAAACAGAAGACGAGGATGACCAAGACGAAAACCAGGCACCGCCACCAGCCATTTTCGTCCCACCACAGCAACTGAAGCCTCCACCAGCCGTCTTCGTCCCCCCGCGGCAACTGAAGCCACAGCGGGTGTGGCCTGCCAGATCGCCTCCTCCCCCTCCGCCCTCGGATAGCGGGAACCCCACCGTGGTCGACGACGCCTTGGAGCGAGCGCTCGCCGACGACCCCGAGCTGACCGAAGTCAACTTGAATAACATTGATGACATCTCGCAAGTGTGTTGACAAAATCGATCTTCCCTACCGGCGTTTACGCCAAGCTGACAGTTTCTCTCTTCCTTCTTAGGAGACCCTCATCCGATTCGCCGAAGCCCTGAGGACCAACACGCACGTTCGCGTCTTCAGCCTGGCCAACACCCACGCCGATGACCCGGTGGCGTTGGCCATTGCCAAGATGCTGCGCGAAAACTCGTCTATCCTCAGCCTCAACATCGAGTCTAACTATGTGAGTGGGAAGGGCGTCATGGCCTTGGTTCAAGCTCTTCCCGGCAACGACACTCTGACTGAGCTCCGGTTCCACAACCAGAGGCACATCTGTGGAGGCCAGGTGAGTGCCACGCCTTGCACCAGGGGTTGCCAAGACCGGTCCTCCAGAGCCCCTATCCCAGGGGTGGGCAAACTTTTCAGCCCAGGGGCCACATTGACTTTAAAAATTCGACAGATGGGCCAGGTCAACACAAGATACGATACATATAAAAAAGTGCATCCGTTAACAGTACATATGAAATATAAACAAAAAAAAAAGGACTATAGTATTAACATACTCATCTCTCACCATTAAAGTAATAAGTATCAATTACAAAGTAAAAAAGAATGTATTAAGAAATAATAAAATGTAATTTACAAAAGATAGAGGGGCTGTAAAACACGAAAAACAAATAAAAGTGGACAAAGCTACTGCCACTGGCTTCCGCATGACGCCTCGTGGGCCGGATGTGGCCCGCCGGCCGTAGTTTGCCCATACCTGCCCTATCCAGTCTGTTTACCATAGAGGCTCTGGAGGACCGAACTTGGCCAACAACCCTGCCTTGCACCCTCACCCTACGCCATCTAATTTCCCCTTCCAAAACTTCACAGGTGGAGATGGAAATGGTCAAGATACTTCGAGAAAACCACACCTTGATTAAACTAGGCTACCAGTTCAACCTGCCTGGTCCCAGAATGAGCATGACAGGTATCCTGACTAGGAACCAGGACCGTCAGAGGCAGAAACGATTACAGGAACAGAAGCAACAGCAGCAGTTGGGGCTTCCGGAAGGAGCCGCCAACCCCCGGACCACCGCCCTGGTACCACCACAGACGAGCTGAATGTGGGGTGACAACAATATCTCAAAATAATCTTTTCTTTCAGCGAGTGACACCCCTCAGTTCACCTCGATCTTCTCCCTGGTCATCTCCCAAAGTACCTCGGAGCAACATGGCGAAGAAACAGACGCCTCCGGCACCACCGCCACCGCCTCCTCCTCCACCACCCCCGCCACCTCCCCCTCCACCACCCCCACCGCTTCCCGACTCCATACGCCAAGAGAAGAAGCCCACCAGGACCATCGCGGAGGTGATCAAATCCCACGAGGCCAGCAGCAAGAAGGCTAAAGCTAAAGGGAAGAAGGGCAAGAAGGAGAAGGCCAAGGATGAGACAACTTGCATCCTTAAAGAGCTGAAAAACGCGTTGAGGCCCGTGGCGGCCGAGAGGCGGGGCGAAGAGAGCAGCAGGCCGTCCACCCCCATGAGGTCGGCCCACGACCAGTTGATGGACTCCATCCGTAATAGCAGCGTACAGAAATTGAGAAAGGTGAGCAAAGCAACCCTTACGCCATAAGTGTCAAAGTGGCGGCCCGGGGGCCAAATCTGGCCAGCTGCATCATTTTGTGTGGCCCAGGAAAGTAAATTATGAGTGCCGACTTTCTGTTTTAGGATCAAATTAAAATGAAGAGTATAGACGTACATTACATTTCCTGATTTTCCCACTTTAAAATCAATCATTGTAATTTTTTAATCATTTTTTTGTGTTTTTAGTTAAAAATAATTTGTAAAATCTAAAAATATATTTAAAAAAAGCTAAAATAAACATTGTTTTAGATATATAAAAAAACTGAATATTCAAGGATTTTAATCCACTTCTTTTAATCAATTTAAATAAAAAAATAATCTAAATATTATATCTAAAATGGTCCAGCCCACATGAAATCAAGCTGACGTTAACCAACCATAGTCTGACACTCTTGCCTTACGCCATTCAAGTCTCACTATGGCGGGTTTTCGGAAGAATTCCGAAGCAACTCAATAGAAAACAGAAGTCAAAACTCTGTGTTTTCACTGTGCGACAAGTCGGAATAGACAAAATTAAAGGGGTAAAAGACGTAAGTCCCAAAGAACACGATTCAGGAAGAGTCAGAATCACCATAAAATAGTGCAAATGAGTGAGAGAGAGTGTCTCGGGTTCCATTCACGTGGCCTTTTGGGTGCTTATAAATTTGTTAAATAACTTACAATATCTACAAGCAAATAGTAAGGAGGGGGAAAAAAAGTCAGCTCCGCCCCTAGCTGTGAAATTCCAGCCACTTAATGGTGTTATTTATAGCAAGTGATGTGATAAAGGCAGACATAGCAACATTACAACTGTCTGTTGACACATAGATGCAAAATGTATCATAAAACATGTTGTTTTTTTTGTCATAGGTCGAACTTCCATGCCACTTACGATAATAAAGAATTGAGAAGATAACTGGCTTGGACAATGGAGGAGCAAAAGTGGTAAAAAAAAAAACAAGATTTTTTTGTAATATTATGAAACCTTTGTTTACTGCAAATGGTCTTTTGTTTTTTTGGTCAACTTGTAAATAGGATTTGCTTTTGATGGATTGATGTGTTCATTTCAAAACGTGTTTTTTTTTGTTTTTACTGGGGGGGGGGGGGGTTGTCCAATTATATCAAGTGTGAGATATTTTTTTTTTCTTTTGTTTTTTTATGAATAGCTATGAGATGCAAATGAACCATTCACACAAGAGCTTCCGTCAGTAGCATTTAGGAAAGTATATTATTGGAAGATATCTTTAGAACAGCCTTGGAAGTTCATTCCAAAATAGCTCTTTGAATTCAATTTCCACACTTCCAACGAATGAGCTTCCCCCCCAAGTTGACAGCAAGCGACATGCATCTTTTATTTCCCACTTTCCATAACACGCGTACTGGATATCCTTCCCCTCGGCGCGCATACATTCCAGGAGCCAAGTGTTCCTAAAAATACACATCTCTCACAGGAAGTTCAGCGCTGTGGTAAGAATCCTTCCGATTGCCAATGAGGGGAATCCTTTCAGTTAGATTTGCGCTAAAATGTACTTGCTTAACCCCCCCATGTTAAATTCACAGACGTCTTTGTAATCTAAAACCAGTCATTAATGGTTCATGGTGCAATCCCAAAGGGCAAAATAATGGATAGGGTCATATGTCCAAATCATTTTTTTTTTTTAGCTTTTTAAGAGCAAATATTTCCTTCTTTTGGGTTTTGGAAAATTGAAGTGCATTTTGGGGGGAAAATGATGAATATTTTTGGGAATAAAAAAGAAAAAACGTTGAATTTTTACTGAAAAATAAAAGGGGAAAAGAGTCGTTATTCTCAGTGGTGTTTAATTTTCTAAATATTGTGTAAAACCTCCAAAATTAATGCTTATCTGTACATACTAATACTCAGCGTTTACTCTTTGGTTTCTAACAATCATGTTTTGTTATTTAAATATTATAATTTTCTTTAGATTCCGAAGATATTTCTTATTTAAACTTTTTTTTTTTTAAAGAAAGGGGGAAATTAAATATATCAGTTTGTTTTTCGTTAAAAAACAGACAGCAGCTTTAAGTTTTTTTTGTCTCCATAAACAAAACAAATGGGAAATGAAGTATTTTATTCATTTATCTTCTAATTTTGAAAAATCCCATTTTGATTAAAAAAAATCAAACTTTTTTTGTCTAAAAAAAGGGAAACAGTATTTTATTCATTTCTTTTAATTTAGAAAAATCCCTTATTTGATTAAAAACAAAATTAAACTATTAGCTTTTTTTATTAAAAAAATCAATTGTTTTATCTATATCTAAAAATCAAATAAAAAGCCTTTATAGTCATCTTTGTTATTGTTTTCCCATTTTAAAAAAAACATAAATAACTCATAAAAAATATAAACAGACACATCCTGGCAATGTAAATTCTAAAATATTGCACAATCTATTTGGATTTTAGCATAGATTTTAACACCCTTGTTTTTTACTTCGGGGTTAGGGTTTAGGATTTACAAAAACAGGTTTGTAGCTTGTGTGCATGCATGCATGTCGCTATGAGTGAGCGGAAAGTGACATACCTTGCTCTAATCCCTGGCCCAGAAGCTCCACAGCTGAGATGTGATACAGGAGCCGTGTGCTAAAAATAAAGCAGAACATAGAATTGATGCTGTTGTTATTGACATGCTTGAGTAAACAATGGCAAACTGGTCAACTTGGACAAAGCCAAGCCCGCTCATATTAGGAAAAAAAACATCTTTAATTTAAGAAAAGACATGAAAATGTCATTTGGTCTCTTTATTCAAGTTTACAATGTATAAAAAGCTGCAAAATCCCAGGAAAATTGTTTCATTTGTCATGTTGCACAGTAAGTTTGTCAAAATAGAAACAGAAATACATATTGAAGTATTTTTATAAATGTGTATCAGATGTCACTCACTTGGTTTTGCCATGGATGATACATTTTAGCCTCCATTTGTTGCTACGTACATTCAATGTCGCTTTTTCTCGTTATACTGGATATCAAAAATAATAGTGATGAATCGTGAAGTGAATTAGGGAAATTATGTAATCATCTTTTAAAAAAATGTAAGCCTTTTTTTGTAAGCTGAAGCAGTCTAAAAAACTAAAATAAAGTACAATATTTTTTATTTTAAACAATCATTTACTCTTGTTAGGGGAAAACTTACCAATGGCCTGATGTCTTGCAATAGGATGAAATCAGATCCAAAATGGTGGTCATCTAAAACAACAGGTATTCTGTCTGCATCTAGTAAAATGTAAAGCATCAGAAGATGTAAAATTAAAAGTGTCTTTATTCCTCAAATTTGACATGACCCAAATCCAACAAAAAAAATGTCTGTCTATCGACACTGGAAAGTAGAAAAGATAAAGGAAAAGTCTTTTTTTGTAGCAACTTGGCTTGTAGTGTATACATTATGTCACGTCTTAATTAAAAAAACAAACTGTTATCAGTACTGTGTTTGAAGCAAATGTACACAGCAAGAGAACCGTAATAATTCCGTTTTTTTTGTTTTTAAATGCACAAATCCTCTCTTTCAGTGAAAAAAAAAATATATATACACATATATACATATATATAGAAATAAATATATATGTATATACATATGTATATATATATATATAGATAGATATACATGTATATATATATAGATAGATATACATATATATATATAGATAGATATACATATACATATATATATATATATATATATATATATATATATATATATATATATATATATATATATATATATATATATATATATATATATATATATATATATATATATATATATATATATATATATATATATATATATATATATATATATATATATATATATATATATATATATATATATATATATATATATATATATATATATATACATACATACATATAGATATATATACACACATACATACATACATACATATGTATATACATGTATATAAATATATATATAGATATATGCATATATATAGAGATGTATATGTATATATATATATACACAGCAGCATGGTCCAAATTAAATTTTTCCTCCCTCTTAGAAAATATGAGTGCTAAACTAGGCTCATTAGAGTAAGCAAAAATAAACCGAAGTTAGGGTAAGAAAATATTTCTCTTTCTTCTAAAGACAAAAAAAAAATAAGGAGGATTTGCGGCAACTCTCGTCTCGGAAAACCGTCCGGAAGATCAATGACGGCTCGCTGTCAAAAATTGCACGTTATTTTTGGGAAGACAACGACGCTGGAAACAAAAAACAAAAAAGGCAGGAGCGACAGACGGAGAAAGAAATTTCAGAAGAGAAACGAAAAAAAAAAAAAAACACAGATACGAGAATGTCCGACAGCTTGAATGAGGTATTGCACAGATGAATAAAAAAAAAAGCATGAAAGCAACAAAAATATACAGCAAATGGATAGAGAATGTACACTATTGAAATGAAAGATTCATTTTAAGACAGGAAAATTCTTTGCGTCAATCATTCAAAAGTGAAGGAAAAAACAAACAAACAAACAAAACAAAAAACAATCACTAGTCATCCCACTCATCCTCATCTTCAAAGTCTTCATCATCTTCATCATCATCGTCCTCATCTGCAGAAGTTGTTAGAACAAATATGGATCGTTATCCAATGTGAGCAAGTGAGTGTCTGACTTTATTCCGGAATACAAAACGTACCTGAAGAATGAATGGCCTTGCTCCTCTTTTGCATGACCTCCATGAGTGCCCCCACGATACCGGCCGAGGGGGCCAGGGAGGAAGGAGGCGAATCATTGCTTTCGTCCCTCTGAAGACCAAAGACAGAAATATCAAGAGTTCTTGTTTCAAGTTTCAATGCACAATTCCCTTTTAAAGACAATTTGGAACAGAATTGAAGGCCAAAAATCCTGACAATAGAAATCATGCAATATCACGCAATTGAAGGAATTTGAAGCCTACCTCATATGTGATCACCTACAGAAAATGTGTATCTTCTGGTGGTACCGTATTTTGCTGTTAAATATACCCGCTAATTTAATATATCGTGGTATATGAAGACGGCAGGGGTATATTAAAGGCACACAAACGGGAAGCTACGATCCACTATGCACTTTTTATGCCGTGACGGGGTCCATCAATGTTTTGCAGACTAAAACTACTTACTGCCAGGTTAAAACTATTTACTGCTGAATAAAGTCTGACTTGGAATTTGAATGAATTTAAGTATCTATAATTATGCCTCCATGAACACCATGCAAATCATGCCTAAAAAGCTGACTTGCATTTAATATACCCGGATATATTAACACAATATCCTAATTTTTAGTTGCGCAGGAACCCTGAAATGAAGGGTCCCAGGTTAAGGTGGGCACACTCACCGGTTTGAGTTGAATTCCTTGTCGGATTTGGTCCAGGAGCGCGTCTCGACCCTGATTGGACGCCGCCGGCTTCTCTTTTTGCTCTACCTTCTTTAGATTGGTGCCTTCTCGGATCTGACTCAGCAGGGCATTTTTGCCCCCGCCGTCCATTCCGTTAGAATCGAAGGACGGCGCAGGTGGGCCGGGAGGTGGTGGAGGAGGCGGGGGGCCCGCCGCTCCGGGGAAAGAGAGGCTGGAGAAGGATGCGGGTGGCGGTGGAGGAGGAGGAGGTGCCGAGGCGTGGGCCGGCGGCGGGGGCGGAGGCAGGGCTCCTCGGCTGGGTGGCGGCGGCGGCGGTGGGGCACCCGCGCCCGGCCGGGACGGAGGCGGGGGCGGCGGCGCCGAGACGGGGGCTCTGGAGGGCGGAGGGGGCGGCGGGGCACCTCGCCCACGAACGGGAGGCGGGGGAGGTGGAGCTGAGCCGTGGTGAGGCGGAGGAGGAGGGGGGCCACCTCTGGAGGGTGGGGGTGGGGGAGCTGAAAAAAGATGGACAAAAATGGAGATTATTTTTTTTTTGACACTGCCTTCACCACTTGAAACTCATAGCAGTCCTTTTTTTTTGCAGAGTGGAACCATGCAGTGACAACATGACACCACTGAAAGGCAGTTATACCACAAAATGTGTGCTTTGAATGCATTTAAAAGATTTAGGAACACCACTACGCCGCTCTTCAAATAACCGCAGTGACAAAAAATATATCAGGTTTTGTGTATTACTTCTCAATGTGTAACCAAGCGCTACTTGGCATTCCAGTCTAATTCCGTCATTTCAAAAGCTTTTTCCAAGCCAATCCGGTGCTGATATCAAACCAACATGCCCGGTGTGTCACATCACACCATGCACGGATGGAAACATACCCGCCGGGCACCTGGTAGGCCCTGAGATCAAAATCACCACACTGGTGGTGTCCGCGTCTTAAAAGCGAACAGGTGACATCAGTTTTGGTTTTCACAAGTGGCAAGTTGTGCTCTGGGAGAACCCACCTTGGCGACGCAACTCATTTTTGACTGCTTCCACTCCTCCTTTCTTCTCAATAAAGTCATAGATGACCTTGGAAGTCTCTTTGTCCTTGAGTTCCGCCTCGGAGATGCCGCACATGTCGAAGAGGTTCTTCAGCTCTGGGTCTAAATTGTTTAACTGTGGTTTAAAAAGAGGGGAGACAAAATCAATTGACCCATGACCCATATAGACCCCATTTTAATGGCATTATCCATTCATTCCAATCTATTTAGAACCCTTGAAAGCACGAATCAAAATCATCTCACGCCGGGGACGGTGGATGATTTTAGGAACGAGTCCAAGGATTATGCAATGTCGGCGTGTCTCGTCTGGAAAAAAATCTCCTTGTGTAACCGCGGTGACGACACGGGCCAGATTAATATTCCGAAGCCCACGATTCATTTTAAAGAGCTGCAAATCTGACGGACACGGAAATAAACGGCCTCGCGCACGTTGTGTGGATTCACGCACGCTTACATGACTTTTTTAAAGCCTTTACTCACGTCAAAGCCGGTGTTGGGATCCCACCCTACGTGCCCGATGTGCCTGTGGCAAAATAGAGAAATGCCAGTCAACACAACAAAAGCTTAAACGTACAAATGTAAATAAAACCTTCACACAGGAACGAAGGGCAGCAACTCACTGGAAGTTGCTGGGTGTGCCGATGTCCGCCTTGGTTAGTCTCTTCTTCTTGCCTTTTCCTTTCTTCTCCCTCTTGGTGAAGGTGGAGTGCATGATGTTCATCTGAGAGTTGCTATGGAAGCGGTGACCCGTGCTGATCTCGGGGTTTTTGATGTCCACGGTGGCCATGGGCAGCGCTGGGCCTGGGAGATAACATGGAGACAATGGACCTCAATACGAAGACAAAAAATAACAAAACCGATCCTGTGAAAATTACATGTTTGGACCGGAACCCGGACGTTTGGTCGACGGACACTTGGTCCCCGGACGCTTCGTCGAACGGACAACAGTAAACTCTCATGATTATAATTTTGAGAGCGAGCGAATCCGGCGACCAAACGTCCGGGGACCAAGAGTCCGGGGACCAAGAGTCCGGGGACCAAGAGTCCGGGGACCAAGAGTCCGGGGACCAAGAGTCCGGGGACCAAGAGTCCGGGGACCAAGAGTCCGGGGACCAAGAGTCCGGGGACCAAGAGTCCGGGGACCAAGAGTCCGGGGACCAAGAGTCCGGGGACCAAGAGTCCGGGGACCAAGAGTCCGGGGACCAAGAGTCCGGGGACCAAGAGTCCGGGGACCAAGAGTCCGGGGACCAAGAGTCCGGGGACCAAGAGTCCGGGGACCAAGAGTCCGGGGACCAAGAGTCCGGTCACGGGTTGAACCTGCTTTCCGATCTGAGACATCTTTCTTATCTGATCAATTCGCATAGTTATCTGCTCCACAGTAGATCAATTTCCAAAGTTGCCAGTTGAGGCCACCTCATACCTTTCTTCACAGTGTGGTGACAAGGGCTTTTTGCCGTTTTGCTGGGCAAAGGTGAAACGGAGCGACTGCGCCTCCTCACCCTCTCCCAAATCCCCCCGCCGTCTCCATACGTGTCCGCCTTGACGTCGCCCGTAAAGCTGCGCGCTCGCATTTGGGACAAATCCGCCCGGTTCGGGCAAAGTTCGTCTTGCGGGAGAACCAAGCAATGCAGGGTGGATAGACAGCTGGCCGGGCCCAATCCCCGGCCCCCGCCGACGGGCCGTCCTCCGCCGCCGCGGCTCTCGCCGGCCAAGTCGTCCGAGTGCGACGACGAGAAGGTAGTGCAGAACATCGAGGCGGAGATGGGAGATTTATTCACTGGAATGCGAGCCGGGAACGGTTTCCGGTGGACGCATGGCATCCGGGCCCAACTCCACCCCAAGTAAAAAGGTTTTTTCTCCCAAAAATATCTAAAAAGGTTTCCGAAAGCCTGTTATGCCAAAACCAGACAACTGGGAGAGTGGACTGATGTGTTGCTTGGACTCCTATCCTGCCAATCCTTGCTTGGACAAGCCCCTGCTGTTACTACCCATTTTTTTCCACCGAATTTCCATGGCGGTGGGGTGCCCCGTCAAGTTTGTGGCAACCGGATTGGACGGCCGTAGTGATTTCTCCGCCCATTTTCCTAGTTTTCTCCTCCCTGCATGGACTCTAATCCCACCACATTATTGGAGGATTTAGCCCTGGATTTTATGTAACTCTGCAATGGCCGCCTAATCCAGGATTAATCCGTATGAAAACATGGTGAAGGAAGGTCGGGAGAACGTACAAAAAACGGTGGACAACGTACCATTTAGGGGATCCCGTCTCTTCTCTGTGAAAACAGACATGCCAAATGATTACACTGTGGCGCTAAATGGCGAGAACGGCGAGAAGTGACGGAAAAGAAGAGCTGGTGAAAAAAAAAGGAAAGGCTTGCCGAAGTCGGTCGGAAGTTAGTAAATTGCAAACATAGTTTAAACCACGCACATAGCTCCAATCACATGTATAGGGAAAAAAATCCAGAAGAAAAAAATATTCTCTAGTAATACGATGTGTTTTGCAGAGGGGAAAAAAGGCTTGATTTGCTCCCAAAGCAGAAAGTGATAGAAAGTATAAAAAAGTCAGGAAGAAGACAGTTACAAAGCTTTTTTTTACTGGTTTGCATCAAAGATGCACTTGGTAATGTCATTGTGCTTTAAAGAAGAATAAAAAAGACAATTGAATCACCATCTTCAATTCCTAGCTGCTCTTCTTACCGTATTTTTAATCACATTTAATTGTCGCTCCAAAAAGTAGAGGGTACGGCTTATATGCGCACAAATTAGACTGCAAGGTAACAAGGACCAAATGCCATAACCTAAAACTAAATTATATTGACGTCTATGACTAAAATTCAAGAAAACAAATACAGTACCTTGCATAAAATGTGAAAAAACTTGATTTTTCACAAGATGTTTCCTACAAAGTAACATTAGTACTCCATATTAAAATATTGAGTTGAAAATTGTCAATCAAGAAAGGGTCTCTTACGAGAGAAATTATCAAATTCAACAATTTTAAGGGTACGGCTTATACGCGAGAAAATACGGTAAGTCTACAGTGCCATCCTTAGGACAGAAACTACATTACATTTGTCTTAACAGCTTTTATAATATACGATTTTGGAGTGGAAGCTAATTGAAGATGGTGATGAATATTATTTTTTGTGTGTTTGTATGTGTGTGGTGTGGGTCAATAGACGCTGGGGGGGAAAAACACACACTTGCAAGTCATTGATGGAAATGCCAAGTGTGTGATTTTTGTCCACAACAGCAGATGGAAGAAGGTGTCAAAAGTACCGGTTTTCCTTTGTCTTTTGCCCAAAAGCTCGGATAGGTGACCTCGGAAACGCTTGGCCTCCTCCTCGCTTGCAAAGTTCAAGCCCACCTGGCATGTCTGTAATTTCAAATTACACCAAATTGGTCATACAAAACAAGGGTGTCAGACTTGGGTTGGTTTACGGGCAGCATTAACGTCAACTGGATTTCATGTGGACTGGACAATTTTAGAAATAATATTTAGATTTTTTTATTTTTATAAATGGATTAAATAAACTGGATTAAAGCCTTATGTATTCAGATTTTTAAAGATCTAAAATAATGTTGATTTTAGCTATTTTTTTTATATTTTTAGATTTTACGAAATGATTTTTGAACTAAATACACAGATTTTTTTTTATAAATGGATTAAATGCCCTGAATATTCCGTTTTTTATAGATCTAAAACAATGTTTATCTTAGCTTTTTTTTTTTACATACTTTTAGATTTTATAAAGTAATTTTTTAACTAAAAACAGAAAAAAATGATTAAAAAAATGACAATTATTGATTTAAAAGAGGGAAAATCAGGAAACTTAATATACATCTAAACTCTTAATTATAATTTGATCCTAAAACACAAAGTCAGCACACATGATTTACTTTCCCGGGCCACAAAAAAATGATGCGACGGGCCAGATTTGGCCCCCGGGCCGCCACTATAACACATGTGATTTAGAAGATGTGTACACAGCGATAAGTCTCTCACCACCACCATGTTTGGAGCCACATACCGTATGGTCTACTGAGCCCATCAACACTGGGGCAGCACAAACTTCTGGCTGGTAATATCTTTTTCTCATTCCGTAACTTTAGCTCCAAATAGAAAAAAATCCAAAGATGGAATCCAACTCACGTCTCCAGCAAACGTGATGAAGAACGGTCTGCATGGATTGACGTTGAAGTTGGTGTATAACTCCTGTTCGAACAGCGTCCTACCGTCCTGTTTCCAAATAAAAGGAAGCAAAAGATGGTTTAAGGGATCGGACGCCGACGTCCAAGATTCTACTTGGACCGGTACCTTGATATCGAAGACTCGGATGAAGTAAGAACGCTGTGGGTTGTCCTTGATTAGGCAGGCCACGCCGCAACATCTCTTGGTCCAGGTGCCGTTTCGGTCTGCGGTGAAAACCTGGACCACTGCTGAGGACAACGTCTAGGAAGGAAGACAAAACATATAATTATATATACATTATAACGGGATTTACGTTTAATGCCAAACAAACTTTTTGGGGACATGAACAGGAAAATACATTTTGGCTGGAAAAAAATATATATACAAAAAAATAAAAATATAATGAATAAAAATAATTAAATAAAAAAAAAATAGTTTGACAACCCTACAGTTTTTTTTTTAGCAAAATTTTGATAGTTCCATCACATACAGACAAATTGATTTAAGGACAGTTTTTTTTTTTCGCACATCAATCAGGACTCTAAACTTGCGGTAGCACAACACACAATCCCTTCTGTGTAATAACTTCGGGGTGAGGTAATATAAAAATGAAATATGGTGATCTGCCTCCTACTGGCTGACGTAGAAGTGTATGATTTGTTGTTTGTCTCCCATCATGTGGGTTTTGCACGGAAGTTAACATCACATCCCATGTTCAAATTTGCAATTTAACAGGTCAAGACTGGAGGTGTTTTCTTCCATGGAAGCCCTCGGGTGCCCTTTCGTCTTGTGACTGGGTTAAGTGAAGTAGGCAAACATTCCCAATCAAATATTGACAAAAGCACATGCCATGTTAATAGAATTTCTGGACAATTTCTCCCAAAAAAGAGCCAAGTTGCTTTTTGTATTTCTGACCATCCTCTTTGCACAAACAATAGAGGACATTACGTCTCGGTCCACATTTGTGACTCAGCCTATTATGATGCTAAATGACATTGTGTGTGTACAAATATAGGATGAGGCTAACTAAGGGGTGGGCAAACTTTTGGGCCCGGGGGCCACATTGACTTTAAAAATTTGACAGATGGGCCGGGTCAACACAAGATACGATACATATAAAAAAAGTGCATCCGTTAACAGTGCATATGAAACATAGAGGAAAAAAGGACTAAAGTATGAACATACTCATGACTCATCATTAAAGTAAAAAGTATAAAGTACAAAGTAAAGTATAAAAGGAATGTATTAATAAATATTAAAATTAATTTGGGGCGAAAAAAACAATATTAGGACAAGGTCGGCAGGCCGGATTAAAAAGCCTAGCGGGCCGGATGTGGCCCGCGGGCCATAGTTTGCCCATCCCTGGGCTAACTGAATGGAACACCATTGCTTCTTTATACAAAAAAGAACAAAAACATTTCAATGACGACAGCCTGAGGATCTATCTGTGGAGGGCTCCAAAAAAATGGTGCCAGAATGGAAATATAAATGAAATTGTAGTCAACTTTGCTAGCACACATCACCAAAATGACTCTGGGTAATTTCCCTTTTTTTTAAACCGGACTTCCAATGGGATGCAGATTGCTGATCAGGCAGTCTGCACACACGCTATCAAACACACAGCTTGCATTGGACCCACTCCACTTTTTTCCTAGTCTCGCTGATGGTGAAAGACGAAGGAATACCAACGAGCATCCGTCTGTGTGCAAGAAAAACAGGTCAAAACGCCCCCATCTTATGCATTGTGACACAAAGGGTGCTGGAGGAATGTTGTCGACGCATTTCATAGCTGGCCTACGTCAACCCACGGCACGCCCCAAAAACCTGTGGGTTCACGTTAAACAGAGGAAACGAAAAAGAGCCTGATTTGTCATGAGTGTGGGAAATAGGAGCAAAAATATTTGCCCAATCATCAGAAACTATTGGTTAAACTTTCAAGAAACAACCTAGGTAGTTTGATACAATGGCAAATATGCCGTGGAAATACAGTAAGACATTTCTTTAAAAATATGCAATTTGTATGCATTCTTTAAAAAAACACAGTCATTTGCCCCTTTTTAATGTTACAACAATATTTGTTCATTGTCAAACTGAAATGACAAAGGTCGATGCTTTACTAAATGGCAATGGGAACTATTTTATTCTGATCATTTGGACTCAAAACGCACTCAGAAGATGGGATGGTTGCGTACAGCGACGTCTTGTGGCTCCCATGCGCAATTGCAGAACAATACAAACTCCGGACGCAGTCACCTTTTTTAAGGAGGGGGTTGCTGCGTTTAAAGACTACATATTTGATGGGAAAATTGGATGAGTGTTTGTTTGTCTTGGTTGTCTAACACAAACAAGAGAGGAAATAGAAAAAACGCAAGTGCTTTTGTTTTAATTTGGAATGCTGACTCTGTAGTCAGTCTGGTAGAACAGGACTCTTCAAATTTGGGAAAAGGGGGAGAAAAAAATCCCCGATGAGTTCTCACTAGTCAGCGCTGTCCCATGCCAAGCCTTGTCGGCACATTCCTTCAGTGGATACGCTTCCCTAAAACAAACCAGGTTCGCCTACTGTTATATAACAATGACACAAATTGATTGATTTAACAGCAAAGTGACTTCGGTACCAACGCGTCTCTCCGCTTGTCAACTGGGTTGAGACGGAGTAGCGGTGCTTTGACAGATAGCAACATTTCCCGATTGATTCTTCAGGTGTTTGAACGTCACACTTGAGGCACAGATGTCCGTGAACTGAGTTCGAAGTCTGAACAAGTTGACGTCAACCGTCCCGATCGAGGTTCGACGTGGTTGTTCGCCCCTCTTGACGTCTCGGCTGTCAAAACAAACCAACCTTCCATGCTCCGGCAAGGAAAAAATAAACTGTGAAACTTCAAACATAACAGTATGGAAACAGGAAATCCCTCGAAAATAGAACAACGTATCACAACAAACTGTAATGGAAAGAAGGAGAAAAAAAACTTACGATGCATTTCCTGCCTAGGTGGTTGAAAAGGTAGTCATTCTCTTGAGGAGTCAGTAGTATGGATCCGACATTTGTTTGCCGTTGTTGTTTATGAAGTCCACTCATTTTTTTATGTTCACAAATTAATAACTTATTTACGGACTTTAAGAAGGTAAACTGTGTCCGGAAAGATCCATAAACAATCCCCGGGTCATCCGTGGCCTTCCTGTGTCCGCTTTCCCTTAAGTCAGGCTGAAGTCACTTCCGATCGACGGTTGCACGGACGTGATAACAAAAGTGTTGATGAAAAAGATGCCAGAATCAGATTCTGTGCGAAATAAGAGCAAATACAGAGTGGAAAATGGCAAAAACTTTCCTGGGAAGTCCGGCTGCTTCAGCGCCCGCAGCCTGTTCAATCCAACATGGCAGTGTCAGGACGAATCCATTCTTGTGGAAGGGGGGGAGTCACGATTTGCTAAGGATGAGTGCCATGATTAAAAAATAAATACATGACATAAAGTATATTTAAACACATCTGAAGTTACCATATAATAAGGCATGAGGACTACATTCCACTTAAAATTGCGTCGCTTATTGGTTTTGCATATAATAACATATCTACGCTGTGGTACAGTCCTGTCCGCCCCTGGCTTTTATGACAGGAATGTGTGCAGTGCAGAATGGGAGGAGGCAGGAGACAAGGTGCATGTTGCTGGCATAATACTAATAGTAGTGCCATCTATCCTACTTCAGTGACTTTTATCTGAAATTATATTTAAGAGAAAAAATAAACAATCATTTTTTTCTGGTCTGCTTCATTCAGCAGTTCATTTAGCACCATTGGGATTTATACTCAATGGGTTTAGACTTGATTAGTTCCCTAGTACTTGAGTGAATCATCACATTGCACTAAAAATAGTCCATAATAGAGTTAAAAATGAAGACTGCTCCATTTACTGTATGCACCCTCAAGTGTAAAATGTGCCATACACATTAGATATTAATGCCATGATTTTGCCCTTTCATTAAAGGTATATCATTCCTCCTAAATGATATTGCCTAATTTCACTATATGAATGTATATATATACTCTTGCTTGTATGAGTCATCCTAATTTCAATACAAAGCCTGAGGATACTTCCGCAACATGCTCAGTCAGGCTCATCAAAGGTGGTAAACGCACAATGGTGACTTGGTGGAAATTGAAAAATGAGAAAGTTTAACCGAATAAAATGGCATTTCTACATTCTTCTTAACAAATGTGTGCGTGTGCATCATTTTTGGTCAAATCATAGTATAGTTGAACTGCTCTCAATGTTTTGGCTGACTTGAATAACCGGACTAACAAGAAGTAAAACCCAAGGAAACGTGCTTCACTCCACTTGGTTTGATTTTTTAGATTGTCGCGATGACAGAAATGCCAGTAGAAAAAAACATCCCTTTTATTTAGAAACAAATACTTTTGAGATACAATAGCAATGAAAAGTAGCAAATGTGATGCAAAATAGTCCACAAGTTGAAAACGCTGATGTCAAAAATCTCAGGCAGTCATTGAAGATTAGAATGTCAGTAGTTTTTGTGTGAAAATACCCTCATGAAACACAACCCTGACCCACAAAAACACGATAGGAAAGTCAAAGGACAGCATAAATTTTATATTTTGGATCATGGAGGAAGACATGCCTTTCAGGCCTTTGCATATATATTTAATCATATTGACATTAATACAGATTGTCAGTATGCCTAATAATTGGAAGATAGGTTTTAGATAGGAAATGGAAATGCATTAGAATAATAATACCTGTAAAAAGTCAAAGAAAATGGTTTAAAAAGGATGAATAGCTTCAGTCTATAAACGAAAACATACTTTTTTTTAAAACACCTATTGAATTAAACTGAATAGATTTTTTAATGAAATTTAAAGAGTATATAACATTTGATTGCCCCTCCATTTTTTTTTGTACAGTCAAAGCCACGTTGCAATTGGATACCGTCACATCAAAACCAGTTTAACACACCTGGCTTTAAAACCGGTTTCTCAAAGTGTCAATTATTTATGTTTGGCATATTTTTGAATTTTTTTTTTGATTACACTGAACGTTCACCTTGGCTTTGAACTATAATTGTTATAATATGACAGTTCAAATACTGCAATGTACTTTTTACTTCACTTATTTTCATCATTTTTTTAAACAAAAAATGCAAATGATAAACAGTAGACTTTGAATACCAAAAAAGTGCGAGTTGTATTTTTTGACGTAACGTCCGTGCTATGGATTTGTTCCAGTTTATCGTACGTAGCCAAAATTAGGCTAATAAAGTGGAGCAAATGTCCAAAAATATCACGTAGGAGCTCATTGAAGAAGGCATTAATGCATTTGCCATACTCATCCAAACTATATTAAACCATAATTTGGTTCAAAATAATGAGAAAATGGCGATGGGCACCATTTGTAAAGCTATGCTAGGTTAAAAAGACGGCAACATTTTTTTCATATTTAGCGCCACACAGTCTTTCAAAAATGGGGTGGAAATTTTTGTCACTTTTTTTGCATATTTATAACAATATTTCCGTATTTGTTTCTAAATAACAAGTGCTGATACTAAATCGTAAAGTTTAATATTAAATATAAATGTTCCGAGTACAGGATAAATAAAGGTATCTAATCTAATTTAATTTAATCTAATCTAAATTCAAAGTCTCAACTAAATATTAAGCAAATATGCAAATTCAAACAGCCAAAGACTGGAAATTACAAAGAAAAAAAAGCCAATGCGAAGAAATTTAAGATTTTGATTTAATATTTAGATTTAGGTAACCCGTGAAGTGGGCAGCGCGTCTGCCTCACATTTCTGAGGTGAAGATTCGATCCCAGGTCGATCCTCACTGGGTAGGTAGAGTTTTTCATGTTTTCCACAGGCTTGTGTGGGTTTTATCCGGGTACATTACAGAGTAGACTACTGGTTGAACACTCTAAATTACCCCTTGCTATAATTGGTTGACCTTGATCTCCTTGTGAGCTGCCATTGGCTTGCCACCCATTCAGGGTGTCCTCCTTAGTTAGCTGGGATAGGCTCCAGCACCTCCCCCCCCCCACCACAGAAAATGAATAAATGAATAATTCTATTTCGTATTTATATTTAACATTGAAATTGAGCACTTGCTATTTAGAAATGACATTCCATGCAATTCAGCCCACAGGACTTGAAAAGTCGGAGGAAAGTACACGCCAAGGATCGTGAGCCGGCGGTTGGGGGAGCAACTCCCAGGATGCATTAGCACCCTCGTCCCCGGCCTCGGTGTCGTCCTCGGGTACGGCTCGGGAGTCGGATCCCTCCCCGAGAGGCGGTGGAGGCCGGTTGCGTCTCTCCCGGTGAAGCAAGAGGCGCTCCAATGGAACCGTGCTGCTCCTGGGTAGGAAGAGCGCGGTGGGTGGTAGGTTGCGGCCGGCCGAGAAAACCTGGCTGGAGCCCTCCAGGTTGAGCAGGATGCCGGTTCGGACAGAGTAGAAGATGTCACAGTTGTTTTCCAGGAGCCGGTGCTCGAACACGCAGTCGTCGCGCAAACAAACGGCCTACGTGCGACACAATGACAAACAACTTCATTGTGGGTTTTGTAGTCTTTGAACATATTTGTAGGGCCTAATTTTACTATATTGTTTGTTTTTCACATCACTTTTGTTAGTGATAACCACTTTTCAAATTTGGTTGTCATTGAAGGTAAAGGACGTCCAATCGAATGGGTTAGCTAACAAATACGATTCAATTCAGATAATTCAGTCCGGCCTGGGGGCCAAATCTGGCCCACCGCATCATGTTTGTGTGGCCCGGGAAAGTAAATCGTGAGTGCCAACTTTCTGTTTTAGGACCAAATTAAAATGAGTATAGATGTATAAATTTCCTAATTTTCCCCCTTTTAAATCAATAATTGTAATTTTTTAATCAATTTTGGTTTGAAGTCATGAGTGACATCAAGACTAAATAGCCATAATTTCTTGTTATTGGAAGAATTATGAAGGATGGCTAAAAATCTCCAAAACAAAACCAAGAATCTAACAATAATAGTCTAACACGCTTTCCTATTTGGTTTGTTTTATTTAACTCTTGAACCGCCACTGACGAACTTAAACTTCCAGTCACGTGACTTCTTAAATCCTGAATATCCACCTTTGCTCTGAACTGAAACTGTTATAAAATACCAGTTCAAACACTTCAATGTACTTTTTCAACCGTTTTTTTATGCATAATTGTGTCTTGGTATTCTCATAACAATATTTTCTTCAAGATTTTTGGCACTCACCGAAGTAAAAGGGATTCCGTTGAGATCCAAACACAGGTATCGGCTACTTTTGACACCCAGGATGGCGACACGCTCCCTGCTATCCGCCTTGAGCAGAACGACGCCTGCAAAAGTGCAAGGACATCATCATCATCATCAACATCATGACCATCTTCCTCTTCCTCAGCATCATCATCACCACCACAAACGTACTGTTTGGATTCCGGTTGACGCTTCTCCGCACGGTTCCATCCAACTTAATCTCCAGATAAAAGTTGCTGAGCTCAGTGGAAGTCTGCAGGTGGACATACCTCCGCGGGCTACCCCAGTTGGAACTAGTCAAGGGCGACAGGTTGGGTGCTGCGTAGCCGGCAGGGACGCCCTGCAAGACGGCAAGAAGAAGCGCCAGCGTCCGCGTCCGGGACGCACGGTGCGGTTGCGTAGCCTCCTCCATCCCGAGGACAACAGTGCTGTCGTCTACGAGGAGTTCTGCACGACTTGGGATGCTATTTAAGGACCCCCGAGAGCGAGAGGCAGGCTCGCATCCGTCCACCAACGCAGATGTGCGGCTTTGCAGCGGCGGAAGGGACACTTCCACACAAGCGGGCCGGCCACTCCTGCTTGCTCGCATCCGTCCACCAACGCAGATGTGCGGCTTTGCAGTGGCGGAAGGGACGCCTTCCACCCAGGCGTGTTTTTGACCCACTTGTTGTTGTTCATGCTCTTTATTTTAGGAGACGGCTGTGCCCAATTCCGTGAGGAAATGCCTAAATTGCCCAAACATTTCAACAAGTTGACATTTTACTCAAACATACGCACCTGCCTGACTCTGGAACTGTTTAGCCAGTAGAGGGCGCCAGACCTAGACCCAAAAAATGTTGCACTAAAGAGATATAGTTAAGACAACTTTTGATAATGTAAATAAACCTTCAAAGATACTCTTTATAACTGTTCCAGCTCAATTTATCAGTTTGGAATGAGAATGTAACATAACTCGGGTAATTGAAATTTCTTTTATTGAGATATTTTAGGAGGAATATAGTGGATGACGTACAAAAATAAAGACTTTAAACTTGCTTTGGAGACGTCTTTCTATCCTCTTTTTTTTGTTTTGTTAGCATGTTTTTTTAGCGACAGTCAAACTAAGGCAGCAGGTGAAGGCGCTCATTCAAACAGTAGCATCAAATATTGGCTCATTTCCAGAGGAAAAATTTGGGCTTACTAACCTGCAAGATTGATGATGTAAAACTACTTATGGGATGTTTCTCTAAATGACATTATTCAATAAGAATGGCTAGAACATTTAACATTTTCAGTGTCATTGACTATGTGACTTTATGAATTACAATTTGTCAATTCTTATGACAAAAACCCCACCCCCCTGCACCCCCCATTTTGCCGCATTGTCCTCTACTCCATGCTTTTTTTGCAAACTGCACTGAAAACGGAGAAAGGCAGCTACTGCAGTACACTCTCGCGCACACTATAAAAAAAAGACCAAAGACATGCTCACGTCAATTATAGAAAAGCCCCTTAATTCCTTTTTTTTCTTTAAACTTCGCCCTATATTTACATTTGTATGTATTTTTCAAAACATGCAGCAGCTTTCTTGTGCGCTTAAGGTTAGCAGCTAAACTTGTATAACTGTGGAACCTCTAAATTATATAATTGTCCGATAAAGTGAGGAAGTCAACTGAATTAAGTCGACTTCAGAGGCGCCACATTACAAAACACTCTGTTATATCGCAGCACATATTTTATATGATACCTGAATTTACATTTAACAAATATACACAAAGCATTGGAGTGAGTACATGCCAAGGAATAAATCTAATCCGAGCTAAAATATAAATACTAATTCCTAGGTCTACAATGTCTTCAATGTCTGTGCTTAAGGGAATTTCCCAAATACGGGATGAAATAAAGATCTTATCCAATCTAATCTCATTCTAATGAACAAAAATGGCGGAAAAGTGGTTATGCCGATGCAAATTTTGTGTGGATTTTCGCCAGGTACTCTAGTTTCCACCCACATCCCAAAAACATGCTTGCTATACAGTGATTGGACACTAAATTCGCCCTAGCTATCAGCAAATGATTGTTAGTATCATTGTGCTCTGTGATTGGCTGGCCACTAATTAAGGGTGTCCCTTTCTTATGGGTATATGGGCTATGCTCAGGCACCCCTGCAAAGACAAATGGCTTATAAGATGAATAAATGACCATTCATTCATTTTCCATACTGCTTATCCTAAAAAAAGGCTCACTGGGGGTGCTGTAGCATAGCCCAGCCAATCACAGGGCATAATGAGGCAAACAACCAAATACTTGTAGCTAGGGACAATTTAGAGTGTTCCACCTGACTTCCCCGCATGTTTTTAGTATGCAGGAAGAAACTCGAGCACCTGGAGAAAACCCACATAAGCCCGGGGAGGACATGCAAACTCTAGAGGGAAAGTTTGCAACTCACATGGGATCGAACAATCGACCGCTATGTTGGGAGGCCAACATGCTGACCACTCTTCCACCGAGCCATCACTTCTTAAACCAATCAAGATTTGACATTTTTTAGAAATATTTTTTTTGGGATGTTCCACTTTTAGTTTGCAATGGAATTATCTATACATTTGTATGATGCATGGTCATTTGATGTACTCATACCGCCTTGTATTTGTTCAACATAAATTCAGGAATCCAGGGGTTGATTGATCTAATTTAGGCGCAAAGAACCAGAGACGCTCTCGCCCTCGTTCCCCTTCCGACCCTACGACCCCCTCCTTTCCTTGAGGCTCGTCATTCCTATTTTCTGCCTATGGTCGGGTGTCTCTTACATGCCAGCGCCAAGGCACCTTTTGAAACAGTACAGCAAAGTAGTGCATTTCAAATCAGCCACGCGCACACATACACAAATACTCTCATTCATGCATTCCAAATGTCCAACTTGCTACGTTATATGGACAGCTGTGCCTTGATAGATGCATTCATACCACTGTTATTTTTTGGTTGTTGTTGTACTTATTTGGCTGCTACCAATGACAACATGATTGACTATTTAGCATGAGAACAGTGTAAATATTGCCTATGTATAATGTATTGTGCAACTATTTGTGTCATTGAAACGAAAGCAGCATTACATACTATCATTTGTCTGACTGACATTTTGATCTCAAGGTGCCACTTTACATTTTTTTTGGGTGCTATAGTACTAGCCAATGACAGAATTTGATGCCAATCACCGTCAATGGCAGCGATTGAGTTAATAGGCGTGTCCATATAGCGCACCTGAGCAAGCACCGAGTGAGATAAGCAGCACAGAATGTTGTAAATATACAACGATAGTTCTCCAAATATACATAAGAAATCAATTGGCGTAGTTCATTGCCGCGTTACCTGGAAGGAACTCAAGTCCACATGTGCAAAAAAGTCCACGTGGCGTCATTACGGCTCACAACCGCGGGAGGAAGTGCGTAGCGGGGGCGGCGGTGGTGGCCCTGTCGCCTCGCCGCGCCCGTCCGCGCCGTCCCAGAGCCAAGAAGAAGCCCTTGTAAACAAAAGACTCGTAGGCGTTGTAGTTGTTGGCCAGTAGCGTCTCCCTGAACTTGCATTCGTCACTGAAGAGCTTCTAGAAAGAAATGTGGTCTCAGCAGCTTTGACCCAAACACAATCGAGCATGCTGATAATGTGTCATTTTGGAGAAAGAAGAATGATGGCTTTGGGTCTTTTTCTTTAGAAATGGGAAAGAGTAGCTCACCTGACTCATTTCGCTGAGGCGAAGAACGCCCAAATGAATGAAACTAGGTCTAGGCCCCTCCCATTTGAAGTGGATTGAAGGTGTATCACCTTAATTGACACTAACGGTTGAATTTATGGGTGCAGTTTACTATATTGTCATAAAAAAAATCTTAAAATCTAGCATCCACATAACAAAAATGGCGATCCTCTTTCAATCTTTTAAAAAAATCCTATATTTTCAGTTAAGAATGAATAAAAATAGACACTCTGGGGGTTTCCCCCCTAATAACAATCTAAAATAGTCTTGAACTATATAGTGAGCGTACACCTGCCATTGACAAATGGAAGCGTTCAATTCACCAAACTAGGAAGACTGATTCAACCCTCTTTCCATTTGCATTGGACGTCTAGCACAGTCAATGGCGGATAATAACTGAAATGAAGTTGTGCAGTGCGTTTTAGTGATGCGAGCACATTTACCGTCCCGTAGAGCTTCCCTTTGCGGTTCATGGCGACAAACATCTGGCTCTTGACACCAAACAAGCTGACCACTCCTCGCTCCACACTGGAAATCTCGATCAGACCTGCAGGAGAGCCCCATCTCTTTGCACTTGTCTCGATGACGCGTGGATCGGTCGCCGAGGATGATTGGACTCACTGTGCGGGTCTTCGAGGTGAGCTCCAGCGACGCCGCCATCCGGGAGTACCTGCAGGTGGAAGCCGATGCCCACGTTGCAGTAGAGGCGGCGGACCCGTCTGACTCCCCGCAGGTAGTCGCTCTGCCAGCTGGGTTGCGCCCCCCGTCCGGCGAGGCCCAAGTAGGAGCGTGAGAAGAGGGTCTCCCACCGCCGCTCCAAGTCCCCGCCGCTGGGGGCCAAGGGGGCGAGCACTCCCCAGGCGCAAGTCCAGAGTAGCAGCGCGGCTGGTAGCGTCATGCCGCAGAGGCGAGCGGGGGTGCGCGTACACCTGCCCTAGAATCGCACCTCGTCCTGGGACATTGCGGCGAAGGCTCGAGGGACCCTAGCCCGGGATCCGAGCTTGGAGTGGCGACGTTCAGCATCTTCACACCCCCCTCAGTTGTCGTCAATGCCCGTCCGACCGCCGGCCGGCCGGCCAGTGGGCACGGGAGGCTCACCTTGGATGGCTTGGACCTGACACGCTCTTCCGTCAGCGGCGTGACATCACCGCCGCAGACCCCCCACTCCACCCCTAGCAATGAGTCACGATGGGAGGAAAAGCGATAGGACAGAACGGAGGCTCGGCTGAGACGCTTGTGTTGGGCACCGAGGGGTTGGGTGGGGGGTGCTGCACCTTTACATCCCAGCCAAACAAGTGTCAGTTACCAGAAGAAGTGTTTCCTTTCATATCCTTCAAAATAAAACCCCACCGACAACTCCTGGGAGCGTAGAAGCGCGTCCTATGTACTCGGATGACTGTGAATGATGACCTTTCAGTGCCATTAACCGTGATTGACATCTAATCCAATTGGTGGTGCAACACGTGTAGACAAAACTAATTCAGATTTTCTTCATCTTCTGTCCCCAAAAAATATAATATAGCAAATCCAATTCTTCAACAACTCATTTAAAATGCATTGGATGACTTTCACCATCGATTGGAGGCGATATGTTAATTTGGCGAAGTATCATAACAGGGTTTCCAATTGGTGAAGCGTCTTTTATTTTGACCAGCCCCCCTCGGTGAGAAGGATTAAAGTGACACGGGAGACCGTTATGAGGTTTGGTTGAGGGGTGGGGGGGATATAGCATTCATTGGTGTTGAGCAATCGTGGTAAGGAATGGAAGGACGGATACATTATCCGAGGGCTCGCATGTGCTTACTTGAGCGCCTTATATAGACCGGAAGCTTGCGGTAAGACTTCCTGGCGCACGCTTATCGGACCGCAGGTGCAGTGGGGGGGTTTCTCCAGCAGGTACCATCCCAATAATGACAAAAGTCGGAAATGTCTTAGTGCTAATGATTCTAAAATCTCATTCCACTGCCTTCATTTTGCATTTCAAGGCCACCAAAGGCCCGATCGGGCAATTGAGAAGACGACCTATCGACAAACTAACCCCGAATCGAATGGCGCTGAGTGGGCGCTTTTAATCAAGGGGACATTGATGCCGCTTCAGATTCACTGAGTCAGAACAACATAGACGATTTGATTGACAGGTCAGCAGGCTCAGCTGTCTCGTTTGCAATTATAGCGTCCTTTTATTGCGGCCAATGGGTGGAATTAGCAAAGTGTCAGGAAACTAAGAACAGGTGATTAAATCAGGCTTTAGCCAGGAACAGCTGACATTTCGGGGGATGACATCACTACACTTGACAATCATAAAAAAAGCAGCAATTAGCACAATGTAGGATTCCAAGAGGGCTATTCCTGCTGAGTCATTTTATGTTTAATTCAGCAGCTGGAAAAAAAGAAACTGCAGGACTCTTCTCTTATGAATAAATCAAGTCGGGGGCTTGTGGAGGTGGGTGTTTTCTCGTTGGTGATCCCTCCCTCTTGCGGAAGTGCCGCATGCCAAATCGAAAGTGGCTGACTCAGCAAGGTGGACGTGACTGGACGTGACTGCTCGTGACGCTGCACTTTACCGTCCCTGAACGCAGCATAAGTGCAAATGACCTGGTTTCATAGCAAGTCTAAAGCTGACAATGCCATACTTGCTACACATTGGCATTGATTGGTGGAAAATGGTTGTTTCTTTCTACAGTGAACTCAAGAAAAGCAGGTAAAACAATCATAAATTCTACTTTTATAATTAGTTATGGGACAATCATTGTTCCACGACTCACATTAAAGTCGTTTTCTGTCACAAGATGGAGCCTAGTTATGTCATATCCACCTGGACACAGAAATGGAGGATTAATAATAATAATCTGGAAAATTAGTTGCTGAATAACTTCTCCGCGCTAATCTAGAGCCATACTTTATTGTTTTTATAATTTTTACAGTTCTGCCTAGTGGTGCATTGATAACATTACTCAGAATAGTATAAATGAGACAGAAAAAAATACTAGAACAAAGTGCCAATGCTGTGCGATAAGTACTTTTTGATAACTGGAGTTTTCATACGGATTGGATCGCCCTACCAAAGATGGCCACCAGCTACACACACCGCCGTAAAAAACGGGCACTTGCCTAAACGTCCAATCATGTGCCATCAAATCATCCGCGTGCAGTGAATTTCAATGAGTTTATTTTCATTGAATCCCTTGAATTCAGATGCGGCCCTCCCACCCCAAGTGGATTGGACATCAACCATAGTCAATGACAGCCAATGTTTATCCAAGTCATAATAGATTTCAATATCGCAAGCCAAAAATAAATATCGACGCAACACTAGCTGAACCATTACTCGTTGTAAAATCGTCCCACCTGGCGCCCAGACGCAAAACGTGACAATTTCTTTTACGACTGTGAGAAGATGCGGAGCCATCGTAGAAGGTGTCAGCTGCCGAAACCTTGTCCGATTCCAACCCCCTTCCGTTGGGGAACCCGACACCGGAGCGGGAGAATGCGAGTCATCTCGCTGGCACATTTGCCCGCCGCCTTTGCGTGTTGGCACCCCCGCCAAATAAAACGCTGGTGACGGCAGGCGATCAAGACCCGAGAAAGAAAGGGGCTCTCGTCACTCGGGCTGGCACGACAAAGATCGAGCCGGTTTATTTTTGTCGCTGCCGGCTGAAATCCAAACCAGAGTTCAAACAATTTTGGCAGCGGGCCCATTTAGGACAGCAACAAACAAATGAGGTTGAAGAATTGCTGACAAGTTGATACCATTGCAGCCTGAAGGAAACTCAACCTAGAGAAAGCATTCTGGGGGTCAAGTTAAATATGGAGCCCTTCCCCCTTCCCCCTCAAACCACCCCCAAAGTGTCAGGACACCCCAACGGCCACCTGATGGTTGGTGACCGCAATGCAGCACTGGAGAAAAATGCGGTCTCCGCTGATCGACCGAACTGCAAACTTGGACAGAAAATGTAAACATTGACTTATTGACGAGCAAGAAGAAGGTTTTCCTCTAATCGATATCCCTTGGTTTGCATGGAAGCAATTAGCATCCTAAATTTGTGCCGTCTGCAGCCTCTAGGTTCTACCACGTCCCTAGCAATTAGTCTCGCGGGCAAACATGTAGTTATGATGTGGGAAAACATCCTCCGGAAGCCGCCCACTGATGAGTCTAGCTACTCGCCAGACGCGAGCGACGGTCTGCCCCGCCGACCCACGTGACGGCGGAAGGTCATGCCGGATATTCCACGCAAAAAATACATTTGGGACGACGAGGTAAGAAGCAATGCAGCAATGCAAATGTAAACAACCGCATGAGGGCAGAGGCGCTGGCAAAGTAGCACCCTGAAAGGAGCACGCGCACACCATAATGATGGCGTTGGCGTGACATGGACCACATCCGAGTAACAAACTCCAACGCACGATGACAAGGCGCTCGGACATTTTTGCTCACAACAGGTGTCAATGACATTTATGGAAACAAACAGTGCATTTTATCCAATTCCAAACACTTTTTTACCCCGAATAGAACATTGATAAACTTTAAAACAATGAATGGCTTTTTTTTGTACCTGACTACTTATTTATATGACCACTTATTCATATTGACTATAATCTTATTTGACTAATGATTTAACTTTACTACTTATGATGCTGGCTACTTATTATGTTGACTGTTTATTTATGTTGACTACTTATGTTGACTTCTTATGTTGAATACTTATGTTGACTTCTTATGTTGACTACTTATGTTGACTTATTATGTTGACTACTTATGTTGACTACTTATTATGTTGACTACTTATTTATGTTGACTACTTATTATGTTGACTCCTTAGTATGTTGACTACTTACTATATTTACTACTTATTATGTTGACTATTTATTTATGTTGACTACTTTTTATGTTAACTACTTGTTATGTTTACTGCTTATTATGTTGACTATTTATTAATGTTGACTATATATTTATATTGACTACATATTATGTTTACTGCTTATTATGTTGACTATTTATTTATGTTGACTTCTTATGTGGACTACTTATTCATGTTGACTATTTATTTATGTTGACTTCTTATGTGGACTACTTATTCATGTTGACTACTTATGTTGACTATCTATTTATGGTGAATTCTTATGTTGACTACTTATTTATGTTGACTACTTATTATGTTGACTACTTATTATGTTGACTACTCATTATGTTGACTACTTATTATGTTGACTACTTATTATGTTGACTAACTATTATGTTGACTATTTATTCATGTTGACTATTTACTTATGTTGACTATTTACTTATGTTGACTATTTACTTATGTTGACTATTTACTTATGTTGACTAACTATTATGTTGACTATTTATTCATGTTGACTATTTATTCATGTTGACTATTTACTTATGTTGACTATTTACTTATGTTGACTACTTATTCATGTTGATTACTTTTGTTGACTATTTATTCATCTTGACTATTTATTCATGTTGACTTCTTATGTGGACTACTTAGTGTGAATGGCTGCCTGTCTCCCTGCGATCGGCTGAAAGTAAATCCTTAAACTAAAGGTTATTTTATTTTGTTTTAATGAACAGAAAGATGACTTTGAAGGCTTCTCTAACAATTAGGCGAGACACACTACCTGCATGAAAAGCTATATATATCAATGAATTAAAGTGGTGATATTAAAGTTGTGCATTTTTACTTATTCTTCTATCCAAAATGTAGATATCTTTTCAGTAAAAAACAAGAAAAATAACCCCCCAAAATAGAAACTTTTACATTTTTTGTTTCGTTTTTACACCACAATATTCCTACAAAAGGATGACATCACGCAGAACAAATTTTCTCAAAAAATTTAGCTAAAATTTCAAGAGGTGAAATACTGTAACGTGTATTTTTACTTATTCTTCTATCCAAAACTTAGAAACAGGTATCAGTACAAACAAGAAAAATAACCCCCAAAATAGAAAACATGTTTATTATATATTTTTAGTTTTGACCCCAAATTCATTCATGAATAGAGACAAAGCACCTTTAGTTTGTAGTCTTGAGCAGAAGAGGGCAGTATTTGATAATGGGAAGAAACTGCAATAACTAAATTTAAGCACAGCAATGAAGTATCCTTCTAAAAAAAAGTCCTTCTTATTCGCATACATTGCATAAGTGAGGGCACATTAGACATACACGTGTTATCCTCTCATTTTAAACCTTCAATCACTGAGTTAACCTGTGATCCTAACCAAACTAACTCAAATTCTCTTATTAACTCAACCTGATGATCTCAAACCTCTTCAACTTCTGGTCTTTCAAGGGCCTTGGCAGGACCCCCTCCTCGGTCTCCCCCACCAGCTCTTGTGCCTCGTTCTCCGACACCCCTTCCCCCCCATTGGCCCACCCATTCTGTCCATCCTTTGGACACTCCCCGTTGTAGGTCTTGACATAGTCCGCCACGCGCCAGCCTCGGAATTCCCCGGGCTCGGCACAGGTGAGTCCCGTGTGGGCCACGCCGGGGTGTAACTTGAGCCAATAGATCAAGTAGTGGATGTTATAGTCGCAGATCCACAGGTTGTTGTCCAAAGACAGCTTTCGCAGGAAATAAAGGTCCTCCAGGACGCCGTAATGGAAGTAGTGGAGGCCATTGTTGGACAGGTCCAGCTCACGAAGGTACAGCTGGCCTGCAAATGCACCTGGAATGCACATTTACAAAATGTACGCATATTTATATGACAGGATGGCTTACGAATGCACCAGGAATTTACATTTTTACAAAATGTACGCATATTTATATTTCAGGATGGCTTGCGAAACTTTCTTAAATGAACTGTATGATAAAAGTCCATAAGTTTAAGAACGGGAAAGGATAGGAACTTTCATTGATGGAATGACCCAAACGTTAGCGAGTGGTCAACCCTCAAAGGAAATGAATACGAGTCAATGGCGTGTCTCGTATACGCCAACGGGAAGGAAGCGAGACATCGGAATAAGATATTTTGCAGTGATTTCAGATGGCTTAGAGCTCAGCTTTGATCTCCAAGATAGAGGACAGGGTAACAGGAAGAGGGCGGGGTTAACTGTAGTATTCAGAGTAATTCATCAAATGAAGGAATACTGTTTTTTTTTGGCTGTAACCTTCCAAAACATTTACAGATTTTTTTTCACAAATACTTAGAGCAAAGCGGTCATCGGAGGATAGAAATTGGAAATACATATGTTTTTTTATGGGTTCAATTTAGGCGTACGGGCTAATTTAACATGATTTCCCCAATTCATCATTTGGCATAAACTCACTATGAAATGGTAAGACACAGTGCTAAATTGTTTTTTTTTTTTTTACATGCAAAGGTACATTAATGGATTGATAACATATTTCTCATCATAATATTGGATTCCTTCATGGTGTGACTGTATTCTTTGTGTTTTGGAATTTGATTTTAAACAAAAAATGGCACCTGGGTCTATTTGGTTAAGGCTGGTGCTGCTGAGGTTGAGCATTTTCAGGTCTTTGGACTGGAGGAATTGCTTTGGCCTAAGATGTTTAATGTTGTTGCCGGACAGATCCATCTTCACGATGTCGGAAGGCAAGCCGGACGGGACGTTACTCAAACCTGCGAGCATAAAGGGGCCGTCGTTATTGCATGCAGAGACGATGAGGTTGACATCTTTGGAATTGCTTGCGTATTATCATAGTCCAACCATCAAAATGCATCTGTAATACTATAATGCACTTACATACTGTAATACAAAAGGAGCATTAGAATAATACAGTGATAGCTCGCTACTTTGCAGATCAACTATTGCAGCTTATATTAAAAAAAATTCAAGTGTAGGAACAATAATACGAACATAAAATGGTGGGAAAAAGGGAAATCCCAATTGGAGAAGCCAGTATCTACTATTACGAGTTAAATAACAGCACACAGAGGCTTTTAAAAGTCCAAATAGACAGTATAAAAACACAGTCCCTACATCGCAGGTCTTGGAACTTTACACTTTGGAATTTTCGGTCAAAGTAAAACTCCTCAGAGGAAACGCCTAAACGTTTCTTGCATCAATGATTCGGCCAGAAATATGAAAGAAGTAGTGTCAATTCCATATGTCCATGTTTTGCATCCACCAGGTTTTTTTTTTCTGTATCTGTTTTCTCCATCTTGTCAGCGTCAAAAGTTCCCACAGGTCACGTCAAAGTCTAGCTATTTTCAAGATGTTGCGTAGGTCGATAGACGCCCCCCCACCATCTCCCCATCTCCCCTCTCAACAACAAACAAGTGATTCCAGGCTTTTTCGGAGGTCTAGAATCACACACATTTCCCTTCAGATTAGCCTTTAATGCACCAAACAGAAATCAACTTTAACGTCCGGCTGAGAAGATTTCTGCTTCCCACATGATAGACAAAACCGGAAAATTGTTTGTGGCACACTTTTTGTTTGGAAACGTTTGAATGAAAGGATAAAAAAAAAAAACGTTTGTGGATTCCTCAGGATTTGCAACATGGTCTCTAGCGTGGGTAATAAACTACTTGCAGGTGAACGGATAGAAGCACACAGAGTAGATTTGCTTGTATTTTCATCCTTTGTCTGTGGGTAGCTTGTAATTTAGTCCAAAAAATGCTGGCGTTTTTACAATAAAGATGTCGTCAACCTCAAAGAGTTTTGCCAAATTCTGTAAATGTTGCTGTGTTTTCATATATTGATTAACCAATATTGATCCATACATCATACCTGTCAATTTCGCAAATTCCTTATTGATGATTGATTATTAAGCGATTAAAAACAAAAATAAACAAACAGCAATTCAGATATGGCGCACTTAAAAGTCTAGAATTTTCTCCAAAATTTTAAATTCTCTAGATGTCGCTGTATGACGCTGACAACTTGACTGTTTGGGTACATTGCTTGCTGACACGCTATATTTTTATAGTGAAAAGACAGAAGTGACTAACTTAAAGCATGACTATTAGCCGTCGACCATGATGTTTTCGTCTTTCGAGGGTAGACATGGGTTTTCCAAAAAAATGCATTTAAAAAATGATCGTACAAAAGTTGTTATCTGGCATACATAATTTGAAATGATCACAATAAAGCTAAAATATGGGGAAGACGTATTAGTTGACAGGTATGATATATGGAGTGCATTGGATGATAAGGTACTTTTGCTGGCTTTTCCAAAAATTTGAGTGAAAATGAGATAATGTTGAGCTATATTTTTGTACTTGGCTGGTAAATGACACTCGGAAAAAGGGTGTCAAAATCTAAAAAATGCTCTTAAATATGAGTTTTGACGTTTGGCAGCTTTCAGATACCATTTTTTTACGCGTTTCTGCCGACTTCCATTCAAAAGGGAATCCCATTTTTTTTCTGGATCCCCCCAGTGGGTCTGCAGCTATTTCCCAACTTATTCATAAATTACAGCTGGAAAAAGTTTGGCCTAACTCTCCGCCAAAAGACTCTGGGACTGGAAAAAATAGAACTTCCCACTTTGGAGTTTTCGATGAACGTTCAAATCGCTCACCACGCATCAAACAAAAGGATTTTCCAGATTTTTCTTTGCATTATCAGCCACAAACGGTCAAAACTGAAAGAGCGAGAATCAAAAAACTACAATTTAAATCTTCTATTTGTATACTTTTTTTTTCATCGTACGGTTCAATTCAGGACATTCAGTTGAGTTTTTCGTGAATGGCCAAATGTGCAGCAGTAGAGAGGGAGAGCATGAATACATTTATGATTTATTTACACTGGAGCTCGTTAATCCACTTGGCCTACATCAGACTTGACTTCTGAGTCTGTAAGTTGTTATTGCATATGTTTTATATTGTTTACGTAGACTTTGTGCTTGGGATTTAAGCCCAATTTTTCTTAGCCAAGGCAGTTTTTCTTTATGTTTGCACAAGTAAAGTCAGCAGTACTATCTTTAGGGAATCCTACGCCCCTTGCAGTCAAACATGGCTTTCATAACTCACTACACAAGGTCCAGTTCTGCAAAAGACCAGCCAATGTCTCCAAACCTGGCAGAGGTTACATCCTCCTACTTCATTTTGAATAATAACCCTTCATTTAAAAACAGTGTAATCTATTTTTTTGTGCTAAAGAGACTTCTTTAGCAACCCCCAATGAATTCTTGCACTGAGAATGACGTGGAGCCTGAAACTTGCTGTGGTTCACCTCAGAGAAGCAGTTCACAAACCACAAGGGCGGCGCCATTTAAACGCGGGAGAGGAACCCGGAAAAAAAAGGACCTTATTTTTCTCTGGTTTGGGGTTAAAGCGGAAAGCAAGGTTTCTAAATTTATCTTGACTTTGTGGACATAGTTGCCGTTTTCTTGGGATCAATCCCTGTAATTTTGAGCCACTTCTTATTGTTGTGTTAATGAAGAGTAGATATAGGGGTTGATATCGAACCCGTGTAGTTAGTTGAATGAATATTTCAGTAAGAAAAGTAGTCCACTAGCCTTTTTTGTTTTTGTATGAGTGGTCTACTTTTGTACATCAGGTCTTCATCTTTTTTTCCTATAAGAATCTTTTCAAGAAGAAATATCAGGCAGAATTGCTGGCTATCGATAAAAGGATTTAGAATTTGAGATAGAAAACCCATTCACTGGCGATATAGTACTTGGAAAATATGCCTACCCGCCTTCCTCAACCATTTGAACCACAAAGAAGACGCTTTGTGGGATTCTGCCGGAAGATTTTTGGCAGTTGAATCATGCTTTCAAATATTTTACTCGACTCGACTATTGTTCATAAGTAGAGGGAGTCAAAAGGTTGCTGGTAAAATGTAAAGGAAAGATAAGAGAAAAGCCCCATTGAGTGATGGTTGTTTGCAATGTTGTCGCCCTTTTTTAAGGGTTCATTGAAACAGTTTTGTGATCACGAAATACTCATTGGCATCCGGATGCCAATCGAATTCTCGTCTTCCTTTGTGTCATGAGATTGGTAAAATCCTCCATGATTTTTGTGGAGGAATTCAATTCAGGTCAGCGGCAGCCACAGCCATGCTCACCTTTGTTGCTGCAGTCCAATACGGGTTTGGGGAACAAGTAGGTGTGGCACATAGATGTGGCCCCTGTCTTTATGACGGGTGGCTTAGGTTGAGTCTCATCCACCTGGTTGTCACCTGCACACAACGAGTCCACGTTCAGCTTCTTCAACTTCTGGCCCCTGAGCGAAAGAGGCTCCGCACACTTGGCGAAATTGCCCAGGTTGCGGTTACTAGGCACCTGCAGCATCCTAAGCAGGCTGTCCAACGGGCACTGACAGCTCCAGGGATTGTCGTACAGTCGGAGGTAGGCCAGGCGGGGCAAGGGTAGCAAGAATTCCTCGCTGGCTGTTTTCAGCTTGTTGTGTTGGAGAAGTAACGTCCTGAGTTTGGGAAGCCCGTTAAATGCACGCTCTTCTACCATGGAGATGTCGTTCTGCTGGAGGTCCAGGCTCTTCAGTTGTGCGAATTGGGAGAACATGTTGTCCCTCAGAACCTAAACAAGGAGATATGGGATTTGTGGTCATTTCTGAGTGTGTGCATTTTGCTACTGTATTTTGCTACTGCATTTTGCGACTGCATTTTGCGACTGCATTTTGCGACTGCATTTTGCGACTGCATTTTGCTACTGCATTTTGCTACTGCATTTTGCTACTGCATTTTGCTACTGCATTTTGCTACTGCATTTTGCTACTGCATTTTGCTACTGCATTTTGCTACTGCATTTTGCTACTGCATTTTGCTACTGCATTTTGCTACTGCATTTTGCTACTGCATTTTGCTACTGCATTTTGCTACTGCATTTTGCTACTGCATTTTGCTACTGCATTTTGCTACTGCATTTTGCTACTGCATTTTGCTACTGCATTTCGCTACTGCATTTCGCTACTGCATTTCGCTACTGCATTTCGCTACTGCATTTCGCGACTGCATTTCGCGACTGCATTTCGCGACTGCATTTCGCGACTGCATTTCGCTACTGCATTTCGCTACTGCATTTCGCTACTGCATTTCGCTACTGCATTTCGCTACTGCATTTCGCTACTGCATTTCGCTACTGCATTTCGCTACTGCATTTCGCTACTGCATTTCGCTACTGCATTTCGCTACTGCATTTCGCTACTGCATTTCGCCACTGCATTTCGCCACTGCATTTCGCTACTGCATTTTGCTACTGCATTTTGCGACTGCATTTTGCTACTGCATTTTGCCACTGCATTTTGCTACTGCATTTTGCTCAATTTTCATCTTTAAATGCCAAAAAAAACAGGAATTCGCCTGGAATTGCTCTGAAATAGGCAGAAACCGAAAAACTAACAAGAAGCGTACATGAAAGTCCTTCAAAATCAATAGATAATGAACCAAAATTCCTTCAAATAGAAACGCCTGCTATTGACAATGAGAGATGTACAATTCATTTCAACTGTGAATGCACATCTTTCATTCCCAATGATGTCACTAGATGTCCAATTCAATACAACTGGGAGGGGCGAATGAACTACTGATGATTCCCCTCTCTCAGTCATCATGGATTGGACGCCCAGCTGTTAATTGTTCCCTAAAATCCAACATACGGGTATGTGGTTGAAAGAGAAATGAAAGGCTGTTCCTTCAATGAGTTTCATTACATTTGATCTCAAGCCCCACAGCCAAAAGACGCTGCACAGATGTTCATGCTGTCAACAAACGGCTGCAATTTGGGTCACGGTGAGAGGTCATATCCACCGACCGCACGGAAATGACTTCAGGGGTCTTCACAAGAGACATAAAAGTGTTCTGTCTGGACAAGCTGTGGCTTATGTCAGAACTGCAACTAAAGTTCTGCGTCCAAGATCCTGACAGCTGCTTGTACTTGCCTGGATTTTATTCCTGGCCAGAAGCAGGTGGTGGATATCTTTGGGCCAGTCTTGCATGACGGTCGTCAGCTGCCTGTCCTGGCAGTCCAGGTACTTCTCCCCCGCTTCCACGTACTCCTTGCATTCCCGAGTTTGGCGTTTGACCAGGCCGTGCCTTCGCCGCCATCCTGACCCATCGGCCAGGCCGGAGCGAGGACCTCTTCGAGGATGGGCCAACCGGAAGAGCAGCAGGAGACAGAACCAGGCGAGGAGACGCATGCTTGGTAAAGGACGCTGGTTCGGGAGGCGGCGACGTGCGGAAGTTGTCACAGCTGCGAGGCAAAAGGACAAGAAATTTGTGTTTGAAAACGGATCTGCACGTCATTGGTCAAACCAGGGAGTCTTTTGCCATCACAAAGAGAGAAAAAGCCTTCCGAGCATCACAGGGCGACACTCAGAACTGCGGAATGAATCATTTCCAATTGTAGCAAACCGCAACCCTCCCCTGGACAGTCTAGCGCACTGGAACAAGCCCGTCACTGTGGATGATCCTTTTTTTTGTGTGAATAACAGACAGACGCAGCTGAGAATGTATATAGTCAGGAAAAAAAATCCCTCCCTCTGTCTTTACAAGGAACAAACTCTAACCAAACTTTGTTTTTCTTGCATTGACTTATGGTAAAGTTCCACCTAAAAATGTGGCTGGATGGACTATACTCAGTACTCGTTATGTAAGACGTTTACCATTGTCTTTGAATCATTTCCATCATTGTTTAGTGAAGAAATTTTATCTTTCAGTGTGTTTGCCTTTTCCACATTAGACTGTCGATCCTGTGAGATGAGTTGACATGTTTCAGGGGCTTGTGTTAATGGCTTATATTAGGTGCAAATTGTCAAGATATTATGTTTTTTGGTTGTTTTTGGTCTTTTTTTTTTACACGCAAACATTTGACAGCTCTGGAAAGTACTTTCAAGTTGTACTTCTTTAGAGCAGAGAGGATGACTACGGTGTTACATTAGTTGGCCAGTGTGGTTGCGAAACCATTGTTTCTGAAAATGAGAGACGACAATTGGTCATAAATTGTACCCACGGATTTGAAAGCAATTCAATTTACAGATGTGGTTTCAAAACAAAGTTAAAAAGCAGATGTTATACAGTCAATTCTGCCACTTTGGACTCTTTGCCCACATGGATTTAACAATTATTTTTTCCTTGCAAGAAAGACACATGATGTTTTGGGGTTGTTGACGGGTCATTTTGACTTTGGCTGACATCATCACACCACCTACAGGAAGAAAACTATGAGAAAGCCAGTTTCAGGACAAAGGGAACTTCTCTGAAAGTCATTTTCAAGTCTCTGGCTTTCAAAAAAGAAGAACATGAGTCAATTGACAGAACAACAAGGAGGCTAGGAATGAAATCATCTGGTTTTTTTGAAATCTGAGAGTTGTCAGAGGTGCTTAGTCAAAGTTCCTGAATGCTTACTTCCCTAAAAATGTCCCCCCTAACTCGCCACTAACTCAGAACATGACACGATTGTCCACGGGGAGTCCTTCAGGCACAAGGGCCACTTTGTTTGCACAAAGAAAGCAGAACCATAAGTGGACTGCTTGCAAAAAAACTACCTGAAGGAGTACAATGGCCTTCAACTGTTTTAATTTGGGGTTAATTATAGAAAAGAATGAAAGGACTAAGTTCTCTTTCTGAGGTAAGAACTCTAAAACATGCTGATGCAGACTTACAGTATGGAACAGTAAGGGAGCATTACGGAAGATCCCTGAGTGCCTAATTGAAGACAGATTTGTTTGTTTCTGCAAACAAGAACGGAAACGTTCGGATAAAACGATGCCGATGGATTTAGTTGCTTTGACCAAACTCCAGCCCAACTGCTTTTTCTTCTGGGGAACAAGTTGTTCTATGGTTTTTTTCTTGGGATCAACAATGTATAGTAGTAGAGATATGCTTTTCACCGTCACCCCCACCCCCACTCGGTGTTCATGCTCTGAAAACATCTGGATTTTGTCACGAGTGGGAAAGCGCTACATTCAAATCATTCATCAACGACTCTGTAGGTCACTACGGGCAATTTGGGGTTGCGTCTTAATATAAAAGGGTGATGAATGGAAGACAGCTGGATGGACTTTTTAAGCATTTTTAATGAGTAGTATGGCAGGACTAAGTTGGCAAAGGACATTCAAGGAAATGGCTAACTTCGAAGTAGTAGTGAGGAGTTGAAACTCAAAATAAAGTTGTTGTTTTTTCCCTTCCCTTCCCATGAATTCCAAGCTGAAACCACATGTGGCTGAAATTCTCCTCGCATGGGGGGTCTCTGTGTCTATTTGCATGAAGCAGAGTACATCAAGTCGTCTAAAAAGTTATGTAACACGGACTAAATTGTCTTAGATAATGTCGAGATAAACATGCATTGAGTGGGAATGTTTAGAATGCTTACAATCCAGTAGAAAGAAATCTTGGCCTTGTGGAAGGGAGGGCAAATTGGGTAGCTGGAAGAAGCGCTTACATCAGCACAATTGTCATTTATAGACTCCAAATGTCTACCCAGTTTGCCACCCACCAGAACACTTTTAGAAAAACACATGCAAATATTCCAAAAGCAAAAGAATCTGCTGTCCCCAGGAAAAAAAACGTCAGGAATTTTGATAAAAAACATATGACAAGATTTCTATGTATATGAGAGCGGATCGGAATGCAAGTGTCATGTCAGTCCTACCTGACCAGGGAGGGACTCGGGTTCGGGTCGGTCAATTAGGACCTGCAAATCGCCGGTATTTCCCGCGTCGCCGGCTCCTAATCCTGACATGAGCGCGGCGTCCAAGCCAAGATCGTCTGCCTCTGAACTTAAAGTAGTGAGTCGAAAACTGGCGTCTCCCCCCCCTCTCTCTCACTCTCTCTCTCTCCCTTACTCTCTCTCACACTCTCTCTCTCTCTCTCTCTCTCTCTCTCACAAGTTTGCTTACTAAACATCGATCCCAAGACTGTATATTAACTGGTCCTATGCACCATGCCATAAACAGAAACAATAAAGTGACCATCTAGACTGGTTTTGTGAACGTAATCTGAGTATAAGGAAAAAAACTTCAAAAAATGGAAGGCCTGGAACAAGAATTGCAGGCGTTTTAATTAAATGTTGTTGGCAGTTTTCTCCCAATCTATCAGGTATCACTTATGCGCTAATCTTAAGGCTATGCCAGTGGACCATTCACCACTGTGAGTAGGGAAACGACACCATATTAGGAGCAGTATTGTGCTCAGTCTAAAATGGATTGTTTACTGCCAAATCTTTTTAATGGCTGCAGGGCACTTAAAATTGTTCAGTTTGAAGTATAAATGGAAGGTACATGGGGAGGGTTGGTGGTAGTTTAGAGGTTTTTTTTGGGGGGGACCTTGATGATGGTACATTATGGATCAAATAAGTTATGACTAGAAAGTAAAGATGGCGCCATTAGAAATCGAATCAGAATTGATTAGGAAAAATAAAAAAAACAGACCCAATTGTGTCATTTTTAGAGGAATTGTCCGCTTTTTAATTAAAAAAAAGTATTGGTTTACATTTTTTAGGCGCAAAGTCATTTGACGTCCAATCCATTTTGAGTGGGAGGTTTGGCTAAAATAGCTCAATGTATTCATGTCCACTAAATTGCTTATACAATTTATTTATAATATTTTGGTGCTGAAAAACTGAAAAAAGGGCTTTATTATTGCATTTTTTCTGCCTTTGCGGTTATCACCCTTTTATAGTAGAATAACAATAATATCTCTGTTCAAATAGGCTGAACAAAAGACATTTGGATCCACTAACATGCAACAAAGGTGGAAACTAATAGCATATGTAAATCCAAATAAATGTCACAATGATGTATTGCAATCAGGCAATTTGTAGCAAGCTTAGTAAAGCATGTAAACAAAAAAGACAGCAGCAGACCTCTAATTAATTAGCTTGGTAGCTTCCCATCCCTTCCTTAGTGCACGTTGTCATTGATGTTGGCAATATTTTCCTTATCTCTTGCAACCAATACAAAAAGAATCCTAATTAAATGGAGACATCTTTCATGCATTTCACAAGAAGTCACAGCGCTCCCTTTCTTTTATCTTTCCACAGTCTAGTTAATGAACTGTGTGTGTGTGTTTTGTTTTTTTCTTACCATGCCTGGTTTTCATCCATCACCCAATGGAAACACACACACACACACACACACACACACACACACACACACACACACAGATGCAACAATGTAAGCCCACCAAGCAGACCATCTGTAACAAGTGTTGCATGACTTGATTTTTTTTGTTTTGTTTTATGAGCATAGATTGAAAAAACCCTTTTTTTGTCTCAACACAAAAAAAAGTCAGACAGCATGAATCCTCCTCAAGTCGTCAAATGACATCTTATCGTGGAAGGTCAACTTGTGTGTCATGTGGTCAATGATTAAAAGTTATCTTGCAATACAACTGGAATGCGTCTAGAAGAACAACATTAAAATGAATAATAAGATTTGCACATTTTGTGCTATTGAAATAGCCACGTTAAACTGTCAATTGCATCATTTCTGATGCTTAGCAGTGGGGAGGATTGATTGGTTAGTGTGTACTAGCTCTTATTTCTTGGCCCAGTAAGATGAAGAATACAAATTGACAACCTCCCGGTTTGCAACCCGTTTTCTGAACCGCGGCAAATTTCAGACGTGACGAGGCCAGCTAATTAAAAATGGACTGGATATTTCCCAACTTTTATTTGCTTGGTTGAACTTTTTTTAACCTCGCCCCCTCCCCACCCATGGCAAAACCTACTTTTAATCCTTGAAAATATTTACCACTGGTAGCCAAGATAAAGTTATTATCAAGTCCAAATTTTCCATTCAGATTACGACTTACAACGTTAATAATCAATTTAACTGCAATGGAATCTCATTGCATTTATTTGAAGGACACGCGAAACCTACATTTTCTGTCCATGTTGTCAAGTAAGCAGGAAAAGACAGGAAAATACTCCCATATGGAAAAGGTAATTATTGGCATATGCATCCGTCTTTTATGGTAATATCAAAGAATCTCACATTTCCGCAGTCTCAACATCTTTTGTTTACGTTTGATCAGCCGAGAGCAGATTGAAGCAAAGAGACTATAATTAAATGAAATTTCCTAGAATATGGGATGAATAAAGTTATCCAATATTAATAGCAGGAGCGCTGCCTTATTGCCAATGGTTGAAAATAGCTTGAGAACCTGCTGGAGCTGCCATCCAATCAGTTGCTCTTATCAAAAGTGCCAAGTGTTGTTTTCATTTGCCTTCGTTAGTCATATGAGATAAACTCCTTTTGGCTTTGGATTGCCATATATTTTTATTTTTTTTTACTTCATAGCTCTCATTGCTTGGAGTCATGTGGTTGTTATCATTTTGTACACTATTCATTCTTGGGAAAGAAGTCTTTATATCATTAGGGTTGCTAAAAACAGAGAGGTAAGACTACTACTATGTAGTATTTTAGAAAAAAAACGAATCAAAATGCATACAAATGTCAATTTAAAGCAATTTATTTCCAAAAACTCATGTGTATGTGTGCTTTTCGCCTCTTGAGTCCCTCCAGGCATCCCTTCTTCTTGTAATTAGCTGCACGTGATTGGCCATCAGCTCTTGTGTGTCTATTAAAGCCAAGTTACCACACCATGTTCTATATAGCTCATCAGATTTAGTTATTTGATTGTATTCATTAATTTGTGAACCGCTGCATCCTCACTATGGTCGCAGGGGGTGCTGGAGCTTATGCCAACTGACTTTTGGCCTAATTTCATCCAGCTGTAACATAAACCAATTAAGTTTTATCTTTGAACAACATTCATTATGTAATTTTCAGTGCATCTTAATGGATGTGTAGCACTTAATAACCAACAGATATTTTAAAAAGCCGTACAAAAGTATAATTTATTCAAATTAGAAATGGGTAGTCATACTTTTAAATCCAGATCTCTTAAAAGACAAAATTTGGTGTCAATGAATACACATGTTACTGCTTTTATTAGACTTTGACAGCTGCAGAAACATGCGGAAACGTGTGTTTTTCATCTGAATATGTTTATTTTTTTGTTTTTTTGCTACTATGTATAAATATTCACTCTGTCCGTCCCTTTTTCTCTGTCATTAAGTTTTGGATATGATGGACTCTCAAAGTACCAAACTTTAGATCATCCTTGTACTCCTCCAAATGATTTCCAGCCATTTTCTTACCACAGAGACGAAGTGGGAGGAACCAAAATGTGAAAATCAAGCAAGGGAATGGAAAACTGTCTTCTACAAGAAGCCACCGCCATCACGGAAAATTACATGTCTGTCTTTCTGTGGTTTAAGTACACAGTAAAATAACAAGTTTTGCTGATATTTCTCACTAGATTTGGAAAAAAAAGACTTAAAACAATCCATTTCTTCAAAAAAATGTTTGCCTTTTTGCATCCATTTTTTTTAGTAATGGCCTCTTGCACAATTCTTCCTTTAAAATTGGACTAGTTACCAGCATTGATGGTGTTGTCAAACTTGATGATTTAAATTCGGCTGTCTTGACCCAGATGTTATTTTCTTTTCAAGGTCATAAAGTTTTTTGGGAACAAACATTGTAAAAACAGACCCCAAAAGAACCCCAACATCCGGGCTATTGTTATTTCTACATTGTTGTTGTTGTTATTTTCTCTAGTTTAACCCAAACAAGTATGTGGTTGTCTGAGAATGGATGAAACCATAGTTATGCAGTGTCACTATATATACATATATATACTCACTAAACAAAGATATATTTAAATAAACCACTATGTTTTCCGTCTGGCTTACAGAGGAATTTAATTGCTTCCATCCATTTGCGCCAAAATGTCAACATTCTCACTCCAATCCACTTTTCATACGGTGTACCTTTTACTATTTGCTAGCTTTAGTTCAAAGTAGAAAGTGCCATGACAGTTGTGAGGTGTCTGGAGATGCAAACCTCCCGAAAGGTCACCAATCTGGAATCAATTAACTTTAACCTGGCAGCGTAAATGCATGTTTTCTTTTTTCGCTTTTGTGTCAGGTAGTTACTTAACTGCTTCTCTAGCAAAGAGCTTTACAAGTCGGGGATCCGTCTCACAAAAGACGGTGAGTCAGCGTCTTCCAGTAAGCTGTTAGTGAAGGGGGGCACTTATGTTGAAGGTCATTAACTGATGCTTAGGGGGTTGTCTTTTTTTTTGGCTGGCAAAGATATTATAGACTGTTTGGTTTCCAGCAAAATTGGTATGACGTGATTCCGTTTAGTTCCGTTTTGACCGTTTTAAATCGGACAAGGCGGACTGAAATAATGACAGTTGCCTGACAGCTAGTTTTTATTGTTGTTGTTTTTTCTCTTCAACTGTATTGATGAACAAAATGGGCCAGGAAAGCTTTAGCCATGGCAGTGACACTAAAAGCATGTTAGCACATATAATATTGCGATTTAAAAAAAAAATTGTATTATAAGAACTGGTTCAAAAGCCCTGAATATTCATTTTTTTTATAGATATAAACTGTTTATTTGAACTTTTATTCTTAGTAAAGCAAAAAATCTAATAATCATTTGTTTTTTATTTCAAATGGAATTTTTTGGGAGAAAATTATATTCAATATTTAAGTGGAATACTGAAAATATGTTTATTTTTAGATTTTATCAAATGCTTTTTGACCTAAAAACACCAAAAGAAAAAATGGATAAACAATTGCAATTATTGATTTAAAAGGGGGAAAATCAGGAAATATAATATACATCTATAATCCTCATTTGAATTTGATCCTAAAACAGAAAGTCAGCAATCAAGATTTCCTTCCCCGGGCCACACAAAATGATGCAGCGGACCACATTTGGCCCCCGGGCCGCCACTTTGACACACGTGGCCTAGAACAATGTTGAAATACCTTAACTACTTTTCTCGCTATAAAACACAGCGACTAAAACATAAGCCCACATTTTAGTGATACGCTTTTGACTAGAAGATGAGCAAATGACAACATAAGAGTGATTTTAGAGTCAGAAAACATAAATAAAGTCCGATACCTCCCGAACAGAGCAATTCATTTTTTTTTACAAGTGTGTAAATGATTCTGTCAAAGCCTTCATAAATGCTGTTGTCAGGAATTTTAAGGCTCTTTAAACATCTGTTTATAAAGTGTCTGCAGACACTTAGCTTCAAGGGCAAAATCTTTAAGGAGAGATAGTCTACTAACTATGTCAAGTATGGAAAAATGCCAACAACTGCATCTGTCTCTGTGTGTGTTTGTTTTCAATCCGTCGCCACATACCCATAAAAAGTAGATCCTCCTAGAAATCATTGTGCATGCTCTCATAAAATAAGAGTTATGACCACATTGATATCCTTGTGTTGAGATGCCTTGCAGAAAAAAAAATACATCAATAAATGTCTTGTAGGTACTCATAAGCATATCATCACTATTTACATTATTTTGCTGTCATTAATGGAGTTTTAAAGCTGATGAGCATTTAAAAAATGGCTGACTTTGCACTTCTAGCCAACAAGTCAAACACATTGACTCTTTACTTTGTCACTTATGCAGCTGTGTTAGGAAAAAAAAGCCCTTGAAAATCCCTATAGGGGGAAAAGAAGGGGAAACTAAGGTTGCCAAAATACTACTGAACATACCCTGTAATCCAGCTCTTTTGTCATGCTTAACAGCTCTCCTTACATCATTTTCATCTGTTGTACATTATAAATGTGGTGATAAATTGCATTGGGAATATCTGCTGCTTTTTTTTTATGCACGTTTAAGTTTTCTAGCATGATAAATCGGCAACGTTTTCACTGCAGAGTGAGGAAATGGAAGTATAAATCTGTTTGTGTTCGTGCGATGGAGACGCTTTTTTTAATTCTTGCTACATGTGTATACAATCATAGAGTAAGTTTATGTAACCAAACACGGGAATTATTGATTTAAAAAAGATCTTGATGAATTCCAGTACTTTTTTGTTGTATTTTTTGGGGCAAGATCACTATCAACATTCAATGGATTTGGACTTTAATCAGTGATAGTGGTTTTGATAACATATTTTAATATAAAATAAATCAAAATCAGTTAGGATAATGTGTTAATTTAGCTGAAAAAAAGAAAAATACAGATGAAAAAACATTAAAGTCCATTTTTTCTCCCCTCATTATTTGTAAAAATAGCATTTTCACATGTAAATTGTTGAGGTAGACTTGTGATCATTTACTACATTCTGTCCCCTGCTGGACATTTGAGCTTTACGCAGCTATTTTTTTTTTTATTGAATGTTCTCTGTATTTTGAATTAAGTGATATTAAAGATATTAAAGTGAGATTATTAGAGATATTAAAGTATAATAAAGTGACGGGAACTTTTTTCAAACTTCCTTTCAATGTGGAACTTTTCATTGTGTTGTTAGGGATGGTCATTGCCGTTACTATGGCAACCAAGTTCAGCATACACGGACAGACTGACGCGCTGATTAGACGAAGGTGTTTTGATTTTGGGACTTTCAAACATTTATAGTAGTTTTAAAAGCGTGTTTTGGCTTTTAGTTACTTTCTTGTGATTCGGTAAAGCTTCTTTAAAAGGTTGGTTCACTTTGTTTTTAACTACTTTTTTTGCTGGAATCCAAAAGGACAAACTATGATTATGGATTAGTGATAATAACTTTTATTTGTGTTTTATAGTGATGGAGACTGAGTTTGTAAAGGACGAGGACACGAATACTGTGTCAAATTTAGAGGCAACGACTTTTCAACGACTGGATGAGGTAAGAAATTAATAAATCATAAATAAAAATCAGAATTGGGTTGAAAATAGTTAACGTTAGTTAAAAAGTAGAGTAAAAAAAAAGACCTAACTTCACAATAGAATTATTTCAGACTCAACAAAACAAGTGACAACCTACACTCAACGCCATTTAAATTGGACTTTATTGTTGTATTTTTTCATTTTAAATATAAAAGTGCATTCATTTCCTTTGGGATGAAAATGTTTAAGAATGTTAGAAAACATTTTTATACATATGCAAAGCTCCACATATTCCTACAAATGGCCACAACAACATCTTTCCTTAATCATAAATCACCATTAAACCTTTTTTTTTATTAAATGACCCTGGAGATAAACATTCTATTAAATTTCACAAATAAAAATAAATACTGTACACGTCCTTATAATGGAAAACCAATCTTTCCTGCATTTTTTTTCCTCATTCACAGTGTATTTAAAAGAATAAAGTGATGTGATACAGTGATCTGGCATTTGGTGGTAGTATTGTACAAGTAGTGAGACATTTTTTTTTATTAAATTCTTTTTGTTGTTGTTGTGATAATGACTAATGGTGAAAAACAAGATGGTTATATTTCTTCCTGCAGTCCTGCTGTTTATATCTTGTCCAGTATAATGCAAAGAATCATCAATAAACACAAATAAGGTTCATATTTCATAGCTATAGGTGATGGAACAAGGGATTATAATTAAAAAAAAAAAACAGAACAATAAGGAGGCTATTACTTGTGTATAGAGTGCTGCTGCCTTAGTGCCTTATAGCACACAAATGGCTGTTAGTGATAAAAGCATTTAGAGCGGATGAAATGATATGTCCTCCGAGCCCAGTTTTAAGAGAAAAGACCTTGCAAGGACTGGAAGTGGATTTTTGACAGAACCATTGGCAAAATTGCTCATTGTGACACCCGGCTTAATACCACGGCACCCCAGAGAGGCTAGCTCTCGCACGACTGGCGCCATGTTGTCGTTTTAAAGTCCAAATTGAAAAGGCTATCTATCTATCTCGATTTTTAATGGGATGTTTGAAGTATGTGAACGTGAGTCTACACTCTAAAGTCTGGTGGTTCTTCTTAGGGAACGTAATTCTTAGGCCGGATCATCATCTTGACCGTCTTGAAAGCCTGTCTGTAGTTGGTCGGGTAGTATTCCGTTGACATGTTATGCCACGTTCCCCAAAAGATGCCATTCCGGACCCCCTTGTACCGTTTGTGGTAGTACTTGCCGTTGAGATTAGCCGACATGCAGGCGTCAAACCACCAGCCGGAGCTGTAGTAGGCGCCACAGTTCCCTGAGGGGTACATGTCGTTGTCGCGGTCCGGGGTGGAGAAGAACTTCTGGTCGTGGTTGAAGTGCTTGTTGAATGTGACGGCGTTCCCGGCGGTTCCGCTGCAATGAGATGATTGCTGTTAATTGCTGTCAATTTGCCATAACCATGATTTTAGGATATGGTGATAAAGATATGGTCATTAAATGAGTCGGGGAAATTTCACGGTATTTGACAATAGCACGAATAAACCGAAAAACAAGCACTTTTTATCAGTTAACTTGGAATTTCAAGGAGTTTATCACTAGTCGATGCTTTAACCGGTTTGAAGTGGGATGGATGGCAGCAAAGGATGCTTATTTAATACCCCCATCCCCAGTTGTTGACTCTAGTCGTATTTTTAGTATTTTACTGTTATTTTCAAGACATTTCAAGGCGACATGATTGTTCTTTTTGTTTTAAATTTCATCGAATAAATCCCCCTAACAAATGTGACATGTTTTTTTCTGGTATTTTGAAATATAATACCATTTCCACATACTGTCATATTGTATATTTCTCCATTGAAAATAGGTCCAGTCAGAGTTGAAATGCATAATTGTTGACATAATTGTTCTATTGTGAGACTGACTCGGGTTGGCTCGCGGGCCACTTTAACTTCAACTCTATTTCATTTGGGCCAGACCATTTTAGATATAATATTTAGATTTTTTTTATATAAATGGAATAAATAAACTGGATTAAAGGGCCTAAATATTCCGTTTTTACAGATCTAAAACTGTTTATTTTACTTTAAAAAAATATATTTGTAGATTTTACAAAAGCATTTTTGAACTAAAAACACAGTAAAAAATGACAATTATTGATTTTAAAGGTGGGAAAACAGGAAATTCAATATACATATACTACTATTCCTTTTAATTAGATTCTAAAACAGAAAGTCGGCACTCATGATTTACTTTCCCGGGCCACACAAAATGATGCGACGGGCCAGATTCAGCCCCCAGGGCGCCACTTTGACACCTGTGCTTTAATCCATCCCATTGACAACGACTGTAAATCTGGAAAGAAAAAAAAACGCACCTGTATCCACTGATGGAAAGCCTGTAGCGCAGGTACTCATTAGCCACGTAGAACTGGTCGTACTTGGCGTACTCGCGTACCCCCTCAAAGTCTTCCAGTTCGATACGCAGCGTCATGTCTTTGGCTTTTGTCAGTAGATGGATGTGGTCGTTGCCCAGCCAGAATTCTCCTCTATAGAAGAAAAAAAAGGGGCCATAGATAATGAAGTCAAAAGCTATTCACTCGCTCACGAGAAGACTTCGTTATTCGTAGTGAATTAACTTTACGATTGCGGGAAGGGAAACCAAGGACGCCATGATTTTACCTGAGATTGCCAAAGCCTTTCTTGTATTCAGCCCAAGTGCGGTTAAAGCTGATAGAGCCGTCCAATCGTTGCTGTATAACCGTCCATCCACCACCAAAGGACTCCATATCACAATAGGCCTCCAACGTCCCATTGCGAGGGTCGGGGGTGACGCGATACACGCCGTTTTTCCTCGTTTCCAGCACGTTGTAGTCTGAACAGTCCCGTGGAGCTAAAATAACTGCGGGAGGAGATGGAAAGGAATTGAAGCGGGGTTATTTTGTCGGGGAAAAGCGAGTGGATGATAGTCGATCTTCTTTTTTTTCCTTTTGCTTTCACTGCTAAGCTTTTTTTTTTTTTGTCTTTTTCTCAGTCCTACCAAGAGGAGCGTAATAGAAATGGCCCCCGAGGCTATGGAGGAGGCTGAGGAATGAAATTCCATTTTTAATCATAATGAAAGTTTTCAGTGGTGAATTCAATCCCGGGGCAATGTATTTCAATGTGGAAAAACACTTTGGCGACTTTTCCCCCGCCCGGACTTAATAAATGGCGTCCTCTCGTGAAGAACGTTTAATCGGGGACGTCTGCGGATTTGCATAATAACGTTTAGCGGTGTCCTTATTGAGTGTTATAGTCACATGACCGTCTGCCTGTTTGTTTTTGCTGAGAAACACAACACCGTCTTGAAAAAAAACGAAGTTAACCTCCAAGGACATGGCGTCCACATGTGTGGACATCACATTTTTGGTTGAATTTTGGAAAACACGTCACCCAAAAAGTGTAAAACTGGATTAAAGTGATTTTTTTTCCACCACTGGGCCTACATTTTACTGACTTTATGTGAACAAGTGAGCATTTTTTCTTGTGCTGATAGGTTTGAAGATTAGGGAGGCAGACATGTCCATATCTGAGTGGAATTTTGTAAAGAGCTGAAACATGTTCATGGTACGTTCTGGTACCATTACTCTAAGTTGACAATCGACAAATAAAAAGTGCCTAGCATGTTTTACAGGTTCTTGTCATGGGTCTCGCATTAAGTTGCTCTTCCATTAGTAACCTTCTTGCTTGCCTTTTGTTCTTCACCATTACTATCAATATGGATGCTCATCTTTTAACTGACAGCCTTTCAACCAGTTAAACTGAATTGGACATCTACAACCATCGACCATACCGTTTGATGGCTAAAAATAACACCAGATCTAGTTGGCCCGCGAAGCAAACCGACTTTGACACCTCTGTTCGCCACCGTTCCCGGTACGCCGCCTTGCCGCCTTAATTATAGTGTCCGGCTCGCTTGATGAGTCACGTGAGCGACGGTGACGGCTCGAATGATCGCCGAGTCCCGTTGGACTGCGGCGAGATAAGTGACTGGTGCTAAAATGCCACATGACAGGTTTTCCTCGCTAAGCTTACTCGTCAGGAGTATAAAACGTGTTTCCTTGTAGATAGCCGAGGAAGTCCTGGCTTTAAGATAGATGCTCGCTTTGTAGTAAATTGAAGTCAAATGGACCAGGTGGAAATTTCCAGGGCGACGTAGGGAAATCGGAAACGGTTCTCGTTGTTTAAGTGACTTCATGCAACCAAATGAGATGATTTATTCCTGTCAGTTTCACCTCAAGGCCCTAATCTTTCCCCACAGGAGCGAAAAAGGGGAAGATTAAATAAATCGGGGTGAATAAATACACTGTGAGCCGTGTATGCTAAACTGACAAACCTGGATTTGGCCTGGGAAGTGCGTGACTGATGTGCCAAGATGACTTTTCACAGCACCGCGGCGACGTTAAGAACTCGCTCACGTGATCACTTTCAAGTTTGTCGGTGCAGTTCTGCTTGGTGCTAAACTCTATTACCGCTTTAAATAGCGCATTTAAACATTTCCGAGCCAGCAGTGTGACAGTTGGTAGTACATTCCTAAGGACTGCAAATTTCAGTTTGGGTGAAAAATGGCCAAATGGGAATGTTTTCTCGAGAATTTTCATCTCGGAGAGCGGAATTAGTGTCGATTTCACATCTGGGGTGAATCGTTAAAGTCATCCGTTATCGGATCGTCGATTTTTAATTTGTAAAGCGGCAGGCAGCTGTTTTTTTTTGGTTTTTTTGACTGGCTTCAGACACTCCAGGCAAGACTCGAAGGGATGGTGCGTCGGGGATGAACATTATTATTATATATTGTTTTTTTGGGTCAAATTTGACTTCTAAAGGAATACTGAGATTCCCATCACATACCTAATTGGCTTAAAAAAAAATCCGCTACTTGCAAAAACATATCTTTACATAGCATCTTTTCACCTTTCAACCCTAATCTGCATCATTTCTATGTTGTTTTGCTTTTTTTGGTTTCCATTGAAGCCATTTATGTGCTTATATAGTAAGGATCTGCCCTTTTTTTCCTCCCTCTCCCCATTTTAGGAGTGAAATGGAATGTCGGGGGCACTTTCTTACGTAAGAAAAGTCAATTCGTGCATATTTCTGAAACGATTCAGCGATAAACTTAAGCTTCCGCTCTAAACATTGTGGAATGATGGGTATGTGTGAGCAACTGACAATATAGGAGGGGATTTCTTACACTGTGGTGTAGTCTGAACTGCACATTGCGTGTTGCAAGTGGAGCTCAGCTTGTTGACCACCCCGGTGATGTTTTCCACGCGTCGGTCCACCATTGAGCGCACGTTATCCATGTTGAGGAGGTTGAGGCCCTCCATGCGGCCTTGCAAAGTGGAGATTTGGTTCCTGGCGTTACGAAGGCTAACCGACATTCTGTTCAGTTTCACCTAGAACAAGGGTGTCAGACAACGTCAACTTGATTTCAAGTGGGCCGGACCATTTTAGATGTAATATTTAGATTTTTTTTATTTTATAAATGGATTAAAAGAACTAGATTAAAAGCCCTGAATATTCAGGTTTTTTTAGTGGATCTAAAATAATAATTATTTTGGCTTTTCTAAAATATATTTTTGGATTTTACTAAATGATTTTTGAACTAAAAACACAGAAAAATGGATTAAGAAATTACAGTCATTGATATAAAAGGGGTTTAATCAGGAAATTTAATTTAAATCAATACTCTTCATTTTAATATGATCCTAAAACAGAAAGTCGGCACTCATGATTTACTTTCCCGGGCCACACAAAATGATGCGGAGGGCCAGATTTGGCCCCTGGGCCGCCACTTTGTCACATGTGACCTAGAATAAGACAAGGCCACTTATTTGGTCAGCCACAATTTTGAGAATGGCAAGTCGGCACGCTTGGGTGTCCGTCACAAGAATTGACGGAACGCCCATTCCCGGCGCCGAATTTCATCCCGAGCTTAATTGTCATTGTCCAGGTGAATTTAGTCACTTTTTGAAAAGTACTCCAATTGGCCAACACTTTTTAGCTGCTTACCTGCATCTCTTGCATATTGCTTGACCCAGGGGCATTTGTCCCCAAATGATGTCGGTGTCCCAGGTGAGTGCCTTCAACGGAAGGTCCGGAAACCATCCCGTTGTCCCTTTCTTCTTGGCTGGAGCTACTTTCTTGCTTCGCCAGGTCCACAATGGCGCTTTGTCCCTGATCGGCCTGCTGATGCCCATAGGCTCCGTTCCCCCGCGTACCCCCACACTCTTGGCAGCTACTCTTCAGTTTGTTGACCACCTCCTTCAGGCTCTGCAGCTCCTTCATAGTCTTCTCCAGCAGCCTGAACTGCTTAGGCAGCTGGACGGTCAAAGGAGGTAATGTCACCTGGTAGGAGCACTCCTCGCCCTCCTCCGCCGACGTCCCGGACCCTCCGCAATTGCCGGAAGGTCTCAGCTTGATGCCGCAAGAGCCCGAGGAACTCTGTTCCGTTCCCAAAGCGTAGGGTCCTCTGGCGTCCCACTTTTGCTGGGAAACGCCGGGAAAGTCCGCCGCCGAACAACAGCCGGTCGCCAACAGCAGAGCGGCGCAAACCAGAAAGGTCCTCATTTTGGAGAAAAACCCAAAGAGGTCCGAAGAGACGAAAAAGTGCGTGCGATCCAGAAAGGATGCTACAGAGCGAGAGCAACCTGCAGGGATGAACGAGTGTGGGGGAACTGCCGCTGCCTGCGATGCCGTGTCATTAATATGAGAGTGAGCGAGCGAGGGAGGGAGGTGAGGGAGGGTTTTCTCAGAGAGATAGGCTGGATCGGAGGAGAGACAAACTTAGCCTTTAGGCTGATGGGAGGGAGGGGTGGCGCTATTACGTAATTGCCTTGGTCGTTTGGGCGGTTTTGCGAAAACTTGAGCGATGCCGCAAGAGCTTGTTTTTTGTCTGCCAGGGAAACGGATGTCCAAGCCGCCTCGTTCCAAAGTCGGCAGGTCTCTTCGAGGATGGCGATGACTCATTGCGTCCGTTTCAGGGATGCTTGTTTTTCTCGCCGTCGACTTTACCCGTTTTCTGAACCCAATGCAAGTAAAGGCAGTCATCTTTCTTCCAAGCGGGCAGCCTTTTCTCTTCCAAGGTTGCCATTTTTTACCATCAACCACACCAAATTGTCGTTGAAAAAAGCTCAACAATTCAGAATTCACTCATGTTGTTGTGGTGGTCAACTTTTATGTTTTCATGGGTGGTCAATTCATTTGAAACGGACTGGTTTTATATCATCGTCAATGGCAACCAAGGAGTTAAAGACGAAAAAATTGTCATTCTGTAAATTAGCCTGCCTGTGCTCATTAGAGACTTACAAATGAGTGTTAGTGCTTCTCCGTCCTCTATTAATTTTTAATGTTTCCCACCATCACCGGGGGAATGAAGGCAAAGCATGAAAACAAATTTTCAGTTTTAATCTTAGACCATGTTTTATACAATATCAGAGACTAATGTCAGTTTGGAGCGACTGTCGTTGCCATTAGGGTTGGAAGAAAAAATGCGGATGTTGTTAACTCTATTACTTGGTGCTGTTTAAGGATTCTCTATGTAAACATGTTGGAACTTCACAGTCCAACATCGCATCAGAAGTTCTTTCAGTTCACAGTTGGTCCGAAACCGACGGATTATTCCAATTCCCGCTGCGATCCCTTGCAAGCATTCTGCCATCATCAAGATTTCCGGTTTATTTAGAGCAAGGGTGTCAGCCTCGGGTTGGTTCATGGGCATCTTTAACGTCAACTGGATTTACTTGATTGGACAATTTTAGATATAATATTTAGATTTTCTTCTTTTTATAAATGGATTAAAAGAACTGGATTAAAAGCCCTGAATATTCCATTTTTTATAGATCTAAATCAATGTTGATTTTAGCTTTTTTTAAAATATATTTTTAGATTTTAGAAAATGATTTTTGAACTAAAAACAGAAAAAAATGGGTTAAAAATGACAATTATTGATTTAAAAAAGGGAAAATTGGGAAATGTATTATACATCTATACTCTTTCTTTTAATTTGATCCTAAAACAGAAAGTTGGCACTCATGATTGACTTTCCCGGGCCACACAAAATGATGCGGCGGGCCAGATTTGGCCCCCGGGCCGCCACTTTGACACCTGTAAATTTAGACATTTCAGGCCATGTTTATTTTACATGGACGTGAAAGCAAAGTTCCCTATCTTTGCAACACTGATTCATGGGTTATTGTTTTATTTGGTCAAGCCAGTTGATGATTTTGTGACTCATAGCCTTCATTTCAAGTAAAACCCAGCACAGATGGACCAGTCGATGGAAAATATTACAAGATAAGGCCCCTCCATCTTCTCGCCGTGATTCAGTCTGCCTGCGGGCGCCACTCCAAATCAAAATATCAATATCGGAACATGACGGAGAAGATGGCGGGCGATTCCCTTCGCTGTGATGATCATTGAAGTTATATTTGCCAGACTGATCAAATCAATGCATAAAATTCAATCTTTACAGAGACTATTCCACCTTCATCTGCACCACATTAGCTCCTCTCGCCAAGAAAAACGAGGTGTTAAAAGTATTAGTAACGCACCTGACTTCACCATTGATCAAACATCATGTATCTGGAAGATTTTTACTGCAGTCTACTTGTTCCACTCACCTAGTTTTGCATGCATGTGGAGACGCCGACAGCAGGCATAAATCTAATTTAGCGATCGTCTGACATCAAAGATGGCCGGGCACATGCTACGCTTTAGCCGTTCAAGCAATAAAATTGTTCTATTCTGTTTAATGGCTGCAGATAAGTCTCATCATGAACAGAGGTAGGCGAGGCTTGCTTCCAATTGCTCCAGGCTGTTCCAGATCAAATGTTCAATGTGCAGCCAAGATGTCTGCCGTTCCACAGCCTCATCATCTGTGACGGTAAAAAAAAAAAAAAAAAATCCCAACACCGACAAGTCATACGCTTCCACATCATTTTTTTCCGCATTTCATTCCCGAATTCCAAGCGTGGCGATCATAAAACTCGGCCCGTGATCAATTTCACGGCTAGCAATGAACACCCCAACCCGGATGACCCGCTTAATATCTCACCACGGGAAAATGTGACCCGTTATTCGAGAAGCGGGAACACGTGGCGTTCCACCTGACATTGTCGTAGCGCTAACAAGCTGCGAGACATCAGGATAAATCTTGTTAACGACAGTGCCATTATCTGATGAACCCTTATTGCGCTTTTGAGCCTTTGGAGGAACTGCGTTTGACTACCAGCCAAATGTTGGCCTGCAAAACAGATCGTAAACAACATAATTACCCGTGTATGATGTGTAAAAGTCACATCGCGGGATATGTTTGTGTTACTGAAGGTACTTACGGCCCAGTCAAGGTTATCCTCTCATTATCCTGAACAACCTGTGTTCCAAAGATAAGAGAAGAGCACCTGTCTGCCTTTTCCATCATTGTGACGCGTTAAAGTACCACATTACAGGGTGAAATTTAACCACGGCTACTCTTTTAGTGAAAGCAAAGATAATCAGGCGCAACAAAAGGCGGAATCATCCATAGCTCTATATCTTCACACACTTCCTGCTTCCTTTTTCTGTTAAGTCAAGTGCCACTTCGGGTTTGGAACGTAGTGAAGGACCCAAACGTGAGGAAGAAAACAGGGACAAGGGCATGGATTACCGTATTTTCACGACTATAAGGCGCACCGCATTATAAGGCGCACCCTCAATGAATGACATTTTTCCATATATAAGGCGCACTGTCTATTTTGGAGAAAATGTAAGACTTTTAAGTGCGCATTATAGTCGTGAAAATACAGTAATTGCTATTGATGTCCAGGTATGAAGCACTCACTACACAGTCACCTCTAGAGCCAGCCATTGTCTTTATGCATCAATATTATTGACGCTGTGTCTTTTTTGTTGCCTTTTCAGATGCTGTCATCAGGCAAAATCAGTCAGGCCAAAGTGGACAGGTTGAAAGCAGTCTACAGGCGACTCAATGACAAAGTCAAATGGTATGCAGTTTTGTTTTTGGTGGAAATAAAAGTCGAGCTACTTACATTTTTGCTCAATGTGCGGTAGCCAAAGCTTGCAAAGAAGAGAAGAAGGGTGGAGACATTGAAACGTCTGCCAAAACTAATGAGCTTATTGTTCAGGCTTAACTCATTCGCTGCTATTGAAGAGTATATTTTTCAATTAAATAGGTAGTATAGGTCTCAGTTCTTCTCGTTGAATCTGGAAAACAATTTTACTGCCGCCTATAGACAATAAACGTATAAAAGTGGCGGCCCGGGGGCCAAATCTGGCCCGCCGCATCATTTTGTGTGGCCCGGTAAAGTAAATCATGAGTGCTGACTTTCTGTTTTAGGATCAAATTAAAATGAAGAGTATAGATGTATATTAAATTTCCTGATTTTCCCCCTCTTAAATCAATAATTGTAATTTTTTAATCAATTTTTTCTGTTTTTAGTTCAAAAATGTTTTTTCTAAAATCTAAAAATATATAAAAAAAAGCTAAAATAAACATTTAGATGTCTAAAAACTGAATATTAAGGGCTTTTAATCCAGTTGTTTAAATCCAATTTCATTTCAATTCCATTCAAAATATTCACCAGTTAAAACCCATCAAAACATTTACTGATGCTTGAGTCTTGATCCATTTATATGTAAAGGCCTACATATTTGGATCATTATGTACAGTACCCAGAATTCAGAGGCGGCACTTTACGAAGAAGCCAAACGACTCCGAGCTGATTTGAATAAGCTGCAATCAGACTCTGATAAAATGGAAAATCCGGGCTCTTCCGACGAGGCCGCCAGCGAGTCGGGCGAGCTGAGGCGTCAACTCTTACGGGCGTTCCAGCAGCTGAGGGCAGCCGAGGACAAAGACTACATGACACAACATCAACTGAAATGGTGAGACACCCCAACCAACGCAAATGCATTCCCGAATCTTTCCCCGGCGAAAATCAACTTTCTGATTTCACGCTATGTACCAATCTCGACAGGAAACCGTGCAAGCGCAGTGTTTATCTTGTAACGTGTTAAGAAGAAACAGTTCTTTATCACGTAAACAGTGTCTGTCAAAGCAAAAGCACGTTGCCAGTGGAATTCAATATTTCCTCCCTGTAAAGTGTTTACTTGCTCAAATACTCTGCTCAGGTTAGTCTCTTGACGTCAGCCATCCAGATATTTATTTTGAAGTTTCCCTCTCTTGTTCTCTCACGAGCTATTTTCCTGCACACCGCTTTCCTTCCTAAAGCTATTCGGCTATCAGCACATTCAAAGGGTCAAATGCACCCAGAGAAATGGAAATGAACACTTTAATGTTTCCCCATAGGTCAGGGAAAGGTCGTTGGAATGATAACATGCACTGGTGCTTCCCAAAAAAAAACCAAATGAAAAACAACATCCCTTTTTTATATTTTTCTGCTTTTTCTTGTACTTTCTCTTTGACACAGGCTCAGAGAAGAGAAGCGCTTTCTAACAAAGGAGAACTACATTCCGCAAGAAGTCGATGTGAGTCCACCACCACTGACTGACCTCTCAGGGTTCAAATGGATAGGGCGTTTTTCCGTAGTCAATAGCAGTGAAATAGTCGTATTTTTACGCTATTTCAATAGCAAGTTCGTTTTTTTCTACGTATTCTTGTTATGACGCAAGTCATTATTTCTTCCATGAATATACTAGTGAATTTTCTCAAAAAAAATGATGACTGAATCGAGGGCAGGGCTTATATGTGCATAAATTAGACTGCAAGGTGACAAAGATAAAATGCCATAACACAAGACATATTTATTTTCAGGTCTATGAATGAAATGAAAGAAAAAAAATACCATATCTTGCATAAAATGTGAAAAAAAACATGCCATCTAACCTAAAGATGACAAACGAGAGCGCTATGGACACACTTCCTGGTTGTACTGCTCACATGACTTCCTTTTTTAATTTGTCTAAACCTTTTAGATTGATATACTATCTCAGAAATACCACGTGCAATGATTTTTCATAAGATTTTCCCTTTAAAGTAACAACACATTTGTACTCCTTATTAAAACCATGAATATGGAGGCTTCGTATACGAAATAAATTGTCAAATTCAACAATTTTAAGGCCATTTTAAGGATATGGCTGATACGCTGAGGAGGCTAATATGCGAGAAAATACATACATTACATATGTGAAATGAAATGAGCTTTAGTGATGGCATTTTTCGAGCTGATCATTCATCTGATGTTAGATCCCACAGGAAGTAGAGAACGCCACAGTCACCCTACAAGATAAATGTGAGAAACTGCAAAAAGAAGTAGCCCACAAACATATGGAAATCAGGTATTTGCTTTCCCAGCAGTCAGTTTTCCTCATGCATGAAACATCAGAGTTCACATTGCGCCTCTTTGCCTGGCGAAGATGTCTCCAGGAAGACATGGAATCTTATCAAACGCAGGCCAGGATAGAAGCGAAAGAGCTGGAAGAAGCAATGAAAATCCTACGACTCAAAGAGGTTTGCCTGCGCCGGGCTCGACGGCCGGCGTGCGCCGTCCATCAAATAACAAATGTACCAACCCCCCCCCCCCCCTTCTGCGCCAGGCGGAAAAAGCCCAGCTCTCGGCCGCACCTGAACAGATTTTAAAAGAGATTGGAGAGAAACGCTCCAAGAAGGAGTGAGTAGTACCGGAGGCACCTTTAACATACTGTGCACAGCAAGAAAATAGTGCAAGAAAAAACGAGAGAAAAACTGAAATCGGACAAACTACCGTATTTTCACGACTATAAGACACACCACATTATAAGGCGCACCCTCAATGAATGACATTTTTTCCATATATAAGGCGCACTGTATTATAAGGCGCACTGTCTATTTTGGAGAAAATGTAAGACTTTTAAGTGCGCCTTATAGTCGTGAAAATACAGTAATTGCTATTGACTTCCAGATATGAAGCACTCACTACACAATCACCTCTAGAGCCAGCCATTGTTGATGTTTTGGATTTTTTTGTATAAAATCTTGCAGTGGAGGAGGAGCTATATGATGGAAGATGTTGTAAACTAAGATGACATCTGCATATCTAACAGTATTGTTTCAGTTCAGGTGTTTGTGTTTTTTTTATATCCCACAGTGGTGGTTTTTCGTTTTTGGTTTTCTGTTTTTTCCATATATAAGGCGCACTGGATTATAAGGCGCATTGTCTATTTTGGAGAAAATGTAAGACTTTTAAGTGCGCCTTATAGTCGTGAAAAGACGGTAATCACATTATGGCAATGGACATCCACTCCCTTTGGATTGGGATACTTCCCAATCCAAATGAATTGGATGCCAGTCCTATTTGAATCCTTTTGAGTGCCCGACTGACATTTTTTGGCCAAAAGGAAAACAGTCCTAAATAGCCAAATGGCAGGAAAAATTCCCCAAAAATGTTTTGGTAGAAACCCAAAAGAAATCCTTCCAGCATCGGGCAGTTAAAAGGTTAAACTTTCCTTTTGTTGCTCATTGGCATTTTAGAGCTGCATTAAAGACCCTGGCAGCAGTGGAGGCCCAGTTTTCAGATGTGAAGAAGCAAGTGAAGGAGGTAGAAGAGCAGAACGACCTTCTCAGGGTACAGAAGGTGGAGATGGCCAAGGAACTGGAGGCTCTCCAGAACCAAGTGGAGACCGGCCAGAGTGAGTGCAGTGATCTTCACAAAGAGCTTGAGGTCATCAAGGAAGAAGAAGCAGAACTCACAGGCCAGAGGTGAATTGACATTGCAATGCCAAAAACATTCCACCAAAACTTCCAATGTAATAATGCTATTTTCGACACATTCAATCTTGCATCACATGCAAAAATTGTCTAAAACAGGGGTGTCAGATTCGGGTTGGTCAACTCGATTTTAGGTGGGCTATTTTAGATATAATATTTTGATTGTTTTTTTTATAAATGGATTAAAAGAACTGGATTAAAAGCCCTAAATATTCAGTTTTTTATAGATCTAAAACAATGTTTATTTTAGCTTTTTTAAAATATATTTTTAGATTTTAAAATGATTTTTGAACTAAAAACACAGAAAAATATTTTTAAAAATTACAATTATTGATTTAAAAGGGGAAAATCAGGACATTTAATATACATCTATACTCTTCATATTCATTTGATCCTAAAACAGAAAGTCGGCACTCATGATTTACTTTCCATGGCCAAACAAAATGATGTGTCGGGCCAGATTTGGCCCCCTGGCCACCACTTTAACAAACATGCGGTCTAAAAGATGTGTAGCACTCTAAAACACAACATTCCTAGCTTGATTTTCAAAATCCAAACCCAGTTTTACACATACTGCCATTACAGTAATCATTATCATTTCATATTTGTCACTGCATTTTTCCCCACTTCCAGAGGCCTTCTAGAAATGAAGATGCAAAGCATCATGTGTAAGCGAAAACTACTATGTGAGAATTATGCTGCACAGCTGAAAGAGAAAAAAAGGTACCGTATTTTACTGTTTAATATACCCCGGTATATTAAATGTTTTTTCAATTGAAATTCCCACATTTTCTGAGCCATCACAATGTATGAAGGATATGCTTTACAGTCTGCATTGAAACATTGAAGCATGATATCCACCTATATCTCCCAAGGGAGATGCAGGCCTTCAAGAGGATGGAGCGTTCACTTTCCACGGCCGAGGAAAAGCTCCAACACTTGCAATCCAACTACACAAACTTGCAAGCACAGGTAAGCTATTGCACGATGGATTGATTGCCACAATTGCACTGGAACACTTTTGAATTTTCCAATTGTCATTGTTCCTGTTATCAGGAACATTTCATTCTCTCCATTTCGTGTGTTTTGAATCCATTAACTTAATGTTAGCATGGAGAAAGAGAGTGTCAGCGGATGTCACACATCTAGAAAAGGAAACTTCAATGACGCATTGGGGAGTCATTAGGAAATGTCGCAAACCAATGTATTTGCAAATGCATGTTTTTTTTTTTTTTTTAACTTTCGGATTCATGACGTTTGAAGTTAGAAGTGTTTTTTGTCAGCTCGGGCTTTGACGGGCAACAGATACAGTGCCGTGGAATTTCACAGGGTTTCAGACCATCAAATCAATTTTCGTATGACACAAAGACAACCCAAGGAAATAGAAAATGACTTTCAGGACTATAGGGCACACTTAAAAGTCTGAAATGTTCTCCAAATTAGACAGGGCACCTTATAAGCCATGCTTTTTATGTGCTTTTTTTGCCCTAACCCTGACCCTAACCCTCACCCTGACCCTAACCCTCACCCTAACACCCTGACCCTGACCCTGACCCTGACCCTAACCCTAACCCTAACACCCTAACACCCTAACACCCTAACACCCTCACACCCTAACACCCTAACACCCTAACACCCTAACACCCTAACACCCTAACACCCTAACACCCTAATCCTAACCCTATCCCTATCCCTAACCCTAACCCTAACCCTATGTGTCATTCTTTGAGGATGCGCTTTATAATGCGGTGCGCCTTATAGTCTTGAAAATACGGTACAAACATGTGTGACCCTTGATAAATAACAGTGACTAATCACAAGTTCAATTTCCCACCCCATACTTGATGAGAAAACACTTAAATAGATGTGTCAGCAAGATCAGAGCATCGTGCCAAGATCCAAAGAAATTCAAGAGGAAATGCAAAAAAAAGTCAACTTTCAACTTTCCCCAGTGACTTTTTGACTCCCATATTTAGATAAACGCTCTCCCGAAAAGAGATGCCGCTACTGCACACAAGACGGCCCTTCAGAAGGAAGTGGACGCTCTCAAAGCCAGCGTTGAAAAACAGGTGAAGAGCGACAGACCTGGTGTTGGATATTTTCCTGAAAACAACATTGCCTTTCCTTTCTAGTTATCCCGGACCCCAAAGGCAAGCCAGATTCAGCAGCAGTCTGAGATCATTCAGGAGTTGTCGAGGGAATCGGATACCCTGAGAGAAGAACTACATCACCTTCAATGTCTGACGTACATCAAGGCGGACGAAAGAGGCCGCAAGCACCGCGAGATGCTCCGAGCCGAGGTCAAGCGAAAAAGTCTCTCTCCATTTGATGACAAAAGCAGAAATCCCCAGCTAGAATTCTCGGCTGGCTAACTCCACGAGTCTTTCGGCAAGTTGTAAAACGCTCCACCTGTCTGATTGAATCCACCCGCAGCAAATGAAGCGGCACGTCGAACAGGAGCTGCGAGAGAAGGAGCTGGTCGCCGTGCACCACAGCAAATTGAACGCCGCGTTGCAGCGCAGGTACTACGGAAACGCCATTGACTTGTAGTCGCCGTTGACGGCCGTCAATGGCATACAAAATGGCAGCTAGGGGCAATTTAGCGTGTTTAAACAGCACTTTTTAATGTTTTTGGTCAGTGGTAGGAAACCCAAGCACCCAGAGAAAACCCACAGAAGCCCGGGAGAACATCCAAACAGACGACTGACCCGTGACCGGACGTTTGGTAGCTGTTTTTTTTTTGGTCGCCGGTCAAATATACTTGGATATTAAACAGTACTTAGATATTAAACTCTCTGTCTTAGATATTAAACTCTCCCATGAATATAATTTTGAGAGCAGGCTTCAACAGTAAACTTTCTGTCACCATTTGACCGGCGACCAATAGACCAGTGACCAAACGTCAGAGTACCAGGACTGACCACCCTGGGATCGTACCCTCAACCCCAGAACTATGAGACGCTAACCTCTGGTCTCTACATGACTAAAAAAAATGCACGCATTTGTTTTTACCTTTGAATTTTGGGTTTTCACGACTATAAGACACTTAAAAGTCTTAAATTTTCTTCAAAATAGACAGGGCGCCTTATAATCCAGTGTGCTTTATATATGGAAAAAAAATTAAATGTGTCATTCATTGAGGGTTGCCTTATAATGCAGTGCGCCTTATAGTCGTGAAAATACGGTTCTTCCGGCGCCCCAACTCAGATGGGATAGTCTCCGGCACCCCCTGCGACCATTGTGAGGATAAAACGGTTCACTAAGAATGAGATTTGATTGAAAATATGAATTGTTTTTGGCTTTCTGGATCCAAAAGTTGTCCGATCTCCATCCCATGGTCTTTGAGTGACGCTCAGCCGACTCCTTAAAGAGGAAGCCATCTTTTAAAAGGCATCTGTTGTCTGCCCATGCCGATTTCAAAGCTGACTGAGCCGCTAATGAATTGCTTTCTTATACTTTAGAGTGCTACAGTATGGGCAGCTTTGTGATGGGATCGCAGAGGAGAAAAATAAGTACATCAAGCTGAAACAGACGGCATCGCAGGCCATCGCCGAGGCGATGGAGCATGTCAAGGTTCTGGAAAACCAGCTGGAGATTCAAAAGTGTATTGTCACCAAGAAGGACAAGTAAATATATCACAGTGTGTGGTGTGTTTTGAAAGCATCGTACAAATGCTATCTATTTTTTTTAATTTTTTTTTAACAGATTGCTCAACCAAGTTCAAAAGAAGGTCTCCAATTGTAGCAAAGTTAGAGAAAGACTTTGCGACACTTTGAACAAGGTTTCTTATATTTTTTAGATGATGTTTTTGGGGTGTTTTTGTTTTTGAAATTGGATTAATTCCTCTCATATTCTATAGGTTGCCGGGCAAATCCGTCAAGCCAATCAGGAGCAAGAAGACAACCAAGTGGAGTTAAAGAGGCTGGAGCAAAGCTTCAGTTTCCAAGAGCAGGCGCTTATCGACGTCAGCAAAAAGCAGGAAATGGCGGTTCAGCGGCGTAATTTTCTGTACGTTCATAACAGGATTGCCAGAGTTGAAACAGAACGGGAAATCCAGTTGAATCTAGCTGTTCCACATTCAATTCCAGAAACCTGTTGCCCCAAATTCAGCCACAATTCAGCGTTACCTCCATAAAAACAGCATTTTGAAACTTCCAAGTTACAGATTGAATCTAGTTAACACATGTTCAAATTCCAAAAATGGTTAATTTTGCTTATTCAGAAGTCAAGCACGTTACAATTGAAATTTCTGGCATTGAATTCTGTTCTAAAGAGCCTTCAATTGGACTTGTTGGATTTTGCGAGAACCCTTCATTTTTCAAATTTTGTCCCATTTTTGTCCTTTCTGTTGGTCTACAGTGGAATTCAGCTGCTAGAACGCGAGGAAGTATTGTTCCACTACCAGGAGAAGGTCAACTCGCAGGAGGCGGCCATCATCCAGAAGGACACGGAACTGCGGAACATGGCCAAGGAAACCAGAGATCTCAAAGTGCTCATCACCGAGGAGAAGAGACGGATCCATTGCAAGAAAAAGGAAGTCATGGTCCAGAAGAAACTGGAAGAGGAACTTCTCACAAGAAGATTGGAGGTAATCATAAATTGAAGTGTCATATTGCTGACGCTTTGCATTAGGTGGGACGCCATGTTCCTTTCCCACCATAGCAGGAACCAGTCCTTTTTTTTCACTTGTCGTCATCATCTCTGGATTCCGGGGCGTCAACTTCCAGTTGGCTCATTTGACCTTTTAACATTTCTGCAACATCTTTATTCTCGTGTTAAATGCCGTCCTCTTCGAAACGGTGCTTTAGTTCACTTCAAAACCACCCACTCCCCTTTTAACAAGGGTTTAAATGCGATTGGCTTCAAGTTTCTAATAAATCTTGTCAAGAAATAGTCATAAGTCACTCGGCTTCATCACATTTTTACGTTTCACAATAACCGGGGTGTGTAGACCGTCATTCGGCTTCATCACGTTTTTACGTTTCACAATAACCGGAGTGTGTAGACCGCATTCTCCAATGAAACCTTCCACTTTTATGAACACTCCACACGTCCTTGGACTTCTGACTTTGTTCCTTGTCGCCAACAGACGGACAATCCCAGACTTTTTGCAATTTGCGTCGTATTTCCGCTGTGTCCATCCAATCTTTTCTGGCATTTTTAGCCTATTCTTAATCCTCCCTTTATGTCATGCGGATATTCTGATCTTATTCAATGACTTCATACTTCTGGAAGAACTGCCTTGACACTGAGAGATCATCATTTGGAATCTTTGGTTGCTAAGCCCGGTTTTCAGTGTTTATCTCAACACAGATCAGCCGTTCTTAACTTCTGGTGCCTTCTGGTTCCTTCTATTGGTTCTTTAGAGTATCCATCCGTTAGGTGGCAAATATCCTGGCCCTCCCTCTCCTGCTTTTGCTGCACGAGGGAGCCAAATGTAATCAATTGGAGGAGGCTCGCCAGTTCCATTCATTCTTCATGCGAATTCAATCCCCGTGTCGCTTGTTTAGTCATCCCTATCTTCCATATTTGTATTCATCTGCGAGCACTTTATCTGCTCATTGCAACCCGGGTAGCCCCTCCCTTTTGCCTCTTTTTTGACGGCATATTTCGACGGATTATGATGGATTATACCATCTGCCACAGTATCGTAGTTCCATACCAAGGAGGCTGTCGTGGTTTGGAATTTTAATGGCCGACAAGAAAAACGGACGGTGAAAAGCCGTCTTTTTTTTGGCTATGGGGTTGTTGAGCCCCGTTTTTTTTTTTGGACCTTTAACCCCACCCGTCATTCTTTTTAGGGAGGAGCGGATGTCATGCCGCACGCTCCCAGTGGTGATGAGTCACGTTGTGTCCGTCCTGAAATTTGGATCCGACCTGTCTGGAAAGCGAGACTGAGGAAATCCGCAGTCCAGACACGTGGAGAGAAATGATACAAGTAGCCACAAAGGCAGGCTTTGCTTTAAGATCTCTAAATGTTGTTACTGCCACAGACAAGCACCCCCCACCCCAACCAAGGAAATGAAAATACCTCATCTGCAAATATCTCACTTTTTATTACAAGCAGGGCTTTATTCTCTACCTCCCACAACATAAAGAGCTTTTAATTTCATGCATGGCCTGGACTCTCATTCTTCTCATTCTTTTAATGTGTTTGGAGACTTGCTGAAGCCCGAGGTGGCGAGTGTGTGCATTTCTCTCTCTCTCTCTTCCTATCTTTTTCTGACAACCAGGAAAAAAGGCGGGGGCACTGTTGTCGGCATCATCATCATCAACATCATCATCCCTCCCCTGGTGAAGCACCTCCCATTTATTTATATATATATATATATATATATATATATATATATATATATATATATATATATATATATATATATATATATATATATATATATATATATATATATATATATATATATATATATATATATATATATATATATATATATATATATATATATATATATATATATATATATATATATATATATATATATATATATATATATATATATATATATATATATATATATATATATATATATATATATATATATATATATATATATATATATATATATATATATATATATATTCATTGTTGGCATTGATTCGGGGGGAAAGCTTACAGAATAATTATGGTGATTATCAGCATCGCATGTCTTTTGTTGCCATGGCAACCCCCCCATCACTTGCTAGTGGACTATGAGCAACGTTTTTTATTCAAATTGTCTTGTTTTTAATTTGTATCTAATTCTTTTTTATGGGAAAAAATTGATTTGAGAACATGTACATTGACAAACGAGCTAAGTCCCGGAATGCTTTAAGCTCATATCTCAAGGCATTACTGTACTTCTGTTAGAGTAGCAGTAGTTTTTATTAAAAAAAAAAAAATTCATAAAGTAATCAGATCCCTGTCATTATTGGCGATATATGTCCATTCTACCTTCCAGTCAAAATTGGATTGGACATCTGGAGTGAACAAATTCAAAACAGTCTCCTCACCTATTTATTCATGCAGATGTTGGAAGCCAGAGACCAATCACTGGATCATTTGACAAAAACAGCCAATTACAAAGAACTGAAAGGCTCCGATCTTTCCACCTCTGAACTGGTCACAAAGATCAAAAAGGTACACTATTTCCATTCATTTTAAATGTTTTTTATCAAGAAAAAAAGATGTCGCATTCCCCCCTCCCAGATGGAGGCGGACCTTGCCGAAAGGGAGCGACGGGTTCTGGAAAAACAGCTCCTGGTGGACCAGGTGACGCGTCTTGCAAAGAATCTCCGAGAACAGAATCAAGTCTGCAAAGAGGACAAACTATCATTGGCCCAGAAGGTACTACACAAAGGCAGAGTTCCATGTACGCCGTCTCATGTTTTTGCACGCCAACGTGTAGTTGAATGAGCTGAGGATCCAGATCATCGACACCAGTCGCCGACTGATGGCTACGTCGGCGGAACTGTCAATGAAGCAAGCGGCCGTTTTGTGTCTTCAGCAAGAAGTCAAAGAAAGAGAGCTGCAGGTCTCACGCAATCCATCTTGGTAGGACGTTGCGCACCATTGATTGCGCCTTGTTGTCTTGGCCGCTTGCCTTTCAGATGGACAGATGCCAGAGGCGTTTGGAACAAGGCCTGCCGCCTTGTCCCGAGATGGAAGAGGAATGGAGACGGATGCTTCGAGACAAGAGGAGGAGACAGCGAGACAAAGAGGAGCGAGAGCAGGTATAGAAAGTCCATTGGCCGGGATTTGAAATGTTAATATGGTGAGTTTGCCTCTGGTTTTGAGTTGGACGGTCAAATTTCCTTGACTTCTTTCCCTGACCCATTTTTTATTTTTTATTATAAAGTCAACAAGTCTCTTTGCCATTGAGTCGTACCTCCTCTGCCAGATGACATTACATCATGGGTTTTCAACCCTAATATTGTTCCTGTACAATTGGAATCATTATGAACCCTTCTTTTGAGTACATTTTGACAAGATTGCATCATTTCATTCGTGTGTAAAAGTGTGCCACCATGGAAATTGATGAGCCTTTTTCTAAATACTTTGGGAACCCATGAGAACTCGCTTCACTTCCTGCTAATTCTTGTGGGGGTTGAAAAGCAAAGCGCATTGGGGTCAAATCTCGGCCAAATTACTTTAATGAGTCAGAAGATCCAAAGAATGTCACGTTAATCCCACTATAGTGTCCACTCTCAAAATCCTAGGAAAGCAAACGCCTTTTTACTGCGTGCTTTTGTTTGGACGTGTCCAAAATATTGACTTTATCATTCCATTTTCATGATTAAACTTGCGCAAAAAATTGAATGTCACCATCACAAGGTCACGCATGAAAATGAACGCTGAGTTTGTTTGTCTCCAGCCGGCTGACGAGGACGAGTGGACGCTCCTACCGAACGGACGGTACACCACGGCAGAGACCCGACCCGATACCTACGTCCCCCACGAGGACCACCTGCCTCTGCCTAAACCTTACGGTGCGCAGCCCCCCTTTAAACCCAGCCAACCAGGTGCTAACATGAGACACATACGCAAACCTTTGAACAGTAGAGAAAAACCATGAGAAAAAAATCACCAAAAGTCTTCCCGTTTTTAGTTTGTTTCATTTTTACCTTATTTTATACCTTTTTCTTGTATATACAGCTCATTTACACAATGATTGCCATGAAATGAGCATGAGTTTAAAGGAATATTTGAACATTTTTGCAGTCTATGAGTACATTGGAGCAGATTTAAATGGAGAGCTTCAACCCTTGAAAGGAGAAATGTAAATACCGAGATGATTACACAATGGAAGAGGGAAAGAAAAACAGAAGCTCCAGAAAAAATAAGAACACTTTCAATATTATGTTATAATAGTGAAGGGAAAAAATAGATATACTCGACTAAAATGGCTTTACAGTCATATCTAGACATTTGAGTGTCCCAACATTTGAGAAATTTGAGATACGAGGAAAGTTTTGAGCGATTTTTAATTTGTAATTAGATTGGATTGGATAACTTTATTCATCCTGTATTTGGGAAATTTCATTGTCACAGTAGTAAGAGGGTGAGGTAATAGAATAGATAGGTAATAAGTAAGTTAATACATAAATAAATACATGAATACATATATAAATTAGTTCTTTTTGGGGGGAAAATGGATTTGAGATACAAGCTCAGTCGATTTAAGGTCGCATCTCAAAACATGACTGTACTTCTGTTAGAGTAGCAGTAGTTTTTATTTTATTTTTAAAATATTGAATAAAGTAATCAGATCCCTGCCATTATTGGCGATAACATCCAATAATTTAGTACTGTTGCCGACCCTTCAACCTACCAGTCAAAATGAATTGGACATTTGAAGTCAACACATTCAAAACGGTCTCCCACTGAATGATGGTTAGTCCAAAAAAAAAATCATAAAAACTTTTATTGAAAAAAAATTAAAACAACTTAAGCGCAAGAAAGGGTGTCGAACCGGTTTCACAGAGCGCCGCAGTGGGTCCTGGTCTTTGTTCCAGCTGATCCAGTCCTGCCAGCTGAACCAATAAGGTGTCTTGTAAAATAAGTAGCACCTGACTTGAATCAACTGATGACCCTTAGAAAAAAAGTAATGAAATCCCACACCCACTGCGGCCCTTTGAGGACTGGTTTGCGGTTTGATACTTTGGTCTTAGGGTATTTGGCCTTCATTATGTAATAGAACAGCAAGTCAAAGAACAGGTCAGTAAAGTCAACTCAGTCCCATATTGTGTTCAGTACTAATGGTGTGTGTGATCATCCGTTGCTGGAAGCCGCTGAGAGACGTCGGATTCATTCAGCGCCAACTTCTTCCAGCTTCATTAGGCGGCTACAAAACAATGGCCGACCGGATGAGACCTACCGCTGTGCGGCCTTCAATTCTCTCGCTAAAAAAAGGAAATTTGCGGAAATAATCTTTCCGTTGAAGGCGATTCAGCTTTGAGATAAATTCCGACGAACTGGAGGCGTTTTTTTTTTCTCACCAGAATGACCAATGGGGATAAGAATTAAAAAAACTCAGCATAAAGATAATGCCAAAGCTATAAAATGTGTGGAATTTCACAATTTTTAAATGGCATGTCGATTCAAGATGACTTACAGGAAAGAATTGGAACGATGGCGCTTGGTCATATGATTGAAAACAGGTTCATTGCATGTTTTGTTTTCGTCTACTGGCCCGTGGCGTCTTATCTTGTGCAAGAAAATGTGTTTAATGCAAAGCAGGTGCTCAAGTGTATCCAAGTATCCAAACAATTTGTGACGTTCTGACCACAGCAGGAAATTGTCAAATATGGGCTTCAATGGAGAATTAGGTCATTGAGCAGATTTTCTTTTAATGTTGACCAAATAAGGACTTTACATTTTGGATTGTTTTAAATTTTCAATCTGAATTCATTTCAGAGCTGTCAAATGTCCAAAATCATAGTTGAGTAAGTTTAAATGTTTCAAAATATTTTCATGCCAATTGCTGGGGAAAAAAACAACATGGCTTGATTTCTTATGGAATTTTATTTTCATCATTTTGATATAAAATATTTCGTCATTTGGTAAAGGGTGTCCCACCACAGTTGACATAATCTCCTCATTTGTATTTGCTCTAAAGTCATATTTGTATCTCTTTTTAAAAGGTGCCTTGCCATTCGTCCCACTATGATGGCAAAACATCATCAAAATATGTCGAAAATAGAAAAAAATGTATTGTAGGCTTCCACTTCAGTGTAAAATTCCCAGCTAGGGGCTGCCACCTTCCCATTTTGCGATGGCTCCCGTTATTGGTCCTCCCTTTGTCTCCCTGGCTCCCATGCATCCTATTTTTTCCCTTTTGGGGGCTTCATTTCCCCTTCTAAGCCCAGCAGAAGGAGTGTCTGTTTCAGAGCCGTCTCCTCCACAAATTTGGCGTCCACCTTCTCTTCCTCGAAGGGGTTCACAGCTACAGCATAGGAAGAACAAGGAAGCTTCTTTAAGAGCCATTTCACGTGAGAAATATCCACACTCGCATCACTAAACACAATTTTATTTGGGGCAACTAATCCATTATCATATTGTTATATTATATTATATATATATATATATATATATATATATATATATATATATATATATATATATATATATATATATATATATATATATATATATATATATATATATATATATATATATATATATATATATATATATATATATATATATATATATATATATATATATATATATATATATATATATATATATATATATATATATATATATATATATATATATATATATATATATATATATATATATATATATATATATCTATATACATATCTATATATATATCTATATATATATCTATATATATATATCTATATATATATCTATATATATATATATATATATATATATATATATATATATATATATATATATATATATATATATATATATATATATATACATATATACATATATATATCTATATATATATATATATATATATATATATATATATATATATATATATATATATATATATATATATACACATATATACATATATATATATACACATATATACATATATATATACACATATATACACATAAATACATAAATACACACATAAATACACACAAATACACACATATACACATATATACACATATATACACATATATACACATGTATACATATATCTATATGTAGAAGTCACATTTCAGAATTAGTCGCAATCCCAACCAAACTATTTAAACAAAATGCAACGTGGAAAATATGGCATTCTGATTTAAGTAGTCTTCCAGATGATCATTTTATAATTTCTGTATTTTCCACATCATAAAGCCCTCTTTCAATGAATGGCCTATCTTAACATTGGTTTCATATATAAAATGCATGGGATTATATGGCGCACTTGAGAAAAAATTGACATTTTTCAGTGGCGCCTAAAATACAGAGATCAAATTAGGTCTGTTAATGTATAAATAACTGTTTACGTTAAGTATTCTCTGAGCTTTGTTTTCAGCTCCTATATGCATTCACATTCAACATGTCAAGCCTTTAGTTAAAAAAATGATTCATCAAATGATTCAAGTGAAACACAAAAGCTGCTACTTACCTTGCTCGTCTATATTGGAGAGCACTTTGCTCAAGTGCGTCAGAGGCAAAAATTCAGCTTTAAAGCCTGCTTTGTCTCTACCCATGAATGGCAAAGCCTGTTGGAAGTCAAGACAAGGGTCATAAAAGTTCATTTTGAATCCATTATTGCTATTCCTAGTGTTGTTTACCTTGTTTTTGCTGTGTCTCCCCATCAGATTCTTGACGTAATCTCTGGCAATGGAAGCTGATCTGACAGGATGATCCCACGTATGGTAAGATCTGTTTGTCTAAACACAAAAAAAAAAAAATACACTTGCATACACCAGCAATACTTTCCGGCTCATATTTCATACTAAAATAAGCAAAAAAAAGAAACTCCTCTCTATCCGTCATTTTCATGCAAAAGTACTTTCTGTTTCCATTAAACGCACCCAGTGCGAGTACTCGTTAATCAATCTTTAATTATTTCAATCCCCCCCCCCACCCCCAAACTCCCCCTCCTCCCTTTTCCTAGATTAATATTTTAAACCCGATTGTGAAACTTTGCCTCTGAATTATTTACGGCGCCCAAGCCTGGGTATCTGTGACCGACTCTCTTTTTGACGAGGCCGCAAATTGCAGCCCTCCGGAATGGCATGCAAAATAAATCGAAACGCGTCGGGCTCGATAAAAAAGATTAGTTGCGTCGTACGCGCTTGTCTTAACTACGCCGGCTTGCTTAGTAAATAATAAATTGTCAATTGAGATGCCAAAACTTTTCTTGTCTTTTGCACCATTCTCGCATCCCAAAAGCATCCAGTTCTGATCTGATACCCGGGAAATGTACTGAGTAAGGCAGGGGTAGGGAACCTATGGCTCGGGAGCCACATGTGGCTCTTATGATGGGTGCATATGACTCATTGAACTCATTGATATTCATTGATTAGCAACAGCGTAACAACGTTGTCAAAGGAATTCAGAGACTTTTTGTACTTAAAAAGTGATAAAATGACTGCAAAATTTCATTTTTTTTTTTACTTTTAAATTGTGAGTATGGCTTGTAAGGAATAACATTTGAAAATAGAATTTGTTTATGGCTCTCTCTTTCAAAAATGTTCCCGAAAAAAGTACTATATATCCAAATCCTTTTTGCAGCAGCAAAATATGGTTGCAAAAACGTGTTTAAAAATAAAAAAAAACGTATTTTGAATCAATAAATGTATACAACGAATAAACTTGGTCATCCAATGCGATGAATTGAGCTCGTAATTTAGTGGATTTGTGGTGGCACGGTGGATTGAGTGGTTAGCGTGTCGGCCTTGTATCTCTGGGGTCCTGGGTTCAAATCCAGCTGTTCAGAAAATGTAAGAATGAATATTTGAATTCTTGGACATTTACTTTTTTTTTTTTTTACTGCAAGATTTGTTTCAATAGCGTCGAAATAGTCACTATATCTATACATTTGTTGCAATATAATTATGGATGATCTTGTTACATCACTCATTAACTGCCATAGCAAAAGATTCTATTTCAGTGCCATTAACGCATATGGGTTAATACCTAAAAAAAAAAAAGTAAACCAAAAGTAAATCAATACCAAAATCCAAAAAACAAAAAACAAAATCTACATTTTTTTTTACCCAATTCCAATTTTCTGAAAATAAATTCCGATGCTATTTTTGATCGAGGACATCCCAAGTACACAGACATTTTTTTTAACCAACTGTACTCACACACTTGGCACGTGGATGTTACACAACACACACACACACACACACGGAGGGGTGGACCACTCCAAAAACTTGGATGGAAAATACCTTCCAGTGCACGTAATCGTTACTTTCAGACTTAAAATAACTGCATACGTCGTTTTCGGGCAACTTTCTCATTCCCTGTAGATACAATTGTGCAATGTTTATAAGTGTAAATACAAATATGTACCTCAGGAAGTCTCTTTAATACACTGAACTTGAGTTTCTCATTGGCTGCCTCATTGTCCAGTTCTGTGGAAAATCCAAAAGAAACACACTTCACATTTGTTTATCATCATTCATTCTATTTTCCACATCCAACAACAATCCAAATCCGTCACGTTACATTTTTTTTTCAAGTGCAGTTCACTTTTAATGAACCGAGACGAAATTGGTGTCCAAATCGCGGTCCTCGGGCCGACAAGGGCCCACCACTCGGTTTTTCTCGGCCCGCGCCAATTCAGAAAATAGTGAAAAAAGTGAAATTCAAGCTTTTTGTACGCGTTCGCACCTGTCATGACTCGAGACACGAAAGTGTCCGTCAACCTCAGGAAGCCGTGATCGACGTACTGTAGGAAAGTGTGACGCGGGAGGCAGCGCAAAGCCATCGTCGTTAGCAACGTGCCATAACCTGAACAAAAGAAACATTTCAGATTTGAAAACGGATCCTAATCGTATATTGAACAAATACAGTAGAAGGCCCTCAAAAAACACATTTTGAATCCACTTTATCGAAGCAAAATGGCTAAAATGCAGTATTTCAAGCTGCCATGTTGGATCTAGGCAAAGACTGCATCATCATCTGAATCATTTCTTATTCTATTGGCCTTACCAGGTGGGAGGGGCATACACAGACCACTGGTGGCTTCCAGAATCCGAAGCATGAAGTTCAACACGGCCCACTCGCCTGGACCGGCTTGCTGTTTTCTGAAACCAGATGGAATGGCGTGAGGTCGTACATCATGTGACTCCTCCTAAAAAGGTGCGTTGATGCTCACAGGCATAAAACTTGAGGGCCAAGCTTGTGTTTCTGCCATGCTGACTCCAACATGTGTCCGATCAGCTCCAACTAAACATAAACACACACATAGGTAGTTAGTCGTTTGGGAAAGAGGCTCATTTACATTATTTTTGGGCAGTTCACTGCTATTTTTTTCTCAGCCTTACTTCCTTTTTTTTCATTGGAAGCCACACTTCCTTGTTTCATTTCCTCCCAGCCGCATTGGCGGGTAAACATAGTGGAGGAATAGGCTTTCTTGGCTGTACAATATGCAAATGATTCCAACATTGATTCCCAAGTTATGTGAATATGTCATCATGATAAGACAAGTTTAGCAAGCGTCCACTGGAAAATTTCAAGCGGCAGCAAAAATGAGGGGATTTCAATCTTGCTTAAGTTATTTAACAATCTTTTTTTCTTTGGAAAAGTTAGCCTCGTTTCTACTGAGAACAAAAAGGGGCTCATTCTAGATCACATGTATCAAAGTGGCGGCCCGGGGGCCAAATCTGGTCCACCGCATTATTTTGTGTGGCCCGGGAAAGTAAATCATGAGTGCTGACTTTTTGTTTTAGGATCAAATTAAAATGAAGAGTATAAATGTATATTCAATTTCCTGATTTTTCCCCTTTTTAAATCAATAATTGACATTTTTTTAATCCATTTTTCTGTGTTTTTAGTTCAAAAATCATCTTTTAAAATCTAAAAATATATATTTATATTATTTTATTATATTTTTCTGTTTTTAGTTTAAATATCATTTTGTAAAATCTAAAAATATATATAAAAAGCTAAAATAAACATTGTTTTAGATCTATAAAAAAACTGAATATTCAGCGCTTTTAATCCAGTTATTTTAATCCATTTATATAGAAAAAAATCTAAATATTCTATCTAAAATGGCCCACATAAAATCGAGTTGACGTTAATGCATCCCGCGAACCAACCCGAGTCTGACACCCTTGTTCTAGCCTAAAAAAAAGTAAATAGTTTTTAGCCCATCTTACTTGCAGTTCCCAAGGTAGTTATGTCAATACGCTTTGGAATGCACCATGTGTGCCAATGTTGTCCTTGCCGTTCGCACACCAATGTTAGCTAAGACTCCCAAATGATGTTTTTGGGGAATTGGTCTTGGTTATTCAAAAAAAAGAAAGAAAAAACAACATCTCCCCAAAATATTGATGCATCTGGTTTCCTCTCAAATCCGTTTAGTCTGTTTGAGGAGCTGTAGTTGTCCAAATCTTTTAGTAAAGGTTAAAACAGAAACGCCTTTAAGAACTAAAAGCATCCGCAGCAATACCATTTATCATCTACAAGACTTTTTGCATAATTAAAACCTCCCCATCTTATTTCAAAACAGACCGTTCAATATGTATTCAGCGACTCCTTGCTTGCTCTTTGCACTGCATAATAAAAAAGTAATGTATCGCCGTTGTCTATGGCAACGGGAGACAGCCAATAAATAAGTAGGATAATAATGTAGCGCGCTAGTCGCAATCGATCACTGCACAACTGCTTGGCTTTTTAAAATCTGTCATCTATTGTTTTTTTTTTCAGTTTTCAACACTGTTTGTTCGTCTGCAAGATCAAGGCAAAAAATACTTGGTTCATTTCCATTTTTTTCTTGATATATGGGAGGACATACTGTCAGGTTTTTCTAGCGTAGCAGAGGGTATACATGCGGCTCAATGCTATTTGCAGTCCTCTTGTTTTTAATAAATGCCGCCCAGTCTTCTATGGATTTAGCTCACAGGAATACTAAACAGTCGGACAATTTGACATTCTTTCAGAAATGAAAATATGGTAATATTCTCTCTCCTCTTGCATAAAATACTACTTGAACTCATTGAGGGAGAAACACAGAGTTCTAAAATTTACGTATTTTACGGACCATAACTTGCATTTTTCTTCATAGTTTGTCTGTTTTTTTTCTCTTTAACCAAAGAAAGCCTGTTTTATTGGTTTTTTAAGGTTATAATGATAATAAGAAATATATTTATGTTAACAGATGGCTATATATCTTATTGTTCTCCAATTTATTATTATTACTTTGACATATGTTTGTTCTTGGTTTCTTATAAAACAAAAAAAATGGCCTGCAAATGTGACTTCTACTCAAGTGCGACTTATAGTCCAGAGAATACGCTACTGCTTACAACACTGAAACAAAGAAAACAAATACAAGCTTTCTAGTGTTAAATAGACTTTAAGCTATTTGATGAATTTAATCCATTGGCTGTGATTGACGCCATTAGACATCCAATCCATTTTGAATAAGTTTGGCTGGCGGTTCATCCATGCCAGATATTCCAGTTCAAAAGAATTTGACAGCAACCAATGGTTTGTACCGACCTGTTTGGCAACATAGTTGATGACGAGGGAGTCTATCTTCTTCTTGCTTAGGCGAGGCAGGTGTAGATTTAGATGTTCTCGCAGCTTCTCAACTGTCTTAAAAAACATATCCACACACACATCCACACCCACACACACACACACACACACACACACACACACACATTTTGGTCTTGTGTAGATGAAAGCACAAATGACAGAATGAGATTTAAGCAAGCGACCGGACGACCGGGTCATTCTAAGAATAGACTTCTGGTTTGAACTCTTAAACTGAAGTTATCTACCCTTTTTTTTAATCTGTCTGTTCTTATTGAGTGCAGGGAAAGCTGTAGGATAAATTTGTTAAACTCTTCTAAAAAAGAAAAAGGGAAAAACTTAAAATATGGCCTTTTGAGAAGACTCACAAATTGCCTTTTCATACTTTGGATCTTTGGCCCTGCTTTGATTGACATGGAACCTTAAGCATGGGCCTAATGTTTTTTTTTTGTGTTTTTTAAGAAAAAGCCTTAGCATTTTAACAGTTTTAGATGTAAAATCCCAAAAGTCAACCAAGATTTAAAGATTCTATAAGGTCATTTTTTTTATCAATGCAGTAAATCCCAGAGTTTTTGGTAAAAACTTCTGTTTTTGTTTTAGACGGATTTCAACCTCAACCAGTTGTCATCATGAGCCAAAATCCAGTATCCATCCACCCTGTCTTCTAACCCACCACGACAACTATAAAGGTCAGTCACGTTTCCATCTTAGCAACTACCAATGCCACAATGATATTAATATACATATTTCCCAGACCTCTCAATGCACTATACACCATTGTGACTGATTTAAACTACCAAGAATACAAAAATACTTCATTACAAGCCACACAAATGCAGACCAATTTACTCTAATCCTCAATTTTAAAACCTTAATACATATACCCCCTTTTTTCATATATTATTTGACATTTTTAAGTATTGTTACCAATTTGAATTTGACCTTTACATGACCTTTTAACCCATCAATAGAGTTTAATAGAATTACATTTTATTGCCACTCAAGCACGATCATTTATTCACTCACCAATCCGATGAAGAGTCCCTGGTGGTGGTCTTCCTCTTGAAAAAGGGGCACCGAATTCCTGTCTGGAAGACACGGGGGAACCGTTTAACGACAAAAAAAAAAACAACAACAAAAAACAATCAAGCCTGGGTGCCCTCGTCATTAATCGGAGTAGAAAAAAAGGAAATGTTAGAAACCGGGAAAGGGATTGTGGGTAGTTTAAGACATTAATGGATTCTTTTTGGATGTGTTTTCCTTTGAAAAAAAAAAAACATCACACAGCTTAAGGGGGCGTTATGAGACAGCGCACCCCGCTGTGAGCAGATGAATAATTTCAGTCTTCGTATGTAATCTTTATTTAATCGCACACGCGCGCCGCCTTTTTGATGTGTCGCATGTAACCACGCGTATGTGAGCGCTTGCTTTCTAGGCCTACGTATCATTAGAAAAAGGTTCAGGTATAATCATTCTTATTCCAAAGAAGCATTTGCTGTAAAAAATGCATTTCCACTTGCTTTCGCTTTGGGCAAAAATCCAAATATTTGCTAGCTTCCAGTGTTTAAATGTTTAAAGTGCATCACTTTAGGTTTGAATAGTACTTTTTTTTGGCACTTTTTACTTCATTCTTGATATTTTAGAGATTAAATGGGTGAAAAAAAAGCCTTGAGGTTCTGAATTATGAATATTTGACAGAGTCGATCAGATGTTATCAAATACACAGACCTGTTTTGAAGTCACCTGGATAAGTTAAATCATAAGAAAACTGGAAAATTTGACACTGAGAACAAGAATGAGTGCAAAATTTATCTTAAAATATCTTAAAATATTGGATTTATCCCACTGTATTTCTCATCTGTTTTTCTACCGGACCTTATGGAGTATTTGACGTAACATAAATCAAATATGTGAGTAAATTTTACATTTTGGCTTGATGCTTAACATCTGTACAGAAGGTACGACTTTGTTCAGGTTTCCTTACCCAAATGCCAAGTGTCCACTAAGGCGAGAACCCTAGAAAACAGAAAAGATTAAATGTGAACATCTTAGGCAACATCTTGCATTGAATGTCCTTCAAAATCAATAACGTGAGGCAATCATTAGCAAATAGAATGATAAGCTTTAAAAAAAAAAAAAAGTACTTTAGCCGCTTCATTTGAATTTGATCTTTTCTGGAAGTCATCCTTAAAGTTCCGACAAAGATTGGTTGAAAGATTTTAAAGAGTATAATATACCCCCCCCCATTTAATATACACCCCCTTTAATATATCCCCCATTAAATATGTATTAAATTGGGGGCATATACCCCTATTTAATATACCCCCTCATTTGATATACCCTCCATTTAATATTCACTCCCTTTAATATATCCCCCTCATTTAATATACCCCTCATTTAATATACACTCCCTTCAATATATCCCCCCATTTAATATATATATAATGGGGGGGTATATTAAATGGGGGCATATTATATATATCCCCCATTTAATATACCCCCCATTTAATATACACCCTCTTTTAACAAATCCCCCCCATTTAATATATATAAAATGGGGGGTACATGAAAAGGGGGGGGGGGGCATGTTAAATATATCCCCCATTTAATATACCCCTATACCCCCCATTTAATATATATAAAATGGGGGTATATTAAATGGGGGGAATATTAAATATACCCCTATTTAATATGCCCCCCATTTAATATACCCCCTATACCCCCCCGCCCACATTTAATATACCAACCAAGCAGGTTTTTTTTTTTGGCCTTTGATTGATATTGAAAATCAATCGGCCTCTGTGTTCAAAGACGGGATGAAATGCGGGAAGCTGGAAGTGACCTTGGCCAGGTTTAATAACATTTGATCTGTACTATCTCTTGTGTGTTACTCAGTTGGAAATCACGATAAGATGCGGAACGATTGATCGGAAAACAATCTATACAATAAAAGGTCTCCTACTTTTTGGCGTTCTCCAACAAATGAGTCACATGGCCGGCGGCTGTCGCTGACATCTGACAACAGAAATAGACGTGAATGCACAGACATTGACACCACATTTGGCTTTTTGACCATTACAATTTGCCGCCGGTGGGCTTCCACGTGGGAGGTTTTATATCTGGGGTCGGGATCCACATCGAAGTAAGTCGCCCTTTCCGCGTTCCACTGCAACTCGCACCAAAACCCCCGAAGACTCCGAGCCTGCACGCACCAGCCAGGAAAAACCAGCAGAGTGCACAACTGTGCGTGACTCAAGTCCGAAATCAAAATTGTTCATTGTCACGCATTCCAGTAAAAAAAAAAAATTCCAATTTCATCCATTACCTTCCCTTTAAAGACATACTCAGTGTGCAACTGAGTGGTAGAAAACACACCGGGGATCTCCATCAGGCACATTGGTAACTCCTGGAAGGCATTACGTTATTTATTAAACTATATTTATATATAAACTTTAATCCTAAACTATATGTGGAGGTTACCTTCATGTCAAACACTGATGAACAAGGGAGTAATTTATCCAGGCTAAGGCATTTCTGGTAGCTCATTTTGTACAAAGATGCTGTGGAGGAAAAACAATAACAAAAACAAACGGCGGCCTTCAAATCCCCCTTCAAAAAAAATGACAGTATGTATTTTTGTTTCTCTTTACACTGACCTAGAATAAACTCTTGTATCTGGTTGAAAGACTCCAGAGCTTTGACGTTGCCACACAGCCACTCGATAATCTGCAGGGATATAAAGTCATGTTAACTTGCAGGTTTGTTTACGTGTAAAGGCCTCAACGTAGCACTTAGACCAGGGGTGTCAAACATACGGCCCGCGGGCCGGATCCGGCCTGTCTGATGGTTTGGTACGGCCCGGGGAAGAAAGCTGCATGGTATAAAAAAAAATATCAATTTTCTTTAAAATATGTAGATCTTGTATTATCCGCTAGGGGACGAAGTGTTTTAGTACGTGCAGACAACATGAATTGACATTTATTTATGTTCTTATGTTATTCTCTTGTTCATAATATATTGTTCATAATGTAAAAGGAAAATTCTGTTAATAAACATTTTGATAATTTACGCATTCTTTGCACTAATTATTAGTATTAGTGACTAATACAAAGGAAAAAAGTGGGCTTATTGTTAGTTCTATGTCATTTTGCAATGAGTTTACTGGTCCGCCCCGCTTGATCTCAAATTAAGCTGTATTCGGCCCGCAGACCAAAACGGAGTTTGACACCCCTGACTTAGACTCTCATACCTCCGGCTCCACATTTGGGTCGTTTTCACTAGAAAGAAGCAGACAGTGAAGGGCGGCCAGGCGTTGGGCGTCACTGACATTCTTCAGTCTTCTTGCCATGGCGAATAAAATCAATAAAAATTAGTAACGAACAAAAACCTCTCCTCCCCTTCCATTAGGTGGCGCTTACCCATCAGGCAACTCCGATCGTAGAATCTGAAGAAGGTGGCGTGTGTTGAATTGGACTCCTTGGATGGTCCCGCTGGTCAGATCCAAGATGGCCGTGCTGGATTCTGCCTCTGCGTGCAGCACCGAGAACCTTGCGGAATTTGACGGTAAGCCCAACTCCGCCTCATCACCTGAATGACAGACGTGAACATATTTAGGATGATTTTTTTCCTATTACCGTGATAATATACACATTACATAACCCTTGTGAGGATAAGGAGCTCTCTAGATGAATTGGTGGCCTGATAGATTGCGCCCTAAGCAGTCGCCCATGAAAACTAACACGTTGTTTCTTGAATCATTCTGAGTGTGTATCACATAATTTCCGTACTTTAGTTCTGTGTTTACGTGCGTGTGTACGTATGTTTACTCAGCTGCCACTTGAAATTCCAAAGCATTGGAATATATCTTTGCATTTCTTACTCATTTTAGTGGGTTCATAAGTTCTTTTTTTTAGCTTTTTTTGCTATATATATATATATTTTATACAACATTTGTATACTTATCTTTTTTAAGGATTCAGGTGGTAATATTAAAAATCAAGATGCAAATTCAACATAACGTAGCTCTCTACTAATGATAAATTCAAGTTACACAACCAGTTCTGGAACCAATTTATTTTACAATTAGAGATACCACTTTATTTTATCTTTTTAACATACACTAGTGGTATCAAATTTGGGGTCCGATTTGGGCGGCAGGGTCTTTTGCCTGACGTTGTAAAGAAAATGATCGATAATTTACAAGCAATGACCTGCAAGTACCCTAAAACGACCAAAAAAGTGATGCAAAATGGACCCACTGACAACAATTCCCTTAAACCAGGTGAGGATGCTCATTTTCAGTGCCATTGACAGATGAGATCTAGTTGGCAAAAGGAATCCAATCCATGCCATTCTTGCCAATAAACACCCAATCCATTTTCTACTACCTGGCAACCAAACTATAAGTTTAACTTCCCTGACTTACACAGTTCTAAGTCTTTGTGTAAAAAAATAGCAACGTCTCTCAGTGGGATGACACTTAATGAGAAAAAGAGTGCAGCACACTTCATCTTACCCGACAGGAAAAGGGAGTGGCAGAGCATCTCCTGCTGCCTAGTGTTGATGCAGTGCAGGAATCGGCCATGCAGATACACCAGCACGTAGTAACCTATATACAGAAAAAAGAAAAAAAAAACGAACGGCTCGGCTTGTCAACTCGCCTGACATTAATTGGGCCGAATCAGGCCATACGATCGCCATTGTGTTTTGCCCGGAGATGCTTTTTAAAACAGCACCACTCTGGGAATTTGTGTGCGAGTGACCTAGAGGGATGAAGAGGGGATGGAATTGCTCGCCGTCCCGTGTCGGATGCTCCAAGGTGACCCGGAAAGTCTTGCTGCAGTCTGACAGAAGGGAAAATGAGGTGATGCGGCGGTGGTGATGGCGGCAGGACGGCATGTCATACCTTTGTGAACTAAAACCAGAGTATAGACCAGATCCGGTTGGTTGTAGGTTGGCCGACTGTAGCACACGCACATGCTTCCTTGAGTTGAAATAGAAGAGAAAAATGTCCAATGAATCGTCACGTTAATAATTCAAAAGATCTGACTTTTACATCTGGCTAGGATCTCCTTAGTTGTGCATTAGTGTACCTAATGATAAGGCCGGGGTATAAGAAAAATGGCTTGTGCCTCTGAGCTATTCAAAGCATGCAATCGAATATGCATCAATCAGCATAGGAGTGCCAAAATGCAGATTCATTACGTTTTTTAATCAAAGAAGGGGAAATCCAATCATTATTTCACATGTGTGGAAGGTTGAAGGACTTACGTTCTTGTTTTCCAAAAGAGGAAAAAAACAAAAAACAAGACAAAGTGCTGAGGGTTAGTTATTTATGTGTTTTCATGACTGTGTCGTAAAGAGTTTTGACCTAATCTGTTGGTGAACACTTTAATCTTGACACGCTCTGGCTCCTCCACATAATGGTGGTCAAAACCCAGATTCGCCAACCTGTTAAAAGCATCCACATTTTTTCAAGGTAAACATATACTGGCCGCCATTTTGGAGACATATACTGGCAGTGTGTGTAGTTAGGGTTGTTGGTGTCGCCTTACTTGACTGTGTTGAAAGAATTGGTAGGCAGTGCTAATGGAAGCTCCAGCTGTGGGACGGCAAGAGTACAAAAAGCTTGTGAGAAAAATCCATTGGGTAAATATACCCAATTATTATCCGCAAAAACAACAAATGACGCATTCAATGGCACTGAAAGACAAACATCCATAGCCATATGAAGTGATTTAGACATCTATTATTGTCAATAGCAGTTCATCTTGAGTCATATTTTTTCTCACTTGCATTTTAGAATACTTCCAGGTCACTTTCCATGAATTTAGGATCATTTTCTATTGATTTGAAAGGAATTTTCTAGATGCTTTTTGTTCGTTTGTTGGTTTCTGCCAATTGTTGGGCATTTCCAGGTTGGTTTTAGGGCATTTTAAGGTTTTCTATTAACTCATTGGCTGCCATTTAAGGCGCCATTTTGACGAATGCATGAATAAGATTGCGGATAAGGAAATGGAGAAAACTGAATTAGTGGGGTTTTTTTTAGGTTTTGCAATGAGCTACAAACGGTTTGGCCCTGTTCCAGCCCGCAGTCCACACATTTGACACCACCGATTTATACAATTGCAAAGATATGAAATAGTTATGCTCGATAGTTGATTTTATTCCAACAAAACAAATCAACTTCAAATCTACGAAATGCAAGGTGGGGTGTTTTTACCATTATTTCACAGTTGCGGTTATCGTAGAACTGCAAACACCTGAGCACAAACTTGCCCTGCGTAAAAAATAAATAATAATAAAATTTAAAAGATTTTTGACCACATTCTCCGTCCACACAGGCGATTTAAGCATTGTGTATTTTTCTATTTATTTAAGGAAAAGCTCAATACCGTGTGAGTTAGATAGTAAAGCCTTTGCGTGTGTACATCCCATTGAACCCAGCAGAAATCCTCCACCACTCGTTCAGCCGTCTTGGACAAACGCTCGGGATTGGCCAGCACCTGTCGTTACAGTGAAACAAATTGAAAAGACTGTTGTATTATGGGAAAAGGAATCCGTATTTACCACTTTGTGACCTTCTTGTCGGGTTAGCTGGACATGGTACTGATCTGCATCTGAAAGTGTGCGCACAATAACAAGTGTGCGCTTAATAAAAAGTGTGCGTACTCTCTGAATGGCGCTATTAAAAATGACGGAACTCACATCCGTCTTCGGTCAGGAGCAGTAAGTGGCTTTCGGAAACGGATCCGTGCGAACTTTGTGGATGGAGGAACTGACAACGCCAAATGTTAAAAGACTGCAGTTTCCAGTGGGTTTAGTCGGCCATGTTTTTCACGTACGTTACCTGCACTTTGACCCGACAGTCCACCGCCTTTAAGACCTTGGTGTTGTGGATTGGATGGATCTCCATCAAGAGTGTCAGACAGTTGGACACTAAATAGACATAAGTGGACAAAAGATGATGCATGCAAACAAATGGAGGGAAAGTGGAATGTGTTGTACTTGGTTTGAGGTGCTCGGCTTCGTGGCTGTTTTGTGCTAAGCTGACGGCTTGCGGGAAGAAAGAAGTGATGGATTGAAATGGGTTGAAATCAGTCTTATTTTGGAATCAGTTGACAGCGAAATGTGAACTTGCTCACCTAATAATGTCTCCTCCTTGTTCAGGGAGCAGCTGCTAACACGGACTTCTTTGTCAAAGGTGTACAGGAGCTGTCGGAGTGGTCAAACAAGTTATAAATCAATCCAATTTATCGGCTACCGTCGACGTCCACTTCAGTTTGATGGGCAGTGAATGATCGCTACCAGTCTATTCCAGTCAAAATGGATTCAAAGTAAGGGATGTCAGACTCGGGTTGGTTCGCAGGCTGCTTTAACGTCAACTTGATTTCACGTGGGCCGGAACATTTTATATATAATATTTAGATTTTTTTTTTTATAGATGGATTAAAAGAACTGGATTAAAATCCCTGAATATTCATTTTTTTATAGATCTAAAACAATGTTTACTTTAACTTTTTAAAAATATATTTTTAGATTTTACACACTGATTTCTGAACTAAAAACTGACAATTATTGATTTAAAAGGGGGAAAATCAGGAAATTTAATATACATCTATGCTCTTCATTTTAATTTGATCCTAAAGCAGAAAGTCAACGCTCATGATTTACTTTTACGGGCCACACAAAATGATGCGGCGGGCCAGATTTGGCTCCCGGGCCACCACTTTGACACATGTGACCTAGACCAAAAAATAAATGAACTTACAGGCCGCCAATGGCAGGCAGTGAGTTAATTTTGCCTGACTTTCTTGTCATTTCAGGCTACATTTCCTATTTATTTAGGAGCATTTTCCTGTTTATTGGTGGCTTTCTACTAATTTCCAGGTATTTCAAAGTTTTTTGATGACTTTGATGACAACCCATTGATGGTGCCATTGCATTATCGCAAACATTTTTTGCACATTGATTTTTGGGAAGTAAAATGACTCAACCACAACTGAAACTCACTTTATTCTGCTTAGTGCTGGGGTCATATTTCCCAACTCTGGTGGTCCCAGTTGAGCCCTACAAGGACACCAGATTAGCGCCACACTTAATTCATTCAAGTGCAGTACATCCAATGATTAAAAACGAAGAAAATGATGAAAATGAAGCTCTTAGCAGGGCCAACCTTTGACCTCCCAAATGCGTTTGCTAGATGAGTCATTAAAAAATGTTTGCCGTGCTGTTGCTAACTATGACTTTATCCACTGAGGGTTGGAACTTTCCAAAACTCCCCAAATAGTGGACATCAAGTGGAATCATCAGGAGGGAACGTGTGTTTTATGCAGTTTGATTTTTTAGTCTATTTGAGGATGCAACGCCCTCACATATATCTTTGTGCGTGTTTGCGTATGTGTGAGCACGCTAACTTGGTAGATAAGATATATGAAAAATATCATGTTATGAAGTGATGGCACGTACAGCAAAAAAAATAAAATAAAAAATGGAACTCCTCATCATTCTCTCTATGTTGAATAGCTCAAGAAAAATAGTGACATAGAATTGGAATCCCAATGAAGGATAAACATGACTTTGTAAATAACAGAAATTGCAGAAAAGAAGTTATACAAACAATATAAATATGAATAACCTTCCAGGAGTAAAGGATGCCTCCATCTCGCTCAATGTTGAGGATTAAAATGTCCACTGGTCCAGAGTAGTCTGCAGACATTAGGTCAATGGGTAAGTATACAAATTAGTTTTTTAATTATGTCTTGTATTATTCATTATATTTGTACTGAATTGCGACTATTACTACTATAAAAACGTTTTTAACATACACCAGTGGTATCAAATGTGTGACTATTTGACCAAAAACCTCTTTTTGAACCAATGAAGACTAACACGTTGTATTTTTGAAACATTCTGAGTGTGTGTAACATAATTTTCAGTACTTAAGTCCTGTGTTTACGTACGTGTGTACGTAAGTTTACTCAGCTGCCACTTGCAATTCCAATGCATTGGAAAATATTTTTGCATTTCTTACTCATTTTAGTGGGTTCATATGGTATTTTCTTATCTTATTTTTACATATATATTTCATACAAAATGTGTATGCTTCATTTTTTAAGGATTCAGGTGGTAATATTAAAAATCATATACAAATTCAACATAACATAGCTGTCTACTGATGATAAATTCAAGTTATGCAACCAGTTCTGGAACCAATTTATTTCACAAGTAGAGATACTACTTTATTTTGGCTTCCACACCACTTTATTTACTCCAACAATTTGGAAAAAAATTAACTCAATAATCATTTTCAATGTCCACAAAAGACGATTTGTGTGATCTGAAAATCTGTCTCATTCTCTTTCAGTGAGCACCACTTGAAAGTCAGCTGATCAACTAAGTGTCAACACCTCACCTTTCACCCGGCACCCCGCCGCCTCTTTCCTGCGGATGTCAGCCTCCACATCTCTACGCAGGTCAAACTTCAGATGCACTTTTAACATAAGAGCACCGTTAATTTTTTTGTAGTGAAGAGAACACAATCACGTCTAAGAACTTGACGGCTGCCTCGCAGACTCAGCAATTTTCCCGGCTGTAGCATCACATGACCACGAGTAGTAACTTTTCCCCTGTGTGTCTTGCAAAAGTTAGGGCAGCTGAGCATTAACTTTGTCCTCAGTTATGGCGGAAATAGAGCAACTCCTCCCACCCTTTGTTGCTCTAGGGAAGTTTCACTCTAGCCAGGCTGGAATCTCTCACCACTACCCAGCCCCCCCCCCCCCCCCCCCCCCCCCCACACTGGAACTTCACAATAGTGTGTCACACACATTTGTTTTGCATGCACGCACAGGCCTTCTTTACTATGATCCACTATCTAAAATGAGCATTCAAGTACATAGTCTTAGTGCAAAAATACACAATATTAACAAGCTGAGGCATTGCTATTAACCTATCATGCCATTTTTGTAGTTTTTATGACAACAATGAACAAAAACAACAAAATGTTCAACCATTTGTCTGTTTTTTTTCCACTGTTTTTACGAAAATGATGGAAACTCTTTAACAAACCCAATAGATTTTCTCCTCGGCCTCGTAATTGACCAAAAAAATATGTATTTCAAAATATGCCATCTGAATACACTCAATGACACAGACAATGGATATTCGTTTAAAAAGTAAGTAAGAAAAACCACAAATAATGAATGTGGAAGGATTTAAACAAGTCAACCAAGTTTACTGAATCAGGAATTAATTTATTGAAGCAATAAATAAAATAAAAACATTTATACCCATGTTCTGCCTCAAGGGCTGAAGCAGATTGCAAAATATATCACAATGTCAGTGAGGTTTTTGATGCATTTTCTCATTGGATTTGTCTTGCAGATGAACATTTATTGTAAATGTATACAACACTGCCCTCCTGTGGACATTTTAGAGCCCTGCGTAATGTTTACGTCAGTCCAAAGATGCGTTTACAATTCAGAGCCTAGCTCGCCTTCATTTTTTGTCCCTTATCATTTGAGAAGACGTTTAAAACCTTAACTAAAAAGAAACACTACTTTAATGCCCCTAGATTTCATATCAAATGAGGATAATTTGCATCACTTTTAGCTATAGTAGTGGTAGTTTCACTTCCCAGCTCAAGCGGAGGTGTGGCTTAAAAACGCTCATCAAATAACCTCTGCAGAAAAACCCCGTCATTTAATAATGGAAACCCTTTTTTCCATGTAGAAATGCTCAGACTACAATCTGATGAGAGGAAATGATCTTTCATCAATGCGCGACGTTTGGCAATTACACGCTTCCTGGTTACGCTGCGTCGTGATTTTGCCTAAGGGGAGCCCAGCCAATCCTGATATTTATGTATTTATTTATTTATTTACTTGTGCGAGCGACCACCCGCCCCCTTTTTTGCCCGCCTTGTTCACGCCCACCTCCCCATTTTCTTTTTTTTTTTGTGCGTATGTGTGCCCAGCTAGGTTATCAGGCAGGAGTCCCCGGCAGCGGTAAGGCGCAACACTGACAGCTGCGATTGACTCACGATCGAAGAGAGGGGTAAAGATGGAGGAGCATAGGGACGCCGGCTTCAACATCCTGCTTGCAACTGATTCCTACAAGGTACCCCACCGGTTCATGATGAGGATGATGATGATGGGGGATATGGTGGCGGGCGGGGGGCTGATGGATGGAAACGCATTGAGTCAAAGTGGCTTCACTGTCCGCCCATCAGTCCCAAGGCCACCGCACTGAGGTGGTCGAGGCCAGGCCGATTCGACCGGAGGATGCGGAGATGTAATCGGAACAAAAGCATCCCCCCTGTCGGCTTGCTAAATGCATCCCCGGAAGTACCGTTCTAGACTCGGCTTGCTCCTCTATCTGATTCGCGTACTAGCCGTACAAGCTAACCTGCTAATTTGCCTGTAAGTCAATGGGGAAAATGGATATTAAGAAGCTAACATTGGTTAGCATCAAGCTATTAAGGTAGTCCGCCATCGTTCCCTTCGTGCGAAAAATGCAATTGGCAAAGTGTTAGTATTACAGTTTATTACAATGGTTTGATACAAGTGATCGTTTGAGGGAGAAGCGAAAAGTTCAATTGTTAATGACCTTCGCCCCTGCTGCGTTGTTTAACTGCCCAGTAGCGCTGCTATCAAATCTTTTTTTGCGATCTTCATTTTTTAGAGTCATGCTACCTAATACATACTCATTTCCTAAAAAAAATGAATTAAATTTGCTTATGGTCGTCGCTGAGATGGTTGTCAGCCTAGTTGCCATGTACCCTGGTCACGTGATGCTTTATCCCAGCGGTTATTGGTTGAATTACTTGCTGTATAATATTCAATGTGTATTTCATTTTTTATAGGACCATTGTAGTCATTTAACTGTAAGGTCTACATTGTTTGAACCACAAAATATAAGCATCAACCCCAAGTGCACAAGCGTTATTGTCAAATAAATAGTTCCCTAACCTGTCCCACAAAAGCTAAATTTCAAACCCAAACCTCAAGTTTCACTTTCAGTAGACCATTCTGGTTCATTATATGGCTGCAAAAATAACTTGAAATCTGCCCATTATGATGAATATTTGTCTACATTATTAACTGTATTTCTTCGTTGATACCAAATAGAACTCCGAAAAAGACGACCGGAAAAACTGGTGTTCTCAATTTTACATGAAAATAAATCCCCTACCTATTGTTTGACAACATGAACAGCGACAAGTGTAGAAATTGTGGGGGGTTACGACATTTAGGTAGAAGCCCGCCCCTTTCCAGCAACTCCTTTTCAACACAGTCTCCAGTAAAGTCCCAAACAAGCCCTGAAGCGGACTTAATGTTAATTTTTTTATCTAGTTTGTCCCCATCGTAGTATAGAAGAGCAAAATCTGACAGTATAGTAGTAGAGTCTGGGTTCCTCTGCATGCGTGGACAGCTACACGTCCTCCGCTGAATGTCTTGACTCTATTTTAGTCCTTGAAAGGGCACTGACAGGGGTCAAATAAACTGAGTTGGTCGTTGACATTTATCTTTAGGCTCGTGTGATTAAAGGCCAACATGCCACTAAATCAAATTCTTGTTCTGGACTCCAATTCCTTAGAATAGTAGCTTAGACTTCATAGTAATGCATTAAAAGTGCTATGTTTCTTTTAATAGTCATGTTGGATTAATTTAGATTCATTCAAGGATAGGACATATGTTCAATTTGGTATTTTTTTTATTTTTGCCGGACGTGACTGGCAGGTCAAATCTGACTTGGGGAAATTCTAGTAATAATGGAACAAAAAAACAACGTTGTGCAAGTTGGAGATAACGCACACTTTACTAGATTAGCAGTTGAAGGGTCACATCAAGTTTATTTGCTAACCTTTATTGATATCATTGTATTTGGTTTGTGTACGTGCAGGTGACACATTATAAGCAGTACCCCCCCAACACCAGCAAAGTCTATTCCTACTTTGAGTGCCGCGAAAGGAGGACGGATCCCACCAAAAGCAGAAAAGTCAAATACGACAAAACGGTCTTCTATGGCTTGCAGTACATCCTCCACAAATACCTCAAAGGTAAGTTGGGAGAGTTTTAAAGGCTATTGGCCAAAGCATTATTTTCAGCCTAGAGTCTTTCTTTGGAAATATTTTAAAATGAATTGAAAACAGCGCACGGTTGGAGTTTTCACAACTGAAGAAAACAAAAGAGTGGTCCACAATCTCCTAAGAGGATTTCATGGCATGGCGGGGGAGCGCCAAACACACAAAGGCACAGCTGCTCTCTTAGCCAATGAGAATGGATCACCAGAACAGCCAAACCCCCCCGCCCAACCTTTGCCTTTCCTACCAACTAGGCTCAATAATTAACCTTTGCATTACCGTCATTTGATCCTACATCCAAAGAGTCGAGTACGCAGAAATTGAAACAAAGTGAAATTCAACCCTTGGCTGGTCCCTTAAAAATTGAAGTTTGAGCCCCGTCATTGCACACAAATTCAAAACAAACCAAATGACATTCAAGTGGACCTCCTCTCCGACATGTGTGACCGGACGTTTGGTCGCTGGTCTTTTGGTCGACCGGTTTTTTGGTCGCCGGTCTTTTGGTCGCTAGTCAAATGGTGACAGAGAGTTTACTGTTGAAACTAGCTCTCAAAATTATATTCATGAGAGAGAGTTTAACATCTAAGATAGAAGTTTAAAAGTTTAATATCTAAGTACTGTTTAATATCGAAGTACTGTTTAATATCTAAGTACTGTTTAATATCTAAGTACTGTTTAATATCTAAGTACTGTTTAATAACTAAGTACTGTTTAATATCTAAGTACTGTTTAATATCTAAGTACTGTTTAATAACCAAGTACTGTTTAATATCTAAGTACTGTTTAATAACTAAGTACTGTTTAATATCTAAGTACTGTTTCATAACCAAGTACTGTTTAATATCTAAATACTGTTTAATATCTAAGTACTGTTTAATATCTAAGTACTGTTGAAACCAGCTCTCAAAATTATATTCATGAGCGAGTTTAATATCTAAATATCTACTGTTTTCAACAGTACTCTCTCATGAATATAATTTTGAGAGCTGGTTTCAACAGTAAACTCTCTGTCGCCATTTGACCGGCGACCAAAAGTCCGAGCACCATGACCATGTCAACCCATTTGACATGCACTGCCTCTTGTGTCCAGGAAAAGTCGTCACTCCAGAGAAGATCCAGGAAGCTAAGGAGGTCTACCGGGAGCACTTCCAGGACGACGTTTTTAACGAGAAGGGTTGGACGTACATTTTGGAGGTGAGGAACGCCATGTCCCATGTGTAAGAACCTTAGAGAGAACGCTACATCCGGCGTTTTCCAGAGATACAACGGACACCTGCCTATAGAGATCAAGGCCGTGCCGGAAGGAAGCGTAATTCCCCGTGGCAACGTCTTGTTCACCGTGGAGAGCACCGATCCCGAATGCTACTGGCTCACCAACTGGGTAGAGGTAAAGACACGGATTTTGCACTCTGATCTCATTTTATAACCACAACCAAACTGTACACACCTCCTTTACCCATTCAGCAACGAACACTGTTTTTATTGGACATTAGTCAAGGTCATGACGTGAATTCTGTACTATGACCTCGCCTGAATACTCTTGTACTCACAGCAGCGTTCATTTTTTTTTTTGCGTAATCCCGCCAACAGACAGTCGAACAAAGGCCAACTATTCAAAACAAACCTCCCGAATAAGAGGCAATAGCTTACTTAGCCTTGGGTGACGACGGCACGCAAACGAGGCCACTTTTGCCGGTTGCTCACATTGATTGAGTTTGAGTTTGATTTATTTCATAAGGGACAGCAAATTTTAATGAACATATTTATATTCATGTTAATGAACATATGCAAGATTATAGCCGAGGGCTGATTTCCATATTTAGTCCCTTGAAGATAAACGAGGACACATAATAGACTACAGGTGTCAAAGTGGCGGCCCGGGGGCCAAAATCTGGCCCGCTGCATCATTTTTTGTGGCCCGGGAAGGTCAATCATCAACTTTCTGTTTTAGGATCAAATTAAAATGAAGATTATAGATGTATATTATATTTCCTGATTTCCCCCCTTTTTAAATCGATAATTTTATTTTTTAATTCTTTTTTTTCTGTGTTTTTAGTTCAAAAATCATTTTGTAATATTTAAATGATCTAACAGCCAGGCTTTAAGATGATTGGCTAAGAGGCTCAGAGACGGGAATTCACATTTGTTGAATTTGTATTTAGTTCCAGAGAAGATGCTTTAGCTAATTTAAATTTTGAAGGGAATTACACAGTCACCTCTAGAGCCAGCTATTGTTGATTTTTATTTTATTTTTTTGGTACCAAATCTTGCAATGGAGGGAGGTGCTTTGTGTTGGAAGATTTTGTAAACTCACACTATTTAACTGTATTGTTCCAGTTCAGGGGTTTGTGTTTTTTTTTAAAATATCTGACTGGTGCTGCATCACATGATGTGACTTAAGCCCCTTTGTTTTGGCACCGGTCGAGTGTGAGGAGAGCAAGGAATGCGTTACTTAAATTTAAAATGAAAAACACCTATCATCTGGCAGACCATCCTGGTGCAGATTTGGTACCCCATCACCGTGGCAACCAATTCCAGGGAGCAGAAGAAAATCCTGGCAAGGTATCTACTGGACACATCCGGAAACTTGGAGGGATTGGAGTACAAACTGCATGACTTTGGATACCGGGGAGTGTCCTCGCAAGAGGTACAAAATACTTTTTTTCCATATGTTTGTATGTATATATATATATATATATTTTTTTCCTTAATCCCGTTTTTAATTGCCTTTTTTTTTTGCAGACTGCGGGTATCGGCGCTTCCGCTCACTTGGTTAACTTTAAAGGCACAGATACAGTTGCTGGTATCGGTGTGATCAAGAAATATTATGGCACTAAAGACCCAGTTCCAGGATTTTCGGTCCCTGCTGCAGAACATAGGTAGGCTCTAATAAATATTATGTTATGCTTTTCAAATTGTTTCCTTTTTCAATAGTTAAATCTTGCCAAGAAATATGTAAACCCAAAGAGCAAATCAACTATTACTTGCATTTTGTTCTTAGCTAACTGCTGTCTACACTGCCTGAAACAAGCGATGATGTTTTGTCATAAAGGAAGTGCGCGAGCATATTATTTTCAAAATACTAGTTGAACCTTTTAACAAACATGAGTCTGTGGAGTCCCTCCAAAGCTCTTTCAGCAATAGACATGTTATTATTTTATTTATTAACTTACTTATTACCAATCAATTTATTTTCTAAAATGCCTTTCCTATTTCTGCATTCTCACCCTCTTGCTACTGTGACACCAAAAATTTCCCAAATACGGGATGAATAAAGTTATCCAATCTAATCCAAAGTGCAAAAAGCCAAACTTATTTAGGCCATTACGTCGCGGTCAGTTAAAATGGCGAGCCTAATATGTCAATTGCTGAAAAATGGCTTGATTTGTGGCTTTTTTTTTACTCCTATTGATAGAAAACGCAGTCAACCGCGGATAATTTATTGTTTTTGACACTTCTGGCAATGCTTGTTGTTTTCAGCACCATCACAGCTTGGGGCAAAGACCACGAGAAGGATGCCTTCGAGCACATCATCAAGCAGTTCCCCAATGTGCCCGTCTCCATTGTCAGCGACAGCTACGACATCTACAACGCCTGTGAGAAGATCTGGGGCGAGGACTTGCGCAGTCTCATCGAGTCACGTTGCGCCGGGGCGCCACTGGTCGTACGACCCGATTCGGGGAACCCCTTGGATACGGTCTTAAAGGTACCCCACCCCACTTCTCCCACTTTTTCCTCCCGATATCCTGATGGATGCATTGGCGTTCAGGTTTTGGAAATCCTGGGCAAGAAGTTCCCACCAGATGAGAACGCCAAAGGATTCAAGGTGCTGCCTCCTTATATCCGAGTCATCCAAGGAGACGGTGTGGACATCAACACTCTCCAGGAGGTATAAACATTCACCATGACCTTTTTTTTTTACTGTTAATGCCGGAATGGCTTTTTGTTGTGATCCTTAAAGATCGTGGAGGGGATGAAGCAGCACCGGTGGTCCATTGAGAACGTTTCCTTTGGCTCTGGTGGGGCTCTCTTGCAGAAACTTACCAGAGATCTCCTCAACTGCTCCTTCAAATGCAGCTATGTGGTCACCAACGGACTTGGGGTGAGCAGAATGTGCATACATTTCTACTTGTGAGACATTTTGGGGGTTTGACGGAAAGCTTTTCAGGTCAACGTCTTCAAGGATCCCGTGGCGGACCCTAATAAGAGGTCGAAGAAAGGACGCCTGTCCTTGCACCGGACTCAAAGCGGAGAGTTTGTCACCCTCGAGGAGGGTAAAGGCGATCTGGAGGAGTATGGAGTGGTAAGTTGAGCTTTCTTTGGGTCGTCAAAAAGGTTCTATATATACCAAACAAACTACGGCTTGTGGGCCACATCCGGCCCATTAGGCTTTTTAATCCGGCCTGTCGACGTTGTCCAAATATTATTATTTTTTTCCCCCCAAGATTGTGCCTTCACGCGGAAGGCAGTGGCTCTAGCTCTGTCCACTCTTTATTTGTTTTTTTTTTTGTGATTTACAGCCCTACTATCTTTTTTAAGTTACATTTTAATATTTCCTAATACATCCCTTTTTACTTTACTTTGTATTTTATACTTTTTACTTTAATCATGAGTGATGAGTATGTTAATACTTCAGTCCTTTTTTCTATTTATATTTCATATGTACTGTTAACGGATGCACTTTTTTATATGTATCATATCTTGTGCTGACCTGGCCCATCTGTCACATTTTTAATGTCAATATGGCCCCCGGGCCGAAAAGTTTGCCCACCCCTTGTTCTATACACATTTTTCTTCTTCTTTTGTCCAAACAGGACCTGTTGCACACAGTCTTCCAGAACGGCAAGATAGTGAAGACATACACGTTCGACCAAGTCAGAGACAATGCCAAGCTCAAGGAAAGCGAGCTCGACTAGCCGCCATCCTCTGCCTACCGTTCGGTAACCCGCCGGCTGCCATTAACGGCGATAGACGTCCATTCAAATAGACTGGACTTTTATCGCCGTTCGTGGCACGGTTAAATTCCCTTCCCTCCCTTTTTCGGCCTTTTCTCATCTCACCCTGAAAAGAATTTGAGGCCTCGTACACTGAAGATATATCCCACCCTGGACTGCCCTAAAACTGTGACTTCCTTAAAAAAAAAAGAATGAATACAAAAAAAAAAACAAGAACTCTATTGAGAGCACGTGAAGATTCTTGGTATTTCAAAAAAATGTGTAAACAGAACCACAGTTTTCTCCCAGCCAAAACTTGTAGTAGAAAAAGGCCAAAATCTTTGAAAGTGCTGCCTGAATGTTGTGAAAATGATTTTGAAACAGCCGTCATCTCCCTTATTTTATACATGCTTGATAGTGTTCTCAAGTTTAAAGCAGCAGTGGAAGAAAAGCTCTCCAATTGACCAAATCCTGACGTCCTATCCCAAAAAAAAGGCACAAAATGTCTTCACTGGAACGAAGAAGCCAATCGAGAATGACTTCTGGGCGTGTGTTAAGTGTAAGACTTTGTGAGTGGTCTTACATCATCAAATCATATGGTATTCCTTTATGCAAATTCTAATTCATGTTTTTTTTTTTAAATACTGTATTTTCAGGACTATAAGGCGCACTTAAAAGTCTGAAATTTGCTCCAAAATAGACAGGGCGACTTATAATCCAGTGTTCTTTATTTATGGAATATTAAGGGTGCGCCTTATAATGCAGTGTGCCTTATAGTCGTGAAAATATTAGTAGGAAGGTATTTATTTTGAAGGGGAAGCTTTATGAAAGACAGGACAGTTTTGGTTTATCACTGCCTTAACGGGTCAGCTAGTTTGTGAATACGCTCACTACGACACAGTATTCAATTTAGGACATTTTTTTCACATTGCAACACTTTTCAAGGCTAACATTTGAGGGAAACAGCACCGAAAAAGTCTTAAATAGACTTATTTTGGTGTTACTCGTCCATCATGAACCACGCTGATAAAACTACACGGGCACCTTTAACACGTTGACATTTTTATTTTTATTTTTTTCCATTTTAATGGAATATTTCCCTCTTTTTGTTTACCCACTGCTGTCAAAAAAATCACCTAGAATACGCCACTTTTGGTTCTTACCTCAAATTAATTAATATGATTTTATATTTTACAGCCAACTATTTTATTTAACAACTGCGTGGCCCGAAACTGCCTTTGTCGACTGTACATATACGACAACTGTTTTTTTTTTTGTTTTTGACTGAAAGCAGTCCGAGAAACCACCACACTAGATGTTATTTTTGTTAGGAAGACCTTTTTTTTTTGTACCAACAAGGATGTCCAATTCTGCTTGACTTGGAACCCAAGTGTGTGCGTTTTATGGATGATCAAGTGTTTGTGAATTTTTGCTTTTTCCCGTTGTTGAATTCCTCGTGTGTGTATAACGTGTGTTACTCGTCCCAGAGTCTCACCAAAACTTTTAGGCTGACCCACATTGCTATCTTTGTCAAAGACACAATTAAACAAGCCACTTGTCAGTTTAAAGAGGTTTATTTCTGTTTTTCTTCTTGTGGTTGTGTTCTAAACACCATTGAGAAACATGCTGTTTCTTATTTTTTAAGATAACAATGTTACTTGTCTTGCAGAATTGGAGAAACAGTGTCCAAGAAGTTCAAGCTTTCGTCCAGTAGATCGTGCTAAAGAATGCCTTGAGAACCCAAAAGTCAACATTCCATTTGGAGAGGGTGAGACCGGTTTATGAATAAAAATTTATATGTTAAAAGTGGGGGGCATGAGAAATTAAGATTTCAAAAGTTTTTCAAATTTTTCAAAATTCGACTGTCATTGGTATCCAACTTGAAATTGATTATTTTGTTATCTATCTTGTTATCTCATGACTGTTACTTGCTGTCAATTCTATAACAAATGGAGAAGAAACTTCAATTGCTTCCTATGATCTGTAATAGGTCCCCGATTTAGGAATGAATTAAATACAAGTTTCAGAAATACTAGGAACAGTCTGTGATGCATTGTGCGCAATAACATCATTATTTCAGCCGATGGAAATACATTTTGACAGAGCAAAATCTAACTTTAGTGGAACTGCGTGACTTTTAATCTCAACAAGTAGTCGACAATGATGACATATGAGCGTGTATGTGTGTGTGTACATGTATGTACATGTATGTAATGTATGTATATGTATATATGTATATAAATGTTTATACATGTATATGTATATAAATGTATATACATGTATATGTATAATATATGTATATACATGTGTATATATGTATATACATGTATATGTATATATGTATATACATGTATATGTATATATATGTATATACATGTATATGTATATACATGTATATGTATATATATGTATATACATGTATATGTATATACATGTATATGTATATACATGTATATGTATATACATGTATATGTATATACATGTATATGTATATACATGTATATGTATATACATGTATATGTATATACATGTATATGTATATACATGTATATGTATATACATGTATATGTATATACATGTATATGTATATACATGTATATGTATATACATGTATATGTATATACATGTATATGTATATACATGTATATGTATATACATGTATATGTATATACATGTATATGTATATACATGTATATGTATATACATGTATATGTATATACATGTATATGTATATACATGTATATGTATATACATGTATATGTATATACATGTATATGTATATACATGTATATGTATATACATGTATATGTATATACATGTATATGTATATACATGTATATGTATATACATGTATATGTATATACATGTATATGTATATACATGTATATGTATATACATGTATATGTATATACATGTATATGTATATACATGTATATGTATATATATGTATATACATGTATATGTATATATATGTATATACATGTATATGTATATATATGTATATACATGTATATATATTTATATACATGTATATGTATATATATGTATATACATGTATATATATGTATATACATGTATATGTATATATATGTATATACATGTATATGTATATATACATACATATATATAATACACGCTCATATGTCCTCATCGTTGACTACATGTTGAGATTAAAAGTACAATATAATAAATATAATAATAAGAATTCTCATAATTAATATACTGTGACAACAAAATTTCCCGAATACGGGATAAATAAAGTTATCCAATCCAATAATATATAATTATTCTTTTTTTCTACAGGACATTTTTTGGGTGGTAAAATTGGGCCTAATTGGGACCAACTTTTATAGTCCCTATTTTTTCCTGTGCTCTTTTTTTTTTGCAGCGTTTGCAAGCACACCAACGTCACACTGTCAAATCACTCCCACTTTTCCCCCCTTTTTCCTCTTTGGACCAACATCACCGACTGACACAGTTTAGGGGTTTTTCCTCCGTCCCCAAAAAAAAAAGTTTGGGATCCAACTCGTAATGACTGGATTTCGCTTCAACCTTTTTCCAATAAAGGAGCCGCTGTTCTTCATCAAACTAGTGGAGTGGGTAAGTAACAAAATTTTCTTTGTGTGTGGTTGAAGAATGACTAGGTCAGAACCAGAGAAGAAGGAGGTGTGGTCCCAAATTTTCCCCCTTCATGGAATCTACCCTTAAAGTAACGAATGATACAACAACTTTGAACTTATTTATTCATTTAGCATGTAAAAAAATGATAATAACTTTCCTTTCCCTACAAGAATGAATGAAAATCCCATTAATGGATTCACTAGTTTGTGCATATATACTCTTTACACAAAGACAGTTAAAGAATAAATACCACATTTAATAATAATTCACCCATTTGGAGTAACCATCAAATAACCATAGTTGCTATATACTTTCTTTTGTCTGTCCATATTAAATGGCATTACTCATTCTGGAGCCGTTTTAGATTCCCATAATAGGAATGGTATGAGTCACATGTTGATTGTGAGAGTATAAATTGTGTCATATGATGAGCTGCTAAAAAGGAAGTTGATGATTTTAGAGCAGGAATGTGCCATGTCTTGTGTTTCCTGAGTTTGGAATATAAACAGGAAGTCTAGAATACTTGGAAGTGAGAATGTTGACCCAGATGTTGGCATAAAGACTTTCATACATTCTAGCCACGTATGTCGTATCACATGTTCTCCATGTGGCAACTACACTCGGATGGGTTAACAGGAAGTGCACAGGGGCCGTTAACATATGGAGAAACATCTGGTCTGGAGTTTTTTTGGGAAAGTCGATGGGACTTCTTATAAAAAGAGAATCAAGAGTGGCATTAGATTAACGCAAGGGTTTGGGAGCCTTTTTGATGAAAAGAGCCATAAACTATTCATATTTTCCAAACATTATTCCTTGAGAGTCATACTAAGAATTTAAAAGTAAAAATATATGAAAATGTGAGCATTTATTATTCATTTCACAGCTTTAAAAGTAAAAAAAAGGGTCTGCATTCTTTTAAGAACATTATTTGTTGCTAATCAATGAGTATCAATGAGAGTATGCATGCAAAAGAATCTAATGAAGAGAAAATATGATTTTAAAAAGGCGGAGAGCCATATAAACCAATCAAAAGAGCCACATATGGCTCCTGAGCCATAGGTTCCCTACCCCTGCTCTGTATGTATACATATAAAGCAGGGGTCGGGTCCTTTTTGACGAAAAGAGCCATAAACAATTCATATTTTCAAACATTATTCCTTGAGAGTCATACTAAGCATTACAAAGTAAAAATACATGAAAATGTGTGCATTTATTAATCATTTCACCACTTTAAAATAAAAAAGGCTCTGAATTCTTTTAAGAACATTTTGAGCTGTTGCTAATCAATGAGTATTAATGAGAGTATGCATGCAGAAGAGTCTAATGAAGAAAAAAGTATGATCTTAAAAGGCGTAGCGCTATATACACCAATCAAAAGAGCCACATATGGCTCCCGAGCCATAGCTTCCCTACCCCTTGCACTAGCATCTCATGGCATCCTGGCCAGGAATTTTGCAGCAGAATGCTCTCTAAGTGAAAAAAAAATGTTATTTCAAGATGAAAATAATGCCAGAAATTCACAAAAATGCAAAAAAATAAAATAAAAAAGATGCCATCTTTTTATGTCTAACAGCTCACGGCCATATTTGCTTTCGGAAGCTGCGTCAATTTCTCCGCCGAGAACATCGTGTCGGTTTTGTGCGGAGATGGCAAGAACCAGACGCTCCCCGCCAAATTCCAATACCCCTTCAGGTAAAGTGATAAATCCTTCAAAACTTGGACATAAACCTTTATTAACATATATTTTTTTCTGGCTCAGGTTAAGCCAATCGCCTTTCATCGACCACAACGCCACGTTATGCGATCATGTAGTCAACACGACGTTCCTGACAGGAGATTCGTCCTCCTCGGTCCACTTTTTCGTGGGCGTGGGAGTCTTTTCCTTCTTGTACTGCATGTTTGCCGGTTTGGTTTACCTTGGTTACATGCATATTTATAAGAACTCTGACTTGGGACCCATTTTGGTGAGTTTATATTTCAAAAAAGAAAAGTTTACACATCTGGATATTACTTCTCAATACATTTTTTAACCATTTTCAGGACATGGCGATCACGGTGGTCCTGGTTTTCTTGTGGTTGGTGTGTTCATCCGCCTGGGCCAAAGGTTTGCAGAACATAAAGGAGGCCGTAAATAACGAGGGCATCGTCGCGACTGTAGCCTTGTGCCAGGACCAAAATATCACCTGTCAAGTCACTGAGTTTGCCAGCGTGACAGGACTCAACATGTCTGTGGTGAGATGTGGACATTTACATAGAGTACATGTGTCAAAGTGGCGGCCCGGGGGTCAAATCTGGCCCGCCACATCATTTTGTGTGGCCCGGGAAAGTAAATCATGAGTGCCGACTTTCTGTTTTAGGATCAAATTCAAATGAAGAGTATAGATTTATATTAAATTTCCTAATTTTCCCCTTTTCTAATCAATAATCGACATTTTTAATGATTTTTTCTGTTTTTAGTTCAAAAATCAATTTGTAAAATTCATAAATATATTTTATAAAAGCTAAAATAAACATTGTTTTAGATCTATGAAAAAAACTAAATATTCAAGGCTTTTAATCCAGTTCTTTTAATTTATTAATAGTTAAAAAATCTAAATATTACATCCAAAATGGTCCGGCCCACGTGAAATCAAGTTGGCGTTAAAGCGTCCTGCGAATTGTCACTTTTCAATCTTTTTTTTCTGTATTTTTAGTTCAAAAATAATTTTGTAAAATAAAAAAATGTAGATATATATTAAAAAAATCTAAAATAAAAAATGTTTTAGATTTATAAATATAAAAAAACGGAATATTCAGGGTTTTTAATCCAGTTCTTTTAATCCATTTATTAAAAAAAATAAATCTAAATATTATATTTAAAATTGTCCGGCCCACGTGAAATCAAATTGACATTAAAACGGCCCGCGAATCAACACAGGTTTGAAACCCTTGACATAGAGAGTTGCTGTGATGAAACACAAAAAAAAATGAGTGACCACTGCCCAGGTTTTTTGGTGTTTTATTTATTTTTTGCTGTTTTTCAGGTGTTTGGCTACGTCAACACATTCGTGTGGGCTTTGAACTGCTGGTTTGTGTACAAGGAGACTCGCTGGTACTCTCAGAAAAACTCCAGGCAATCGGGACCAACTAGGCACCCCACAGTGATCTAAAACGCAGTTTTGTACCCTTAAAATTCCTTATTTTTTTGCTTAATATCCAATTTCTACTCCCTCAAAACAAAGGTAGCTGTGCGATTACGAAGGAGATTTACCAAAGAAGTTCAGGGTACTTGGTTCAACCTATCAGAGGGAAGGTACTTCATTCCTTGTTTAGAATGTACGTATATTTTTTTGAGTTGTAAGGAAGTTGCTTTTAAGCACAGGTTGCTATTTTCACGAAGAACAATGATAGGTGGCTCTTGAATGAATATTTTCCCCATTTTTTTTCCAAACCAATTGGCCATTTAATCATAGTTAGAATTGTTTAAACAACTATGTTGAGGAATGTTTTTTTTCAATTAGAAATGGTGATGTCAACTTGATGCTCATTATTATTTCCATTTACTCTCACTTTCTGCAGTGTTTACACTTGAATTATTTGCAAAGTCTGTTGAAAGATGTTTTTCCTCTGTATTTTGTTATCCAGCATTTGCTAGGCATAAAAACAATAGAAGAAGAAAAAGGAATGAGGGTAAGCAACTCCCTTTTCCAGATATTCGGAATGTAATATTTCATTTTTGCTTCAGTCCAAGTAGATTAAAACGGATGCGTCTTAATTAATATGACTTTTTAAACCATCTATTATGGAGATTTGATCTTGTTTATGCCAAACAAGTGCAGTAACCCATTTACGCCACAAGAGGGCCACGCAGTACTAGAACACTTGGAAATGTGTCGTCTACATCTGCTGATTATTGTCGGTGTGTTAATACATTTGATGTATCCCCCACATCTTCCAAAAATAAAGCAGCAACGTGTTGAACGAACTACACCAAAAACAGATGTACGCGTTAATTCTCCACGCTGAACTTCTGCCCTCCGATGAAAGCCGAGTCTTTCCGAACGTGACGTCAGACGCTTCTTCCTCGCTTGATGCGTGCAAACGAGCGAGCGAACGAACGAGCGAGACAAGCCGAAGGGAAGGTTCGTAGCAAAACAAACGCGGAGAAAGAGCAATGGCGACGCTGGTTCGCTTCGTCCCGAGTCCCCGACAGTTCTTAGGCAAGATCGCGTCTTCGATCGTCGCTGCCGTTGACGGTAAGTCAGGGCCGCGATCGGCCGTTGTCGGTTGGCCTTTTGCGGTCCAAGTGTCAGGAAGTGTTGCCCCCCGTCAGAATGTCCAAGTGTTCCGTGATTGACTCATCGGGGCCTGTCAAAAGCAGCCAAGTAGTAGTAGCTGTCAAAAATGACAACTGCCTAATGGCCAAGGGTGAACTAGCCGCGGGTCCGAACGCGCGCATGACGCGTGTTTTTGGCCCACTTGACTGCAAGATCCATGTTTTCAACTGACGGACAATCTAATGTTGAACAATGTCTGGCTTTCCTTCTGATCAAGAAAAGTTTTGTTTCAATGTGCTTGCTTTTAGAATCCTAACTTTTTGATTGTATGCAGACTCGACTTTGGAGAAGTGCCACGGAGAACTTTGCGGAGGGTGAGTACAAAAGTTGATGCTTTTTTTTTAATCGTTAAACAATTTATCTGGCTGTCAATGAAATGTGTTTTCTAGTTCAAATCAATTATCATTCTAAAGAACCAATTTGACACTTGATTTTTCCATGAGAACAAAAAAAATATGGATGTAGTTCAGCGTTTCCTAAACTTTTTTGGAGCTACTGCACAATTTTTGCATTGAAACTGTCTCAAGGCTGAAAATCTTCAATTTTAAAACTATATCGCCATTGTTGATTATTTCAACATTGAAAATTTGGCCTTTAGCGTTTGCCACATAAACTTATGAAACAAGAAATGTCATTAAAAAAACTTGTTGGGGTAAAAATTATATTGTCTCATGATTACATTTTTGACGTTTTCAATATTAATTATAATTCCCCCTAAAAGATTTATGCATATTTTGGCTAGGGAGACTTATAATCACTCACGTCTGATTTATAATCCCAAAAATGCGGTAACATGTCATAACAAATGATTGAAACTCACCCATTGACTGGTCTGTCCTGTCTTCTTTAGGGACGCTTCGTCCACATCTGTTTCCAAAGCTGGAAGATTTTCATCTCGTTGTCTGCCATGTCCACAATCAAGTGGTCACTCCTCAGGCCTTCTTCACGCATTACGGTAAACATTGCAGGTCCAAAAGTATTGGACGCCTATAGCCAATGATTTTAAGAGGATGGACCAAATCTGGCCCGCCGCATCATTTTGTGTGGCCCGGGAAAATAAATCATGAGTACTTTCTGTATTAGGATCAAATTAAAATGAAGTATAAATGTATATCTATGATTTTCCCCCCTTTTTGAATCAATAATTGTCATTTTCTAATCATTTTTTCTATTTTTAGTTCAAAACTAATTTTGTAAAATCTCTTTTGTGTCTATTGGTTCAGGTAGTTGGGCTTTGGATTCCCAGTGAGAGCAGAGGGCAAGAATCCCGGACTACCCCCCACTTTGCTCCCAAAACAACATGCACAGCAAGAACCGTAAGTGCAAGCTCTTCTTCGTTTTTTCCCCTTCCCTGTCTGCCTTTGCACTTGAATGCTCCGCCTCCAAAAGAATTGATATCATGGATGGCGGAGGCGAGTGAGCGTCAAGTGGGTTCAACCTGATCATAAACCAGCCCGATGAAGTATTGGAATCCATGTCGGAGTGGTGTAAAGAACATCATATGAAAGATTATTTTTTTTATGACGTGAATGGCCACCAGACGTTTGGTCACCAGACGTTTGGTCGCAAGGATGTTTGGTCTCCGGATTCGCTCGCTCTCAAAATTATAATCATGAGAGAGATAGAGAGTTTACTGTTGAAAGCGATCAACTAGGTAATCTCTCGCTCTCAAAATTATGTCGACGAAATGTCAGTTCGACAAAACGTCCGGGTACCAGTTTAACGGTCACGGTAGTAAATGAGAAGGAAATCAATTTGCATCCGTTCTGCATTAAAAAAAAATGCTAATTTTGTCTGGTTCCAGAGAAGCGGCACGACTCCCCTTCAAGGAGCCCGGCGGTCCTCACCAAGGCCGTGGCGAGCGGTCCCGAGGACGCGTTTCGGATCTCCAAAGTCTACCCTCCAAAGGGGGCTCGGAGCGAATCCTGGTGCGCCATCAACTTTTATAGCCGTTCGCCAATTTTATTTCATTTCTCCTTCCAAGCACTTTTTAAGAACCGCCTCATCTCATCCCCTTCCAGTGTTTCTCTTCCCGTCGTGAACTCGGAGACGACGCCTTGCCCGGGACGAGCCGACGTCACCTCACAAGTCCGTTTCGGCCCCTCGTCATCCTCCCCGCTTAAGACCAATCCCCCCAGCCAAAACCTTTCAAACAACCGAGGCAACGGCGGGCTTTCCGCATCCCCGGACGGTCGCCCGGGTCCGACACCGTCCCCCCGTCCGGCTTCCAGACTGGCCCCTCGGTTGTTGTCGTCACCATCCCCTGAAAAGAAGAGCCGCAATGGCGCCGGGGCTTCTTCCAAGTCACACAGCAGGCTCTCAGGTTAGTGATATTTCTGACTATCAACAGTAGCCGGCGAGTTATATACGCACACACGCACTCATTCTTATCGAAGTAACCTTAGGAGATTGTCCAGTTTGAACATTTTGGCTACATGATGAGCAGAGGTAGAATTTCCCTCTTTGGCCTCTGAATTGTTTAATAATATTCTGTTAACAACATCAAACATTGAATTTTTAATGCAAAGCTCAGTTTTCATCCAGTTCATAAAAAAAATAAAAAATAAAAATATATATATGTGTGTATATATGTGTGTGTGTATATATATATATATATATATATATATATATATATATATATATATATATATATATATATATATATATATATATATATATATATATATATATATATATATATATACATATATATACATATATATACATATATATACATATACACATATACACATATACACATATACACATATACACATATACACATATACACATATATACATATATACATATATACATATATACATATACACGTACACGTACATATTTTAACTGCTTTAGGTGTTTGCACGGTACAATTACAGAGGCCTTCCCTGCCCATTTAATTATTATTATTATTATTATTTTTTTTTTTTTAAATAAAACATTTAACACTGACTTATTGACGACACGAGATGTAATGAAAAAAACCAAAAACAACCTGTTCTACAGATGGTTTGGAAAGACTATAGCCAACTTGGAAATTGTAAATGTTCATGTGTAACAGTTTATTTTGTTGTTGTTGTTAAACAGGAAGAGTATTTGATCCAAATCAGCACTGTGGAGTCCCGGATCCTGAAAGCAAACAGCCGTGCACGCGCTCCCTCACCTGCAAGGTGACAACACAACCTAACTTGATTCATTTATCACAATGTATGCATTTGAAGCAGTATTCCACACAGCTGCAATGTTGAGAAGAGCCTTCCTCTAATGCAGGTGTGTCAAACTCGGTTGATTTATGGGCCACATTAACGTCAACTCCATTTCATGTGGCCCGGACCATTTTACATCTAATATTTAGACTTAAAAAAAAAATTGGATTAGAAGAACTGGATCAAAATCCCTAAATAGTCCATTTTTATAGATCTAAAGCAATGTTTATTTGAGCTTTTTCTTTTAATCGTCTTTTTCATTTCAAATGGGAACAAAATATATTTTTTAATGTTCAATATTAAAGTGGAAAATATAAAATCAGGAAATGTAATATACATCTATAATCATTTGAATTTGATCCTAAAACAGAAATTTGGCACTCATGATTTACTTTCTCGGGCCACACAAAATCATGTAACGGGCCAGATTTCGCCCCCGGGCCGCCACTTTGACATCAGTGCTCTAATGTCTCATTTGCATAACAATTCTTTCCATTCTTAATTTGCCCAATGCAAAAGAACCAACATGACGCTAAGGCTTTTTAACCAGTATGCAAAACCAAGTACCTCCCCCTTTTTCAGGCTCACTCCTTAACCCACCGCCGAGCCGTAAACGGCAGGAGGAAACATTTCGACATGCTCTTGGCTGAGCACAGGACTCGGAACAAGGAGGCGGAAGAAGCCAAAGCCAAGGAGAAGGAGAAGGACGCATCTCAAGACCTCGTTGGGAGCAAGCAGCCTTCCTGCCTGAATGGACGCCCCCTGTCCACCCTGAAATTAAAGCTAGCAAACGCACACATTCCCAGGTAGGAGATCATCTCAAGCAGGGGTGGAAGGTTAACTACCGTATTTTCACGACTATAAGGCGCACTTAAAAGTCTTAAATTTCCTTTAAAATAGACAGGGCGCCTTATAATCCAGTGTGCTTTATATATGGACATTTTTTTTAAAATGTATCATTCGTTGAGGGTGCGCCTCATAATGCGGTGCACCTTATAGTCGTGAAAATACGGTTTATGTATATGTACATGTACCGTATTCTCACAATTGTAAGGCGCACATAAAAGTTTGACATTTTCTCTAAAATAGACAGGGTGCCTTATAATCCAGTGTGCTTTATATATGGAATGTTTTTTTAAATATGTAATTCGTTGAAGGTGCGCCTTATAATGCAGTGCGCCTTATAGTCGTGAAAATACGGTATATATACATGTACCGTATTCTCACGATTAAAAGGCACACTTAAGTCTTAAATTTTCTCTAAAATAGACAGGGCGCCTTATAATCCAGTGTGCTTTATATCTGGAAAAAAATGCAATTCGTTGAGGGTGCGCCTTATAATGCAGTGCGCCTTATAGTCGTGAAAATATGGTAAACAAGTTTGAACCCCCCTGTTCTTAAGACACCCAAACATTACGTCGTCAATGGTCAAAGTCAAACCATCTTTTCCACTTTAGAATTTATTTATTTTAATTTTTAAAGGGTCCCAGGTATCTCCACCTCTGTGCCTCAACCGCCACCTCCACCCCAAGTCCCCTTCCCCGTTCCATCCTCCAATCCGTCACCCGAGCCTCGAACAAGAACATCCGTCGTAGACGGCGAGAAGCTCTCCAGCGACGAAGCCGACATTCAACCTCCCGAGGACGTTCGCCGAACTGCCTTTCACTTTTCCAATGTCCACCCTCAGCCTTCAGGGGTAAAAAAAAATAAATAAATGGACACACTTTGCTAGTTTGCCGCCTGGAGAAATCCTTTTACCCAATTCCCATCTTATCTTTTACCCATGCAGTTTTGCATATTTAGCAGCAGGCTAATGGGACGTGGCCACTACGTATTTGACCGGCGGTGGGACAGGATGAGGTTGGCGCTCCAAAATGTGGTACAGAAGCACCTCAACGCACAAATGTGGAGGTATGAAACCAAAAAAAAGACCACCTGACTCTAAAATCTAAGCACCCCATGTCTTGGTCTCGTTCCAGAAAGGTCCCTCAGGCGTCTCCGTCGCCAGACCGTCTTTTTACCAAGCCGTCTAGTTCAGTCTTTCCCAATCCTTCCCCTGGAAATTTGACTTCTAGGGATCCCCATCAAAACTCCTCCTACAAAGACAGTCCCACCACCCTAGAGAAAGAGGACTCTACATTAGGAAACAAGAGAAAAAACTCTTCTACCTGCACCCGGAATGGGACCAGCACTCATTTGAGAAAAAAGGGACGTCTTCCAGAGGGAAAGGGTCTTTGGGACTCTAACCATAGCTGGTTTTCAAAGGCAGACGGCTCCCACGGCCGTAATTCAAATAGCAGGTAGGTAGAGGTTTCCATTTGGAACATCAAGATCCAGTCGGAGTGCACTAAATGTCACCAGCTGCAAATTCCCCTGGGTGATCTCGGCAACACCGCTATACCCTACTCGTCCTGCAGGGAATTGGTAGCCTCCGTCTCCGGGGCCTTGAATTATGGGCCAAAAAAAGGGCCCCTTGTTTAACTGCCAGGTTTTTGAATGATAAAAAGGATATGTCCTTTTTTTGTAATGCAAACACTTTCAATCTATTGCCATTTATATATTTTATTCCCCCAAAAATCCCATTCTTCCTATTAATCAAACTGCCCACCCCATTTAAATGAACTTGTGTTTGTTTTCTGGTAATTAAAATGATTACTGATATTTTCAGAAGGAAAAAAAGCTACTGTCAAATACAGTGTTCCCTCGGTTATCACGGTTAATGGGGACCGGGACGCGATAAGTGAATTTCCGCCAAGTAGGGATTCCCCTTCAAAAATGCTTAATTTGAATTTAATTAAATTTTTTCTAACCCCCTGTATACAGTACACCATAGAGAATACGGGTAGAGAGAGTAAAATTCATGTTATAACAAAAAAACTGTAAAATATGTTGTTTCAATGTAATATTAGTATTTTTTTTTCTCCAAACATATCCGCGAAGCTCTGAGTCTGCGGTAGCTGAACCGCAAAGTAGCGAGGGAACACTGTACATTCATCTGAGGATGATTGTGTTGGCTCAATTTTAACGGTTTGTATTTCTTTTTTATTTAATTTGCAAGCAATCCCAATGTGAAGCGACATGATGATGATGATGCAGCTAAAACAAAGACAAAGTTCAAAGATGTTACGTTTATTTTATTTTTTTTACATCATCATGATTGCTTCGCCTTCTGTAGTGTTTGCATTTTGTAACTAAATCTTCCCCCAATTCCTATTTATATATATTTGACATAGTTTATATTTGTATGTGGGAAAAATTGCAGTGAAAATGTTTTTTAAAAAGAAAAAAAATACTTATTTGGATGCTGGTGTACTTTTGTAGTTCATTCCAGAATGCAAACTAATGTTAGTACACACAAACGAATGGAAAAGTGGAATGTGTCGTACTTGGTTTGAGGTGATCCGCTTCGTTGCTGTTTTGTGCTAAGCTGACGGCTTGCGGTAAGAAAGAAGTAAGGGATTGAAATGGGTTGAAATCAGTCTTATTTTGGAATCAGTTGACAGCAAAATGTGAACTTGCTCACCTAACAATGTCTCTTCCTTGTTCAGGGAGCTGCTGCTAACTCGGACTTCTTTGTCAAATGTGTACAGGAGCTGTTGGAGCGGTTAACCAAGTCATAAATCAATCCAATTTATCGGCTATTGTCGACATCCACTCCAGTTTGACTGTCAGTGAATGATCGCTACCAGTCAAAATGGATTCAAAGTAAGGGGTGTCAAACTCTGACTGGTTCGCGGGCCATATCTCCCAGGCCAAGGAGCCCCCCCAAAAAATGCATAGTTCTTCAATTGTATCTTTCCAGGTACTCTCATTTCATCTGGACATGGGCTAAAACATCAACTACAAGCACGAGTGTCAGCCATGTTGAAATAACCCAGAAAAAATGAAATCCCACAGATGGCCACTGTGCTTGACCCATTCAAGGTAAGACAAATAACATTTAACCACTGCTTTTCTTTTGCGTTCATTTTTATTTGCACTATTGACTAAAAATAACAGCATTTTCTAAAAAAAAATGGCCACTACTAGTGTGCTCAATTTTCATACATGAGGATCGTCTTAAAATTAATATAAAGTTTGATTAATAATACCAGGCGAATATTAAGTTCAACTTTTCCCCTAAAATTAGTTAAAGTACTTCTAGAATGCAGTTTTTCTGCTTTAAAATAGATTTGATATTCTTATATGACCCATTTAAACTAGTAACTTACAAAATGTGGTGCACAGATTCCCTCTAGTGGTACACAAAAGTATTACTGCACGAGTGCAGTTCAGTTGTATTTCACTCTTCAATCCGCTTATAAGTTCATAATTTAGTATACGTTCTAAGAACACCGATATGAATCATTGCTTCTTGTCATGAAAAATACGTTTACGTCTAGCTCATAAATGTTCGACATCAAACTATTGTATAAATTTATCGATTTTAGAGCAATAATAAGACAGTGACCCCCCCAAAAAATCATGTATTTCTAGTTGTTTAGTGAATTTACTGAAGTCTGTTATTCAATCTATTCAACCATTGTTAAGCACCAGATTGATAACAAATGACCAGTCCTATCAGTATACAGTCAGTCAGTCATTTTGTGATTAAATGTGTGATTCATATAAAAGAACAACATTTGGGTGAGGGAGATTGCCATTTAAATCTTAGCAAGTTTGGTAAATTCATCCACCAGTCTGGCCCCCTAAAATAGTTTTGCTTAACTTGTTTATGGTTGTGTACATCAACAACTTTGTCAGTTTTACAAACATCCACAAATAGCTGGTATGTTTTGTTTTAAACGGGGGTAAACTATAATGGGATGTTTGAGTAACTCACCCATTGGGATTGATGAATGTATTTATCTGAAATGACAATTAAAAAAAAGTCGTCCTTGTAGACGCTTTTATCCGATATGAACAAACTATAATAAATAGTGAAAGCTAACAACTACACGCATCATATACTCCAAATTGTCTGTATAAAGTCAGCCTGAAAGGAATAGTTTATTGGTTGTAACAGCGCACGTTCTGGTATATCTTTTTAATTTTGGACCCAAATTTAGTCTGGTTTTCAACTTTGCGTAAATGTGTATTTTTGTTTCCCCCACTCGTCAAGTCCGAAACATCCGGTTGGCGTTGTCAAAGGCTCATTTGCGCGTTTTTTGGGGGTTGTGGGAGCACACAAAATGAGCTTCTAGACGTGTGTGGCCTCTGGTTTAAAGCACAAAAGCAATCAAAGAGGATCATCACGCACGCCGTCGCTTTTTTTTTGGTATTGCTTTATTGAGAGTTTAGTAGTTTGCCTTTGAAATTCCCATGTGTTGTCACCCCTGCTCCTGGTGGGGGCGAGGGGGAGACTGTGCACCTTTGCGCAGAGAGGCAGCCTTGCTGGGCGCCCGAGAGGCTCCATTGGGTGCACAAAGGCAGCGGCTCGGAGTACAACTTCACTTGGGAGGAGTGAGCCGGCCACGCCGAGCCGAGCCGAGCCAAGCCGAGCAGAGCGAAGAACACAACACAACACGCTCCGGATCCGACACATCGGCGCTCGTACACGGCGGCGGCCCCTCCATCCAGTAAGTAGATCGACGGACGGAGGACGGTAAGCTTTTGTTTGACGGCCCTCGAGCGATGTATGATAGGCTTTCAGCGCCTCCGCTTTCTGAGCGTGCTTGCTTTTGCAGAAAATGGCGTCATGGCCCCTCTTGTTTGTGGCCGGCCGCTTGGCCGACCGACCGGCCGGTTGCGGTGAGCACGCTTCTTCCAGGAGGCTCCATCCGGGCAAGCTCGTGTTAAGCCCCGCGGTGTGGCCATGCGGCCTCGGCGCGTTGTTTTTTTAACGCCACGTCGGCGCTCGAAGCGATGGCTCGTCGACGCTTTCGTGCGGCGAGGTGGCGGACGCGCAAAGATGGAAGGGGTCACGCTGGCGCTTGTGCGCCGAGCTGAGCCAAGCCCAGTCGGGCTTCCCCTGCCGCCCGGAGCTTTTGGCGCACATTAGCACAGCAACCGCCGCCACCACTACCGTCATCGTCGGGCTAACTGAGCCATGAGCGACTAGATGAGAGTAGCGAGGCTTTCCTTTCGATGTTTTGATCGTGCTTTCGAGCGGCCCGAGCTTCTCGTCTTTGGCGCTGCCGTACCGCAAACGGTGCACGACGATGGCGCTTCTAGGCGAGCTAACCCGCCTTCTAGAGCGAGCGCCATGATCGCGTGCAAAAAAGGACACACACACTTCGATTCGAGACAGCCAGGCTCCGTTGGGATCAACATTTAAGGCGGGCCGATGCTAATCGAGACACGGATGGCATCGGTTGCTTCTTTACGCAAATAGTCAAGCGGTGGTAGTTTGCGCGAAAAAAAGTGGGGAAGTCCTGTCCTGTCCGCTCGATGCGATGCGCAAGCGCCGCCACGGCCGGCGCTGCTGCTTTTTGCGCAGCTGGCCCAACCGCCAACCAAGCAAGCACCGGCCAACCTTTTGTAAATACTTAGGCGCGCTCACATACACACACAAAAAGGGAGCACAATAGTCACCGCGCCGGCCCCCTTTATGGCTCGTCAATGCGCTCCCAAGTCCCACTCGGGCCGCCCCCCCCCCCCCCCCCCCACACACACACACATCCCCTCCGCTGCCGTCCCCCCCATCATTCACCAACCCACCCACCTACCCACCCACTCTTGCCGGGGAGTGAACGCGTCCGAGCGGCCACCACCGAGGCGAGGCCACGCCACTCCGCCTACTTTGAATCCTTCCACAACGCCGGCGTAAAGACGACATTTTCATCATCGCGATTATTATACGACTCTTTCCAGCTAAAAGACGTTTGAGACAACAACTAAAATTTAAACTAGAGCGATATTCGCCTTGTGAAACGTTGCCCCAGTGCGTGTGCGATCTTCTTTTCCCCAAAAGCAACCAGCAATAAATAGTACACTTCCATTCCGGAGGCGGTGTCAAGCCGGAAAGAGCGCTTCGAATCCGGGCTCTTTTAACGAGTTCAAGTGAGCTACCCCAACGATGACAGCAGCCCAAATCGAGCGTAGATACGCTTTTGACTTTGTTTTTAAAGCTTATAATTCAATAATGTTACACATTTCAAACAGACAGCAATAGCAATGAATGAAACAAATCCATCTTAAAGGGGCGTGATGGTCATGCGCATGCTCGGTGGGGTTTAGGAACTTGGACGTCTATGGCTCCGCGCAGTGGAAAGTCAAAAGTACTCCAACTGGCCTCTAGTTGACTTGTTTTTATCTTCCAACAAAATCAAAACAAACTAAAAAAACAGTTTAAATCTACAAAACGCCTCGATTCAACGTGTCTTACCTTGAAATGCTGTCATTAAAAAAAAACATTTATATCATAAACTGCTTTGTTGTTGCAGTCTGGCGTTAAAGGTGGAATCTTCTCACCATGGTGAAGACCAAGTCATCCGGGAGGAAAAGCTCCCTCTCAATCCGCCAAGAGGTATGGCTAATGGAACAAAATGATTGGGATACCCACACTTCAAATCCCGGGTGTCGTTAAGGCTCAATTTCTGCTTTTCCCGCAGCCAGCGCCGCCGGTGGAACATCCAGAGCCGGCTCGTAGTACTCCCGATCCCATCGAGGCGCCGGCCAGCCCCCCCACATCATGCCCAGTGGACGCCCAGGCAAAGGGCGACTGCTCTACCCAGTCCAAACCACTGTGGAAGCCCATCCCTCCTCTTTTGCCAGAGCTGGACAAAGGGGCCACCACCACCACCACCATCCCCGACACCCGAGATCAAAGTTGTCAGACGGACAAGTCTGACGAGAGCCCTCATCACCCAGGTAATGTCACCTGTTAAAAAAAATGGGCATCTTTTACAATTCAAATATTATTTTTTTTACCATTGAAGGTCATTGCATTGAACCTGGAGACCCCCCTGTGCTGCAACAGCCCCTGCATACGTCAAAATCTGGAATCCACCAGATCATCGATTGCTTCCGTTCAGGTTTGGAATTTTGTCCTCATTTTGAAACTAGCACGTTTAGCACATATTCTATCAAAAAATAGTCAAGTAGCATAAATGGAGCTTTCGGTTTTTCTTGGCTTTCACACACACTTTATTCTGCAAAGTTAGTTTCACTAGTGTAAATATGTGTATCTATATAGATTCGTACTGTATATGTATTTCTTTGCAATATACTTGAAGATTTTTTGTTTGTTTGTGGCCCTTAACTCACAGTTATGCACATCGCACGGGACATTTTTAGAAGATGCTTTCCATTGCTTATAGCATGTATCAAAGTGGCGGCCCGGGGGCCAAATCTGGCTCGCCACATCATTGTGTGGCCCGGGAAAGTAAAACATGAGGGCTGACTTTCTGTTCTAGGATCAAATTAAAATGATCAATATAGATGTATATTAAATTAACTGATATTCCCCCTTTTAAATCTTTAATTGTCATGTTTTAATCATTTTTTTCTGTTTTTTGTTCAAAAATCATTTTGTAAAATCTAAAAATATATATAAAAAAGCTCAAATAAACATTGATTTAGATCTATAAAACGGAATATTGAGGACTTTTAATCAAGTTCTTTTAATCCATTTATAAAAACAAAAATCTAAGTTTTATATCTAAAATGGTCTGGCCCACGTGAAACCAAGTTAACGTTAAAGCGGCCTGCGAACCAACCCGAGTCTGACACCCTTGGCCTATACATTGACCGGTGCTATTTTTGATTTTTTTTTGTGTTGCTCACAGGCACCAGCCAACTGAGGCACATGTTACTGAGAGAAGTGGACACCATCTTTGAGTGCAAGGTATGTCGAAGTCTGTTCCGAGGCCTGCCCAACCTCATCACGCACAAGGAGTACTACTGCCTGTCCAGGCTGCCCGAGTACGACGGTGAGAATACACGCTAACCGCATCTGTCGTTTCCACGCCGTGACGCCATTGTACACAAAGGTTGACCCCCCCCCCCTTCCGCATACTTTTGTCATCTCCAGGCGATGACCGACAACAGTGCGTCGCTCTGCAGGATTTGACCGACATCATCTACCAAAGAGCGGAGCGATCCGACTACGTCATGCGACTGGAACCCATCCAGACCAGCAGCAAAGCCGTCTACCAGTTCCTCTCCACGGAGGAAGAAACGGCCGCTCGCTATCCGTCGAGAGCGCCCAGGTATTACCGGAGTGTTCGGGACCGTCAGCGCCGCCGTTAATTAAACCTGACTGGGAAATGCTTACTTGTAGCGCCAGGCAGAGCCCGGTCACGTGGGAAGGCGATTCGGGGGAGGCGGAAAATGAGCAGAACGGCCAAACCCGAAGTTGTGCTAGCCCGACGCATAGCCAACATAGCCAGAAGAAGTGGGATGAGGACGGGGCTAAAGAAGTGGCACCGCAACCGGAGGAAGAGGGCTCTACCAGCGGGGTAAGCACTTTTTCCTTCAGTATTACCATATTTTGCTGTTTAATATATCCCCCATTTAATATGCCGGGGTATATTGAACGGCAAGGGTATATTAAAGGGAAGGTACGATCCACTACGCACCCTTTATGCCGTGACGGGGTACATCAATGTTTTGCAGCCTAAAACTACTTACTGCTCAGGTTAAAACTACTTACTGCTAACCAAAGTCTGACTTGGAATTTGAATGAACTTAAGTAACTATAATTATGACCCCAGCAACAACATACAAATCTAAAAAAACAATGTGTTTTCTAGCTTTTTTCAAATATTTTTAGATTTTACAAAATGATTCTTGAACCAAAAACACAGAAAAAATGATTAAAAAGTGCCATTTTTAATTTAAAAGGGGAAACAATCAGGAAATATAATATACATCTATAATCTTCATTTTAATTTGATCCTAAAACACAAAGTCGGCACTCATGATTTACTTTCCCGGGCCACACAAAATGATGCGGCGGGCCAGATTTAGCCCCTAAGCCACCACTTTAACACATGCCCTAAAGCCAATGTATTTCTCCACGCTAGATCTTCACTTAAACATGGACTATTTTGACCCCCGTCCAGGTGGACGACGTAACCATCTCATGCTGTCTATGCGGGCAAGATTTCAACTCGCGCCGCAGCATCCGCCGCCATTGCCGCAAAATGCACAAGAGCAAACTGGAGGAGCTTCGCAAATTCACGGAGACGCGCACGGTTCCGACCAGCCTGCTCTCCATGGTCAAAGGTCGGCCGCAGTCTTTAAGCACCCCCCCTGGAAAGTCTTGCCCCGTCTGCCTCAAAGTTTTCGCCACCAAAACCAACGTTCGCCGGCACTTTGACGAGGTGCACCGCGGCCTCAGGAGGGACGCCATCACCCCGGCCATCGCCTCACGGCCCGGACAGCCCCTCTCCCTGGACGCGGCAGCTTCCGGGAAGGGCGCCTCGCCGCCTCGGAGCTCCAATTCCAAGCCCCCAACCGTCCAGGCCAAGCCGGCGCTCCCGAGCCAGAACCGGGCCAAACCGGCGGCGACTCCGACGGCGAGCTCCGCCGACGTGGCGAGCCGGGCGCCCAGCCGCTGCACTCTGTGCAAAAGAAACTACAGTTCGCAGGTGAGCCCTGTCATTTGGCATGTTTTCATCTCATTTTCTCCATATAATATAATAAATATGAAAAAAACATTGAAAACATGTTGTCCAACATTAAGACCGTCATTAGCAAAAAACTAGTTAGGGTTGCCAAAATAAATATTTGGTCCCCATCAGTAAAATTATACTACAGAAAGTCAAATGTGATGAATTGATCTCTCTTGTTTGTTATTTTGAGCAATTTTTTTTCATATATAAATATATAGTGCACGGGTGTCAAAGTCGTGGCCCGCGGGCCAAATCTGGTCTGCCGCATCATTTTGTGTGGCCCGGGAAAGTTAATCATGAGTGCCGACTTTCTGTTTTAGGATCAAATTAAAATGAAGAGTATAGATGTATATTCAATTTCCTGATTTTCCCAGTTTTAAATCTAAAATATTTTTTTAATCAATTTTTTCTGTGTTTTTAGTTCAAAAATCATTTTTTAAATCTAAAATTATATCAAAAAAGCTAAAATAAACAATGTTTTAGATCTATAAAAACTGAATATTCAGGGCTTTTAATCCAGTTGTTTCAATCCATTTATACAAAAAACTCTAAATATTATATCTAAAATGGTCCAGCCCGCATAAAATCAAGTTGACGTTAAAGCGTCCCGCGAACCAACCCGAGTCTGACACCCTTGATATAGTGCATGTATTCTTTTGTAAAATATTTGTTATCATTATACATTGTTTGTAGCCATTATTTATTTCACTAATATACACCTAGTATTTTTTTTTTACCCGTTTCCAACCTCTTTATATGGATTTTATCACATGTTCATATCTTGGTCACCTTTAGTCATCATCCTATTTTAACCCATTGCATCTCTTTCAGCTCATGTTGAAGAGACACATGCGCATCGTTCACAAAATCTACAGCATGAAAAGCCACCGATCGGCGACATCATCTGGCCCCACCACAACGCCGACGAGCGGCGGCGGCCGAGCGCCACCAAAAAACAACATCCAAGTCAAAGAGGAAGCCTCAGAAGACGAGCCGGCGGAAGACGCTGCTGACCTCAGCCCGCCTGCATCTCCAGCTCGCAGTGCCTCATCCGACAAAAGCGATGCCGGCTCCCTCAAGGTGAAGGAAGAAGACGGTCCATGGAATCCCAAGGCAAAGACCACCACGACAACAGTGGCGGGCGGCACGGTGAAAAGCAAACTGTCGGTGGGCTTCGACTTTAAGCAACTCTTCTGCAAGCTGTGCAAACGCCAATTCAGCTCGCGTCAAAACCTGTCCAAGCACATCGAGCTGCACATGGATGGCAACGACATCTTCATCAAGTTCTACCGCTGCCCGCTCTGCCGCTACGAGTCACGCCGTAAGCGGGACGTGCTGCGCCACGTGACGGTGGTTCACAAAAAGTCCTCGCCCTACTTGGCCAAGATCATGCCTAAATTGGAAAGCCGCTCCATCAAGCGTCTAGCCGAGGCTGTCCTTAACAACTCCAACCCCAAGAGGGCTCGCGTCGACGACAAGGGGGAAGTCAACGGGCGCCCTTCCGCCATGGCCGCGTCCTCCCCTTGCCCGTCGCCTCCCGTCACCCGTAAACACGACACCGCCGCTACCATTGCATCCTCCTCTTCTTCATCGGCTCGGAAAGCCCAAGAGCCGCCCCCATCCCCGACGCCCGCCCCCTCGCCGCCCGTCACGCGGAAGCAAGACCGGCAACTAGCTCAGCGGCCCCGCGCCGTAAGCCCGCCGACGACCCGCCGCGGAGATAAACACTCGCACCAGCGCAGCGGTGTCTCTCAGCCGGACGACAGCCCGTCCGGATCGTCCTCCACTGAAGTCCGGGTGACCAAAAACTTCTCCTTACACGCCTGTGACCAGTGTGGGCGCGCCTTTGCCAAGAAGGTTTGAAACTTTACTACACTATTACTAATTCTCGTACTATTGAAAACTAGGAAGATTTTCAGTCATGGCAAAATTGTGCACTTAATAATGAGAATAATAATAATCGGACATAGGCTTTGTCATCATCATTGACTCAACAAAAGCCTAATTGTCATCATACCCAGAAACTGTATGACGAAATTGGTAGTACTTCTCCATAAGGTGCTTTTTCTCGGCAAAAGACCCGAATAAGTGATAATTTCAGACTCTAATTTGGCATTCTGCTTTTATGGATGCATCTTACTTCACTTACCTCTCACTGTCTTTCACTTACCTTCAGTCAGCCAGTAGGAGGCAGATCACCATATTTCATTTCATATTACCTCACCCCGAAGTTATTACACAGAAGGGATTGTGTGTTTTGCTACCGCAAGTTTAGAGTCCTGATGGATGTGAGAAAAAAAATCGTCCTTAAACCTTCTAACACTAATACCAGTGCGCTCAAATAGAAGCAGATACGTTTACCCCAAAATAATTCAGTCAACTTTTTATTTTCAATTGAATGATGCATAACAAAATAACTAAATACACTGTTCCTCCTACTTTACTGGGGTGAAAAAAATCAGGAAATGTAATATACATCTATACTCTTCATTTTAATTTTCAATCCATGATAGTCGATCAACCAAGCTTCTACATATCTCCCTTATATCCCTCACATGTGGCATCATCTTGCCATAATAAATGACTTTTCCAATTGGAAAAGAACCCAGGCATTTTCTTAATACTTTGTGTTTGTCCCCCGTTTTGCAGTTGTACTTGGAATCTCACAAGCGAAGTCACCGCAACGCAGCGACGGTGGCGGGTAGCAGGAGGAAAGGAGTCAGCACGCGCTCCAAGTCCATGGTGTGGTGAACAACAACAACCAAACCAAACCAAACCACCAAGGCAAGCGTGAGAACTCTCAGGCGTCAGTACTTGTGTCTCAATTCACCTCGCCTGCCCCCTACTTGCTCCATTCATCACGCATAAACTGTGAGTATACTTGAGGTAGTGGCTTGAGAGGTGTGTTTTTTTCTTCTTTTTCTTTCTCCTCATCTCGGGGTTCTGAAACGAAACAGCAGCCGTTTCCTTGCTATACTTAATGGGTGTGTGGCCCTTTAATTACACAAAGGAGAGTTTGTTTAAAAACAAAAAGCCAACCCACTACAAACAAGAAATGGCAATACAGGTAGAACTAACTAACTCATATTTTAAATACTTTTTTTTCTTTCTGATGCGACTAAATCCCCCCAAAAAAGAAGCTGTAGTGCATTGATTTGTCCAGAAGATGCTGCTGTTGCCCCTATAAATAACCTCCCCCCCCTCCCTCAATGAAAACCATGGTTTAAAAAAAATCATAGAATATCAATTACTAGCCCAAGATATATATATATAACGGAATATATTTGTATATATGTATTTCCTTAACTTAAATGGTAAATGAAAGCCACACTGTTTGATAATCAGTTACTTTGAAAGTATACAAAGTATGTGCTACACAGGGTGGCATCAAGGAATAGCAAAAGTACCTAAAAATGTGTTCTCTTTTTATACTTTTGCTTTCAATTTAACTCCATCTCCTTCCTCACTTTTGCACGCATGCTTTTTAAATTTATACCTTCATGAATTTTAATATGAATTATATACCTATCATTGGCTTACTCCTTATTTGAAATGTCGAATTTCTCTGCAACCCTAGTGAGGATGAGCCCAATACAAGACGAGTGGATTAATGTAATCGTACTTTTTAAACTGGATTCTTCTTGAATGAAATATAACAATCTATATGTGTATTGACTTGGAATATTAATGTTGGTTTTAGCTGGTTTGGTAGTCTAAAACACTGGCAAAATATCGACCGAATGTAAATAGAGATAAAACTGCAAAGCCATTAAATAGAACAAATGATGGAAACTATTTTTACATAAGACACAAGCGGTGAAAGGTGAGAAATGTATATGTTATTAATAATATTATCAATTCAAAAGGACAGTATATAGTTCATATTATTAGCTCGAGACAATTTGAGCTTTTTTATTTTGCGAGTGTGATAAGAACAAAAAAAAAACAGGGAGAATTTCCTGTCTTTTGTCAACTTGAGTTAGACACCTTGTGATCTGAATGTAGAATCATAACAAATAAATATTCAAACTTTACGACAAATATTGTGAGACTCTTGTCATGCTCCGATATGAAAAATTGTGCTCACATTTGTCATTTTTATACTTGGCGGACAGATTTCATTTAGCGTATGACATTTTTCTTATTTCAGGCGCTATTTCGGCTTGTTTTTTTGTTTTTTTTTCTTCTCAACAATCAACATCTGGCCGTTTAAATTGGAAGGCCTGATTGGGAATAATCAGGGTTCAGTGTACTTTATGACCAAAGACGTCCAAACCATTTGATTTACATTGCCAATGAGATCAGGGCAATTTTCTTAAGGAAAATGCATTCAATCGTGAACATTGGTGTCAAATATATATGGCCCACGGCAATGTTAACTCTAAGCTACGTGCATGCGCAATTGCGCACTACTTTCGTCTTCTCTGCGCAGCAGCTATCATATGACGCGCAGTAAATAAAATCCCATTTTTTTTTGTTTGTTTTAACACCCCATTCCCCATGATTGTGCTGTTTCCGTGGCAGTATTTCTGTCCACTCTTATGTTTATCGTGTTTTACAGCATGTTTTACATAAAAAAATTAGAGGGAACATTGGCCCATGGTCTACCCAACTTTGTAGTCCATTCACATTGTTGTACTTTATTTTTTTCTACACTAGCACTGAATTTTGTGAGTGCTTTTTGATCGATTTCTTATCCACAGCCATATTGCTTCCATCATTGGAAGCCAGTAAGGAACACTAATATACCCCAAAACCTATGGAAATGGTCAAATACTGAACAGAAAGTGACCAACACAGCAGAAGTCACCTGGAATTCGCCCAAATCAAAAGGAAGTTCTCCAAAATATTCAGAAAGTTACCTGTAAGTACTCTAAATTGACAAGGATGTGCTCCTAAATATTCAGAAAGTGACCTGTAAGTACCCTAAAATGACAAGGATGTGACTGAAAATGAACGATAGAGGTATTGTACTGCAATGACACCATCCAGCCTATAGATGTCGCCATGACTCCACGCTCTTTCCATTCTACGCTGCGGTAAATTCCAACCATTAAATTTGGACAGGTTCCCCTCCATTCTAGTAAGATGGGGTGTGGTGGGGGGCTGATCAAAATTGTTATTACATCGCAAATAGAATGCGCTTCATTTCTTCTCATTCTACTCCTTAATCCGTGACTTGTATGCCTTTTCCTCCCCTAAAGTCAGCATTGTTGATGGCAATCAAGCGTTGAAGTCAAGCAGACGCAAATGTGCAGCGATCGATTTGACCAATTTTAACAAGACTCATTGACACACCATTTTGGGTCAATTTAATGACTTTTTTTTTTTAAAGAAAACAGCTGGATTTTGATGAGTATTAACTTGGTGGATGTTGGTGTGACGCAAAGAAAAAGGCGACGATCACTGATGCACGATGGGTTACAAATGCAGGTGTTTTCTGATTTGGACGCGTCGTGACGTAAGGCGGACCCACCTCCCTTTCTCTCCCTCTCTCACCCCCTCCCTCCCCCATCCATCCATCCCTCCCCTCCCATCCCCTCTCACGCGCTTTCTCCCTTTTCGGGTGCGCTTGATTGAAGCAGCTGCGCCTTCCACGTACGGAAGCAGCGTTGTTTGGGTCCATTTTGCACGTGTAAACAAGCCTGGAGACTTTTAAACGACGTTTTACATCACTTTTGTTATCTTGATCTGCAGCTTTTTTTCCCCCAACGTTGCATTTTGCACGTTTTTTTTTTTGCAAAGGAATATTTCACTCCTTTTTTGTTTCTTTTCTTTGCAAACGGACTCGTGCTCAAGTCGCCACCCCGGGAAACAGGCGCACCTAATCCACCACTTTAAAGACTTAAAGGTATTTTTCCTTCCTTATGTTTTCTTCATGCGCATTCCATCAGTAAGGATTTTGCATCCTTTTCCATCTTGCAGATGTAAAAGCCACTAAAAACGCGTTCTTTTCAAAGGGTTATTGCAGTGGTGTTTCCTCATCTTTTACAGCAGATGGCCCTTTCTTATTTAATGAGACCGTAAATAACATGTTTCACATTATGAGCAAACAGGTTTCATTTTTCATCATATTTGTCTGATGCTGAAACTGTTTTTTTTTTGTCATTTCTTTTACTGTCTTGTGGGGGCTTAAGGCAAACTAGTCGTTATCCAAATCACCCAAATTTGTCCCATTCGTTAGCCACTGTTTTTTTACTTCACTAAGATTCATCCTCACGGGCGTGACTCCCCACCTTATCGTCTTTTTTTCCTTTCCTGATACTGATTACGATGCCACTGCGACTATAGTGGGAGTATTTGATGCTCACTGTCGTCTGCGACGTGCGATGCTGCGAAATTTTCCTCACCGCTGTGCAACATGTGAATTGAAACTAGATGAGAATGGCTTGGAATCCAAAACGAATAAGTTGATTGGCAACTGTGAAGAGCGCCGGATGGCAAATCTGAAGGCTGATATGGATCATAATGCATGTCATTGACGTCCAATGTGCTTTGATTGTGGCCCAACATGTTATTTTGTGTAGTTTGAATGTGTGCGTGACCGGATCTTTGGTCGCCGGTCTATTGGTCGCCGGTCTATTGGTCGCCGGTCTATTTGTCGCCGGTCTATTTGTCGCCGGTCTATTTGTCGCCGGTCTTTTGGTCCCTTTTGGTCGCCAGTCAAATGTACTTCGATATTAAACATTACTTGGATATTAATCAGTACTTAGATATTAAACTTTTTATCTTAGATATTACATTCTTTATCTTAGATATTACACGAAAGACAGGCGGCCAAAAGACAGGCGACCAACAGACAGGCGACCAACAGACAGGCGACCAACAGACAGGCGACCAACAGACAGGCGACCAACAGACAGGCGACCAAAAGACAGGCCGCCAAAAGACTGGCCACCAAAAGACAGGCGGCCAAAAGACAGGCGGCCAAAAGACAGGCGACCAAAAGACAGGCGACCAAAAGACAGGCGACCAAAAGACAGGCGACCAAAAGACAGGCGACCAAAAGACAGGCCACCAAAAGACCGGCCACCAAAAGACCGGCCACCAAAAGACCAGCCACCAAAAGACCGGCCACCAAAAGACCGGCCACCAAAAGACCGGCCACCAAAAGACAGGCCACCAAAAGACAGGCCACCAAAAGACAGGCCACCAAAAGACAGGCCACCAAAAGACAGGCCACCAAAAGACAGGCCACCAAAAGACAGGCCACCAAAAGACAGGCCACCAAAAGACTGGCCACCAAAAGACTGGCCACCAAAAGACTGGCCACCAAAAGACTGGCGACCAAAAGACTGGCCACCAAAAGACAGGCCACCAAAAGACAGGCCACCAAAAGACTGGCCACCAAAAGACTGGCCACCAAAAGACTGGCCACCAAAAGACTGGCCACCAAAAGACTGGCCACCAAAAGACTGGCCACCCAAAGACTGGCCACCCAAAGACTGGCCACCAAAAGACTGGCCACCAAAAGACAGGCCACCAAAAGACAGGCCACCAAAAGACAGGCCACCAAAAGACAGGCCACCAAAAGACTGGCCACCAAAAGACTGGCCACCAAAAGACTGGCCACCAAAAGACTGGCCACCAAAAGACTGGCGACCAAAAGACTGGCCACCAAAAGACAGGCCACCAAAAGACTGGCCACCAAAAGACTGGCCACCAAAAGACTGGCCACCAAAAGACTGGCCACCAAAAGACTGGCCACCCAAAGACTGGCCACCCAAAGACTGGCCACCCAAAGACTGGCCACCAAAAGACAGGCCACCAAAAGACAGGCCACCAAAAGACAGGCCACCAAAAGACAGGCCACCAAAAGACAGGCCACCAAAAGACAGGCCACCAAAAGACAGGCCACCAAAAGACTGGCCACCAAAAGACTGGCCACCAAAAGACTGGCCACCAAAAGACTGGCCACCAAAAGACTGGCCACCAAAAGACTGGCCACCAAAAGACTGGCCACCAAAAGACTGGCGACCAAACCGCCGATCACCAAATGTGTGCAGTGTTGCAGTTGCATTTTATCCAGCAAATCATATAGTTGATACTGAGAAAAACTATACTTGGAAAGGTGATAAGATAAAAATCCAACCTGCGATTGTACTGAGATTAAGGATGGGGGGGTTGGGGTTGCTTGTCACTTCCCGAAAAGAGCAGTGAGCTCCCCCCGGAGACAAGTGGAGGTCTGCATGAGAGTGATGGAGCGATGATGGTGACGAGGAGGCGGAGGCATGGACGCACCCAAGGGGGGGCGTTGAGCTGAAAATGAGATGTGAGGCGGATGCGGCAGCGTCCAAGACGGAGAATAAATGGGGACAAGGTAGAGCGAAACGGCCAGGGAGACAAACTCAGCGCTGCTGGTCCGATGAAGAGGAACGATGATTCAGTGACGCGCTCTCTCGCTCGCTCGCTCGTTCGCTCCGAATGAAAGCGCCTTTGGTTTAAAGCTACATCCAAATAAATTGGATGGTGGACTCAAGGGAACATTTTTTTTTTGTTCCTTCAAAACAATTCTCAAATCTCTTGTTTTTAACTAAAACAAAAAGAATCTTAGTTTCCTCAATCCGTTGTTAACTTTTTGGAAAATAAAAAAAAATACTGTTCATGCTAAGTGGCGTAATGGGGTTTGGTTTACACTGTTAAATAAATCGTTAGTTATAATGTTAACTAAAAATCGGATAAAAATGTGATTAAATTTTTTTGAAAAACTAGATTGTTTTTGTATGTGCTCAAACATACATATACCATTATGTTTTTATTATTTTTTTAAATGTGTACTGTTTTTTTGTAGTATTTTCGTTTCTCAGTGGTTGGCCCGTCTGCCTCACAGTTCTGAGATCGAGTGTTCGAACCCCATGCTGGCTTCCAATGTGGACTTTGCGTGCTCACTCCATGCCTGCGTTGATATTTTTCCCCCCGAGGTACTCCGGTTTCTACCCACATCCTAAAAACATACATGTTTGCCCAAACACTTCAAATTGTCTTGGCATTGACTCCAGCACCCCCACTACCCTTGTGAAGATAACCTGCTCAAATGATGAATAACAGACTTCTAATTCTCCTGAATTAGAAGGATTTGTGACCTGTTTCATCAATTCATTCATTCTCTCAACCATTTCTCCTCACCAGCATCGCAAGGGTGCTGGAGCCACTGGCGTAAACGGCACCATCATGGGGAATGGGGTGAAAAAACAAAACAAAAACAAAAAAGTTTGCATTTTATTTACTGCGCGCCACATGATTGCTGCTGCGCAGAGAAGACGAGAGTAGTGCGCAATTGCACACGCGCGCAGCTTAGAGGCAACATTGTATAAGAGTGGTTCACCCACCTGACTTGAATGCAGGCAGGCGCGGGCTCGATTCCCCCTAGTGGCTGGCTGTACGATTGACGCACGTCAACGCGGTGACTTTTATTCCCGCCCGTGCCGAGAAGGCCAGCGTCAGATGCTCAGATACTTGACCTCCCGAGCGGGAAAATGTCGAGTAAACAATATCTGGCTTAGGCTAAAAGTCACCACGGCAGATAACCAACGTCTTCTTTTTTTTCATCATGGCTCCCCGCCTTGCATTGCGTTTCTACTGTAGTGGCTTTGACCTAATTCCATTCGCAAAAAAGGCGAGCCGCTGATGAATTAATTGGGACACAATTGAATTAGAGATGGATCCACAAAAAAGGCCAGCTAGCGAGAGATATTCACGCCGCCAGTGCAGTCGTAAACCTATTAGAGGTTTTCCCAATGAATTTGGACAGGATTTTGCTTTTTTTACTCGCTTTTTTTGGACTCCCACATTGGCTGGCCCTGAAGACTCTTAAAATCTCATATAACACCATTTATTTTTTTTGTAAATGGCCATATGTGAGAGAAAATTACTTTTTAAGTTTCTTTTTGGGGAAGCTGAAAATAGTCTGCTTAGCAGTGGTGATGATGTCTTCAGTTGGTTATTTTATTTATTTCATATTGCACCGCAACTTTTGGTTTGAAGGTCAACTTATAAAAAATACATAAAGATGCCTGTCCACATTTTTGCAGGTTTTATACTTTACTTTTCATAGTGTAAGGAGGGAGTTATATTTATGAGACAACAGAAGAAGAAAAATGGTTTTAAAAATCATCATATCTCATATTTTCTTATAAAAAGGGTGTCAGACTCGGGTTTGTTCGTGGGCTGCGTTAACGTCAACTTGATTTGATGTTTGGGCCGGACCATTTTACATATAATATTTAGATTTTTTTTCTTTTTTTATAAATGGATTAAATGAAGCCTTGAATATTCAGTTTTTTATAGATCTAAAACATTTTTTTTAGCTTTTTTTCTTAGTAAAGGGAAATCTCTTAATCATTATGTTCCATATTAAAGTGGAAATTGGAAAATATTTTTATATATTTGGGGATTTTACAAAATGATTTTTGAACTAAAAACTGAAAAAAATGATTAATTTCAATTCATTGGTTTAAAAGGGTAAAATCAGTAAATATAAAATACCTCTATAATCTTCATTTTAATCTGATCCTAAAACAGAAAGTCGGCACACATGATTTACTTTCCCAGGCCACACAAAATGATGTAGCGGGCCAGACTTTGCCCCCGGGCCCCCACTTTGACACCAGTGTCTTATAAAGTAAGGTACCAGTTACTTTCATATTTGAATAATGAAGAAATTCATTAATTTGAAGTTGAAAGTTTCAAATTTGAAAGAAAAAAAAACCCATCTCCGACTGATATATGTATATATATATTTTTTATTTTTTTAATGGTCCTAACAATATCACCCAGCACTAAGCCTAAAGGCGGTGCATTTTCTTTGCTGTCCTCCCAGAATCCTTTTGACCATTATTTTTATGCCGTCTGCCCCAGCTGTCTGGAGCACAATATTCAAGCTGGTCTCTTTCTTCCATCAGGCTTGACTGAACATGTGACCAGCGGTCGGACTCCCCAAAGACAATCTGGGATGCCCAGTCAAGCCCAATCCCTTCTAGATGCGCGGCTTTTGGAATATGACTCTCTGGTGGGGCTGGGCTAGCTTCACCCTTTGGCTCCTCTCCCCTTCCCTCATCCAGCTTTAGAAGCCCCCCCCCCACCCCTCATTTTCTGAGTCCTTCACCCCGCCGACCATGACGGAACCGCAGCAGTGGAACCCTCGGCCCCAGTCTAACCACGTTGCCGTCCTCCTCCTGGCGACCTCCTGCGCGTATCTACTTCCGACGGCGCGGCCACAACGACTACCCGTGGACCCTCAAGCCGCGCCGGAGTACGCCCACTCCATCCGGCTGGACGGCGACATCGTCCTGGGCGGTTTGTTTCCCGTGCACGCGCGGGGGGATCGAGGTACACCCTGCGGGGATCTCAAAAAGGAGAAGGGTATCCACCGTCTGGAGGCCATGATGTTCGCCATCGACCTGATTAATAAAGACCCCGAGCTGCTGCCTAACATCACCTTAGGGGCGCGGATCTTGGATACCTGCTCCAGGGATACTTACGCCCTGGAGCAGTCGCTGACCTTCGTACAGGCGCTCATCGAGAGGGACGGCTCCGACGTACGCTGCGCCAACGGAGACCCGCCCATCTTTACCAAGCCAGATAAAATCGTGGGCGTGATCGGAGCGGCGGCCAGCTCTGTCTCCATCATGGTGGCCAATATCCTACGCCTCTTTAAGGTAGGACCAGATTTATTTACATTTTTTGAAAGGATTAAGATGATAGGTTCAATCCAGTCTTTGCGTTAGTCGTCATCAACTGTTCGGAAAGTGCCATTTTAGACAAATCTAGACCGAGTCGTACTCCTGCTTATATACTCATAGGAACTCTGGAATTGTAATATATAAGTAGAATGAGTTTTTTTTTACTATGTAATGCACAAACAACAACAACAAACGGATTATAAAAACAATCAATACATAAGAAATAAATAAAGTAGTCCAGGATGAGTTCCATGTTAATGTTGAAAGCGCACCACTCGCTGAGTTTATGAACTCAACAACAAACAAACACTTAATGAATCAATATATAGTCATGATAAATTAATCATCAATACATAGTAATAGATAAATAAGTGGTCAACATAATATATAAGTAGTAGTCTTGATGAGGTCCTAAGTGCAGAACTCCAGTTGAGTATGGTGAAGAAACTATCTTTGAGTCTGTTGATCTTGGCTGTTATGGCTCTGTAGCGCCTTCCAGAGGGCAGCAGGTTAAAGTGTTGGAACCTGGGATGTATTGTCTTTTAATATGATTATCTCTGCCCTTCTAAGGAACCGGAATTTGTACATACTGGACAAGTAGATAGGGGGCAGTTGATGGTTGATGTTTAGAATGGAGGAGCGCCGGGTCGCTGCTCATTGGTCGCCGCGTTTTTCGCAACTCTTTGGTGAAGATTTGCATGTTAAACACGAGCGACGACGTGGCGCTTTTTAAGCCGGGATCTGTCGCAATGAGCAATCGGAGACCAGTCTGCGTTGCCTGCCGCTCATTTGTCTAATAGGATTTCCGCGTTCCTCGTTTGCCAGCATCGGTACGACGGCGAGAAGCCCCTGGTGTCGGGGTTACGCGTTTGTGACGCGGTGGCGTTTGCGTGGGCGTCTCAATGATTGCATCAAATGCACGGCCTGGGGCGTTTTGTATTGTACACAACAAAAATCTATCACTCTTTTTTAAGCTTTAGCCCGTGAATAGATGGCAGTCTGAAAATAGTACTCTACATATATGTAGGACAGGGCGCGCTGAGCTAAAACATATGTTTTCGGATTCAAAATGTGCTAATCTGAAGGCGCCAGTCGTATCTTGACGCCCACTCGGCCCGAGGGGCCCAAAAAACCCAGATTTGTTCAAAAACGAAAACCCTTCAGACAACAGATTGTCATACAAAAACTAGCAAGTAAGGAAGATATTTTGCAGTACCTCGTCGTTCTCTTTCGATGGGGAACTGTCTTTTTTTTTTCTGGCTTCCAGGAACAGCTTGGAAACGACTAGTAATGTCTTTGGAATTTGCCGAGACGCTCTTTTGATAGCATCTGTGTTGGCGATCAGCCCGCAATGTCGATTTGTCTCATAAACGCGATCGGGGGTTTCTTCTTTAAGCTTCTTGGATGGCAAGAACTGCGAAAGTTTCTTATTCCTTGTCAGGGAATTAAGTTCATTCTATCAGTGTACAGTGGGGATGCTATCTAGGATGGGTTTTTTTTAAGGGGGGGGGGGTGTTTCCTCTTTTGAGGATTATCCTTATCAGCGGGTGCTCGGTAGAAGCGTGCAATGTAAAGTCAGCGGAGATGACACAAGAAGTATTAAGATGAAAAGTTAATAATCCTGAAGGGAAAGCTAGGAAAGTCTTGCTTTTTTGCTTGGGAAACTTGTACAGTTACAAGAGATGGATGTGTACAAATGCGTGTTTTGAAAGGGATTTCTTTTTCCATGTTAATTGAAGCCCTTTTTTTGACCTCCGTTTGTAGTGTGATTGTTTATTTCTCAAGCATTTCATGGAGGAGTTCGGTTGGAAGCCAAAAGTCTTTCCCACGGCCTTGTACGCCCGCCATGTCATCTTGACGCCGATCTTTCCGATTGTTTCCATTTATCAGCCTTCCGCTCACCTCGCCATTGGTTGGGGGAATTGAACGGCGCGCTTCGAGGCTTTCAGACGCATCCGTATCACCAACAGGCGCTCAAAATCAATAGGAAATCATCCAAAATATACTAGAAGTCATCTATAAGTACAGACGCTTCTCTACTTATGAACGAGTTAGATTCCGAGCGCTTGTTCATAAGTTGAAATTGTTCAAAGTGAATTTGATTCAGTGCTATATTTTGTATTATAATTTAAGTTTAATGCCTATATAACTATATTGAAGGTTTATATAAGTGCATTTGTATGTTTAGGGCTTGTAGAAGTAACCAGCATTGGTTTGTACTGAAAAAAAACATTTAATAAAATGGAGAGAATAAATACAGGAATGTATACATACATTAGAGTAAGTAGCTATCTAATGACAATTGCAGTTTTCTTCTTATTTTCATCATAAATGAAAAAATAAACTGTATGGCATCATTCGATTGATTTTCAACCTTTGTGCAACGTTCAATATTTGGGTCCTGCTGCTTTATCTTTCTATTTATAAATGGTACTGACGGTGGAACGATTCAAGTTGTATTCCCGTGCAACGCTCACCACTTTCTCACGCGCATCAAGCTTCTTTATTATTGCCACTTTGGTTTCAAATGAAATGTCTTGCCTCTTCCTTGGACCGCCCTTTTCAGCCTTTCAATTCTCACCAACCATATTGAATAATGGATGCACCAGATATTTAATGATGAAAATGAAAAAGGTTCTTTGCGCACTGGAGATACGTCACACACTTCTGCACTGCAGAGGAAGGTAGATGCTGGATGAGTTGAGCTCTCACAGCGCCAGGCGTCGGTATTAGCGGCGGAAAGAAGCACTACTCGGAAATATGCAATACAAAATCGAACTTATGAACATTCTTTGACATAAACGCAATTCGAGAGATGTTCGTGTGTACCGTTTGTTCGTAAGTTGAATGTTCGGAAGTAGGGGAGCAAAATAAAGTGAAAAAAAATGTCCTACCATTGACAACAATACATGTCCATTTCACTTAAACTCTAATTAAATCAATTGTCGCTTCAGGAGCGTCAAAGCGTTCGCCCGAGTAGATAAGAAAGTTCCAAGTGTGCAAAAACGCCGGCCCGTTCTCGTAAAAACGTCCAAAACGGCGAAACGCCGCATTAAACTCGACGAACCTGTTAGCAGTCCATTCCGTGTTGGCACTAAATGAAAGTTTAATCAAGTTCTCTGATGAGAAACAGAAGATCTTTACGTTTAGAAGCAGGCAAAGTGCTGACCGCGCTAGCGTTAATGTGTACAATTACCTGAACGTGCACGCGCCCCAATGACAGCGATTTAATTGAATTGTTGCGTTTACGACGACAAAACAAGATTCCTCATGGAAGGGAAACCGGATTGAACTGGGATGCACACAAGATGTTTTTAGAAAAAGGAAAAAAATGGAAGAAATGAATGTATTTTTAATATCCGATACTTCTTTTAAGTAACATTTGCGATGACAAGGGTGCATACTCTGGAAAATTGAAACGGGAACACCCCGAATAGTTCAAAGAATCAAAAGCGTACTTTCTGCCATCATTTTTATTATTATTCTTTATAAAAGTAGGCCAGATATGAGGAAGGATGAAGCTTTGGGATGGCGTCTCAGGAGAAGGACTCCTTCTTTCAAAATCAGCCTTAACATAAAATAAATATCCTAGCGTGCAGTAAGCATTATCTATTTTATTTTTACTTTCTCCAAAAGCCTGCAGGAACTAATATAACATAAAAAAATAATAAATGGAGGATTTATCAGAGCGGGGATTTTGTCTAGAAATTAAATCTTTTGTTAACCTTGACCGTATTTCTCTATTAATTAATGCTTACTTGATGTATCATTATTATGAATAACATGGAGCTAGCTTTTACTGCTGAATATCTTGAATAAGTATTTTTTTTTACATTTTAATTTGAACAAAACACAAATAGGCGCAAAGAAAAGATTGCATTGCGCCTTTTAATCCAATGCGCCTTTGTATATGTATTAATATCTGTTAATCATGTTATGATATTCCCTTGTGTGTACCAAATCCATCATCTAACACTATTACTGATATAATGCAACTTATATGTGAAAACAATTTTAAAATAAGTCATTCACTGACACCTTGAGATATGAGCTAAATTCGTTCCAGGACTGATCTCATATGTCAATTTTCTCGTGATTTGCCCATTGAAATGAACTAATAATAAATTTATTTGTTCCAACCCTCTGAAAAAACACCCAAAACAGGATATATGATTGGAAAAAATGTTTTATTTGTTCTAATTCGCCATCTATTAACAAAGTAAGACATAACTAGTGGTTTAATATTACTAAAATGTGTTTTATAGTACTAGAATTTCGAAGGGGGGGGGGGTGGTATTGTTGCATGGCAACGCTATTGTAAATTATTATAAATACATTTTAATGAACTTGGATTACAATGCAGACACAATCAAAAATAAATTTAATTGAACCTAACGCTAAATTTAGTTCTAATTTAGTTTGACATTTTGATAGCTTTCTTCTCCAGTTGGCACTTTTTTTGCTCCGCCTCCACACTGACTTTGAGTCAATATCGAGGCTTGTTTGAGTTTGAATTCCCTTCAAAATATGACAATAAATCTTTGCCCGAATTTTGACTCTTGCTCGTAAGTCGGGCCACTCATATGTCAAGGTACCACTGTATTCTTGTCTTAAATAAGCAAAAAAAAATAAGTCAATATTCGAAGGTTTCCGCCCTCGTCGTCTGTGTAATAAATCAGAATGGGATATTTGCTAACAACCATTTTTTTTTGATAGGACATCTATTGCTCAACACAGCATTCTTTCCCCAGTTTTGTGTCATTTTTCTGGACCTTCCATGTGATAAAAATAGTTTCAGTTTGTCCCGGTCCAATTTACAGCCCTATGGATGAGATTAGATGGCGAGAACTCGTGGGAGGTAGACGGCCCGTAAGAGGAGTTGTTACATCTCGCCCCGATGTTGCCTTAGATCACACTGGAGGAGTGGGAGGGCAAAAAAAATGGAGGTTAAGTGCTTGGCGTTCTCGCTTTTTTGGCATCCCTCCGTCCATCCCTCGCTTTCTTTCTTCGGCGCCTTTTCTACGCCGCTACAAGCACGTACGTGGATAGAACCCGAGCAGAAGGTCTTGAAAATCTATAAAGGTCTTGCAGTCTTGACAGGAAGTGTGTTTGAAAATAGAAACAGAACTGGAGATGGCCCATCCTGACCATGCATTATTTACACGCCTTAGCCTTTTTAAACGCCGCTTATCGACAACGGTGAGCAGTCCGTGGATGGGCTCGGGACAGCATCCGACGAGTGTTGGACAGACGAGAGAGGTGCGCCTGGCTGGATGTTTGGTTGTCGGACGTTTGGTCCCCGGTCTTTTGGTCGCCAGTTAAATGGTGACAGAGAGTAAGTACTGTTGAAAATTATATTCACAAGAGTTTAATAAGTAAATATCTACTGTTGATTCATGATGGAGAGAGGTTAACATCTAAGTACTGTTTAATATCTAAGTACTGTTTAATAGCTAAGTACTGTTTAATAGCTATGTACTGTTTAATATCTAAGTACTGTTGAAACCAGCTCTCAAAATTATATTCACGAGTTTAAGATCTAAATATCTACTGTTGATTCATAACAGAGTACTTAGTTATTAAACTCTCTCTTTCATGAATCAGCAGTAGATATTTAGATATTAAACTCTTGTGAATATAATTTTGAGAGCTGGTTTCAACAGTACTTAGATGGTAATTAGTTATTAAAAAGAGTACTTAGTTATTAAACTCTCTCATGAATCAACAGTAAATATTTTGATATTACACTTGTGAATATAATCTTGAGAGCTGGTTTCAACAGTACTTAGATAGTACTTAGTTATTAAAAAGAGTACTTAGTTATTAAACTCTCTCTCTCTCTCTCTCTCTCTCTCTCTCTCTCTCTCTCTCTCATGAATCAACAGTAGATATTTAGATATTAAACTCTTGTGAATATAATTTTGAGAGCTGGTTTCAACAGTACTTAGATAGTACTTAGTTATTAAAAAGAGTATTTAGTTATTAAACTCTCTCTCATGAATCAACAGGACATATTTAGATATTAAACTCTTGTGGATATAATTTTGAGATATTAAACAGTACTTAGATTGTCTTTGATTTGTCCAGGGCGCAGTATTTTTCACCTGGTGTGGCGCCGTATTGCCTCGTATCTGCCCGTACGATTTGTGTCACGATTCCTTTCTGATGAGTCCCCAAGCCACATGATTTTTCTCGAAATTAAAAAAAAATGTCTTTAATGATGTGCTATAGCGCTCAACAATGAAAGGTTATGTCAAAAGATTAGCTTGAGAATTCCAGAAATAGCAAGCAGCCTGTACAGAATGAACTTATTCAAGTGAAATAGAAAGGCTTTTAAATAAGATTTATTAGCTCCTTGGAGATATGCAGAATTTCAATGCATATTCAACCATTTTTACCACTTGTGCTTAACTTCAAAACATTTTCAACAACTTATTTTGAAACTTAAATGTTAGCACCATTTTTATCAGACACCATTAAGTCCTAAAAAAAATGGAACTTTGAAAATAGTGGCTTCATTTAGATTCCATTTTTGTTTTGTTTTGTTTGTCTTCTTACATTGTTGAATCTTCTTCCCGTGATGGGATAAAAAGCCCCCTCGCCTTAGTTTTCCCAATCTGACCTCCCCGCCCCTATGTTCGCAACAGCTTTGGTGCAGCGGCGTTGCCATGTATATTTAATAGCCACGCCCGCTGCGCTGGAATCCCTTTCTTGAATAATGCAGCCACGATGAGTGAGACAAAAGAGAGTGAGGCCACGTCGAGTGCCAGGGAAAGGATAGGAGAGGATAGGAAGGCCGCCATTGGGAGATGCGGCGATGAAAGAGAATGGCCGATGCGGGCGTGGGAGCCATCGCGGCGAGGTGGGAAGCAGAGTGAGACCTCAACATCTGCACCAATCCCCCCCCCCCCTTTTTTTTTCCGATCTTTGTCTTACCTGCCGTCAAGCTTTCAAGCTTCTTCCCCGAGAAATATACGCTCACCCGTTACTTGTGTATGTGTTTATTATTAGATTCTCATATATGTTCTCATATGGTGTATTTTCGACATTTTTGGATCATTTCAAATTGTGTATGCCAAGGGTGTCAAACTTATGTGATATAATATTTCGATTTGTCATTTTTTTTATTGGATTATGAGAACTGGATCAAAAGTCGGTAATATTCAGTTTTTATGGATCTAAAACAAGGTTTATTTGAGCTTTTTTTCTTAGTAATGGAACATTTCTTTTAATCTTGTTTTTCATTTCAAATGGAAACCAAGTATTTTTAGAAAATTATGTTCAATATTTAAGTGGAAAACGGAAAATATCTTATAATGCGTTGCGCCTTATAGTCGTGAAAATACGGTATATAGATATAGCGCGTCAGAAAGTTGTCCACTTTGGAGAACATTTTCGACATTTATGTGAGTAAATATATGCTGCGTTGCATTTGTAGTTTTTTTATCGCTTTATTGCAATCATTAATATAAAGAACAACGCCACCTATTGTCCAAACCTGGTATACGCCTTAAAATGTACTTTGGCTACAGTGCAGTCATATTAAAGCTATATTGTGTTTTATGGTGAGTAGTTGTATTATTGCAGTATTTGGTAGTGCCGAGTTTTATTTGTCTCTATGTATATATTGTCCAATACATAAACACACTTGTGTTATTGCACAGTGGAGCGTTGAAATGGTCTCCATGGTACTTTATCCGTCGGATGCAATTGAAACGGAGGTGACGATAACTTTCCGATTTCCAGTCCGGCTGACGATTTATCGGAATAAATAGCCCATAATAAAATGTGTTTTTATTAAAATGTGAGAAAACTTTTTTGGTATGTTCCTATAAGTCACTTCTAGAGTTTATGGTGACTCATACTTCTTGCCACACTTGGCGTGGATGTTTTTTTTTTTAGTTTGGCTCTAAGAGATGATTAATTTGAGCGCTTTGGTGACAAAAGAAAGCCCAAAGCATCTGTGTTTTAGTGTTTATTTATATGTTAAATCTGGTCGGGTGACATTTAGAATAGCTTTGATGTAGAATGGAAGAAGGTTTACATGATTTTGGGCTTTGATTTGGCTAAATTGCTTGGCATATCTTTTGGAATTGTGACGACAGTTTATGTTGGTGAGCAACATGCTTTGACATAGGAGATATATTTAGTGATGCCCTGGGTTGGGGGGGAGGGGGGGGGGTGCAATTTATTGTAGCGTTTTGAGTCTGTTTTGCTTGTTTTTAATAACAAATTAAATCGGAAATGAAAATAACATCTAGGTCATGTGTCAAAGTGGCGACACGGGGGCCAAATCTGGCCCGCCGCATCATTTTGTGTGGCCAGGGAAAGTAAATCATGAGTGTCGACTGTTTTTGGATAAAATTAAAATGAAGAGTATAGATGTATATTATATTTCCTGATTTTCCCCCTTTTTAAATCAATAATTGTAATTTTTTAATCATTTTTTTCAGTTTTTAGTTCTAAACTAATTTTGTAAAATCTAAAAATATATAAAAAAGCTAAAATGCATTTGCATTGTTTTAGATCTATAAAAAAGTGCCGACTTTCTGTTTTAGATCTATAAAAAAGTGCCGACTTTCTGTTTTAGGATCAAATTAAAATGAGTATAGATGTATATTATATTTCCTGATTTTCCCCCTTTTAAATCTATAATTGTGATTTTTCAATCATTTTTTGTGTTCTTAGTTCAACAATATTTTTTTAAAATCTAAAAATATACAAAAAAGCTCAAATAAACATTGTTTTAGATCTATAAAAAATGAATATTCGGGCTTTTAATCCAGTTCTTTTAATACATTTCTAAAAAAAAAATCTAGATATTATATTTAAAATGGTCCGGCCCACTTGAAAAGTTAAAAAGTGGTGCCTTGCTACCTCGTGAGTTTTTTGCAACTAAAGCTTTTTCTTGGACAAACACATCCATCCATTTTAGACATAATGTCAAATTTTCCTGAGACTTTTCTAGCTATAGCCATGTCCATTCCATTTGTGAGCATCTCATCTTGCTAAATTTACTCGGCCAATAAATGTGACAGGTGCAGAGAAGCGAAAAGTAGCCCTTTCTGACAGGGGATCGAAATAGGAAGGAAAACACCGGCGCCATCTTGTCAAGGCTGGCTCACCTGAGGTGGTACGCTTGCTTTTTGAATCAACAGCTTTAAATTGTGATGAATGAACATCCCCTGCTAGTACTTGAAATTAACTTTGCTCAATTTGCATACCTCGTTTGTTCATTTGAATTTGAAATGGCTGCCGCTGGCAGCCGTACGTGATTCTGTGTGGGTTTTTTTTTATTTATTTTTTTAGTCTTGTCGTTCCTCGACACCACACCAAACAATTTCCGATCCAAAATGTCTTCTCTGTCAGCAGCTATTGCAATTGTTCTATTATCAGTTCGCCATGACACTCAAGATCCCTTAAAGCCAATTTCCTGTACAGTGTTCCCTCGCTACTTCGCGGTTCAGCTACCGCGGACTCAGAGCTTCGCTGATTTTTTTTTTGGGAATAAATAAATAAATAAAAATACAAATATTACATTGAAACAACATATTTTACAGTTTTTTTTGTTATAATATGAATTTCACTTTCTCTACCCGTATTCTATATGGTCTACTGTATACAGGGGGTAAAACAAAATAAAATAAAATAAAAAATTTAGAAAAAATCATAAATATTAAAAATAAAAATTATTTTTTTTAGAAAAAATTTAATTCAAATTAAGCATTTTTGAAGGGGAATCCCTACTTTGCGGATATTCACTTATCACGGGTGGTCCCGGTCCTCATTAACCGTGATAATCGAGGGAACACTATTCGCATAATTGTATTAAAACCATACATTGTTTCGAAGCAAAACATTGGATTATTTTTGTTGTGTTTACCAGTTCAATTTGATATGACAGTTAACGGATTGCCATCACCTGTTGGCAAAAAAAAAAGCCGACAAAAGGCATTTTGGGATGCCTTTTACGTGGCCACTATCATTGCCGCTGGTATCCATTTTAAAAAGAAAAAAAAAGCAGCTTTGTAACAAGTCGTAAATCTCCGCGAGCGCATTTTACTCGGCATCTCAGCGGGGATTTAACGGCTGAGACGAGAAGAGTCCTTCCCTCCCCTCACTGAGAGCGGCGTCCAAGTGGAGCTGGACGCCAGCCAGACGTCGGCAGGGCCAAAATACTTTGTTTTGTACGTACGTACGTCAACACGTGTTCAATCGATGAAATCTGACAGACATTGCATAGGATTATTGGAGAGGAATTGAATTTGTTGACTCATATTAGATGGAGACATTTTATTTTTGGTCTTTTTTATGCAGTTGTTTGGGTTCATTGGCAATCTTTTGCTTTCCTTCAGCTGAGGAATGAAGTCATCAAGAGTTTTAAGTCGCTCATTGTTGGGAATATTCGTGGCCAAATATTTTTATTTGGAATATCTTGGCAATTAAATGAAAGTCATTTCCCTTCAGCCAAGTGTTTCATGTTTCCTTCATATGGCAGCCAACTCTTGTGTGACAATTTGCAACTTTATTTAATTATTTTTAATTCTCAGCGGATTATTTCAGTGCGTTAAAAGCAGACTTGACATACACACACACTCAGGTTAAGATGTGACTGAAATAAATGCGGCATGGGGTATTTCTAGGTAAGGCTTAATGTCAGTTTATTTGGGTGAGAACGAGAAGAAATGACAAAGCATGACACATAACCATCAAAATAATCAGTTGAAAAAGAATCACTTACATGACTTTTCGATTTTACATAATGATTTTTGAACTAAAAACACAGAAAAATTGATTAAAAAATGACAATTATTGATTTAAAAGGGGGAAAATCAGGAAATTTAATATACATCTATATCTATCATTTTAATTTGATCCTAAAACAGAAAGTCGGCACTCATGATTTACTTTCCCGGGCCACACAAAATGATGCAGCGGGCCAGATTTGGCCCCCGGGCCGCCACTTTGACACATGTGACGTAGTGTATTGACCCCATTTATTTTTAGCTGGACAATTTTACCAAAACTCCGGGTCGCATTAAAGCCAACTACATATCATGTGAGTTTATTCTTGGCCCAAAAAAGTGAACTTGTTTGCTGCCATGTAAGGCAGATCAGAACCCCTAGTGTGCCACTTTCGGCCCGTGTGCCGTACCTTAGACACCAATGCTGGTGTACCAAAGTGAAGGGTCGCTTTTAATTGCCTTGAACCTCAAGCGCTGCGCCCACAACATCACACCACTATCGGGAAGTCGGCGGTGAATAATGTCTGCCATTAGGGCCGCCAGCCGGCGAATAAAAATGTCTGTGTCAGCGAGATTGTCTTTGTGGAGGTAGAGTACACAATCCAAGAGCCAGTTTATAGGGCGAGGGAAAAGGAGATAGGTTTGCTTTGGACCTGCCAGATGGACATGGCCAATGAGTTCCAAGCACGAAACGGCAACTAAAGCCGAAGCCTGTTTAGGCCTCACCTCCCCGTACGCTACAGGTGTCAAAGTGGCGGCCCGGGGGCCAAATCTGGCCCGCCGCATCATTTTTTGTGGCCCATGTAAGTAATTCATGAGTGCCAACTTTCTGTTTTAGGATTAAATTCAAATTAAGATTATAAATGTATATTATATTTCCTGATTTTCCACTTTTTAAATCAATAATTTCAGTTTATTTTGGTGTTTTTAGGTCAAAAAGCATTATGTAAAATCTAAAAATAATATTTAAACATATTTTCGGTTTTTTACTTTAATATTGAATATAATTAAAAAAAATGTTTCCATTTGAAAAACTAATTATTAGATGTTTTCCCTTACTAAGAAAAAAGGTTCAAATAAACAGTTTTATATATAAAAAGTTGAATATTTAGGGCTTTTGATTCAGTTCTTATAATCCAATAAAAAAAATATCTAAATATTATATCTAAAATGGTCCGGCCCACATGAAATCGAGTTGATGTTAATTACGGCCCGCTAACCAACCTGAGTTTGACACCCTTTGCCGTACGCTCATCGATCGGTTTTGGCATTTCGCCGTAATTGGTCGTTACGCCGATCACTCCATCAGGCTGTAAACCGCCAGGATTTGGCAAGACTGCCACTCTACTAGCTTGGTGCCCAAGAGAGATAGAAAAGAGTTCCTGTTTGGAGCTTCCCCGTAATCTTCCGCTGTTGCCCGTAGGCTAAATTGTTGTACATCATGTTCGACGATCATTCCGCCTGAGTTGCTGTATGCTAACATTTTATTTATGCCTTTGTGTGTGGCCGTTTAGTAGCGAGTTGTTTAAAAACAAAGAGAGGAAATGAGAGCTTCTTTTAAAGTAGCTTTTTTTTTTACTTGACTTGAGCATCCACTACCGCATTATTCTCATCATTTGTAAAGGTTTCAATCACCTTGTCAGGCTTTTTTTCCCTCTATATCCGTGAAATAGAAACTATTCATGCCGAGCAACAATATTTTTTTAGTGTCATTTGATGCATAGTGCGGATGCAGAAGGAAAAATTGTTGCTTGTATGTGGAGTTGAAATAATAAACTGTCATTAGACAAGCATAGTTTCCAAGCCGATATTCCTATTATCCATAAAGTCCTTAAAATGATCAAATGTCTCATACATATTCAGCCTATTGTTATGTTATGCTAAAAAAGAAGATAAACTAAAGACTATTATTAAAAATACTTGTGTAACATTTAAAAAGAAAAAAATCCAATAGAATTTGACCCATAGACGTAATTCATTTCTGGTGCATTACGAGCTTCACTCTCAGAAATAGGATGCATATTTGCTATGCACAGTTTACTGTATATACTTATCACCTTCTCCCTGTATTTGCCTGCGAGGTGTTATGTGGGTTATTTTTGAACCGACCCGCTTTAACATTTATATGCGTGCGACGGGGGCCCGGTGAAGAGGCCTGAGGGATGCTGATTAATTTATCCACCAATTGGCCATAAACATACCTTGAGGTGGGAATGCACCGACCGCCTGGCAAGAAAAGGAAAGAGAATGAAAGCGCACAATGTGTGGAGTCGACCTCTTGTCAGATTTCTTTTTTGTTGCAATAGCAGCTTTTTGACACGCCGTGTTGATTTTGGACGGTGCATCAGGTTACACCCAGTTGCCAAAAGACACTTACTGCAGTACCTCTACTTAGTAATATCCCACCATACTAGAGATTCAGGTTACGATAGGTCTCATTTTCCCCGTGACCGGACGCTTGGTCCCTGGTCGTTTGGTCGCCAGTCTTTTGGTCATTTTTGGTCGCTGGTCAAATGTTAAACAGTACTTAGATATTAAACAGTACTTAGATATTAAACAGTACTTAGATATTAAACAGTACTTAGATATTAAACAGTACTTAGATATTGAACTCTCTCTCTTAGATATTAAACAGTACTTTGATATTAAACAGTACTTCGATATTAAACAGTACTTCGATATTAAACAGTACTTCGATGTTAAACAGTACTTAGATATTAAAGAGTACTTCGATGTTAAACAGTACTTTGATATTAAACAGTACTTCGATATTAAACAGTACTTCGATATTAAACAGTACTTCGATGTTAAACAGTACTTAGATATTAAAGAGTACTTCGATGTTAAACAGTACTTAGATATTAAACAGTATTTAGATTATTAAACAGTACTGAGAATTTAAACAGTACTGAGAATTTAAACAGTACTGAGAATTTAAACAGTACTGAGAATTTAAACAGTACTGAGAATTTAAACAGTACTGAGAATTTAAACAGTACTTATATATTAACAGTACTTAGATATTGAACTCTCTCTCTTAGATATTAAACAGTACTTTGATATTAAACAGTACTTCGATATTAAACAGTACTTCGATATTAAACAGTACTTCGATATTAAACAGTACTTCGATGTTAAACAGTACTTAGATATTAAACAGTACTTAAATATGAAACAGTACTTAGATTTTAAACAGTACTTAGATATTAAACAGTATTTAGATATTAAACAGTACTTAGATATTAAACAGTACTTAGATATTAAACAGTACTTAGATATTAAACAGTACTTAGATATTAAACAGTACTTAGATATTAAACAGTACTTAAATATGAAACAGTACTTAGATTTTAAACAGTACTTCAATATTAAACAGTACTTCGATGTTAAACAGTACTTAGATATTAAACAGTACTTCGATGTTAAACAGTACTTAGATATTAAACTCTCTCTCTTAGATATTAAACAGTACTTAGATATTAAACAGTACTTAGATATTAAACAGTACTTAGATACTAAACAGTACTTAGATATTAAACTTTCTCTCTTAGATATTAAACCCTCTCTCATGAGTAAAATTTTGAGAACTGTTTTCAACAGTAAACTCTGTCACCATTTGACCGGCGACCAAACATCCGAGCAAACATTTTCCACATTCAAATATGCAGAATCTGAAATAGTCAAAGATTCTCTTGTAGCAAGCCTCTATTTGATTGTGAAATTGTGGTCGCATTTGTCAGAATTGTCGTTTCCACAAGGCCTGGCCTGAAAACATTTTGTATTTCGCACACATTTCATACAAATTTGTTATGCTTTTATTATTTTGATGGGTAGTATTGAGAATCTTGGAACGGTTGGAAGAAATCAAAGCTTTTCCATGTTCAATGTGTCTCTAATTTAGGGAAAAATCCAAGTTACAAAACCATTTCTGGAAGGACATCATTTTGTGATTTCATACTTTTGTACTCGCAGTATTTCACTGGTCTTAAACAGTGGTCCCTTCGGTTGCTGGTTTAATTCTCACTCCAAATTGTCTTATTCCCTTTTGAATTCAAATCTCCACTGGGATATCCAATCCATGCTAGCTAGCAAACTCGATGTTATGCAGCAATGGCCTCCGGATGCAAATGTTGGCGTCCAGAAAACAACTTTTCGCTAAATCTCCAGGTCGAAGGGAGCTCATTGCTAGAGTGGAGGCATGAAATGACTAATCTGGAGTTGTCCTGGCTGGAAAAACAAAGGCGAGTGGCCTCAATTCTATAAAATATGTAAACTGATGCAAAATAAAGCCTTTTCACTTCCTCGCTCTTACGCTTGGCCTGCAGTAATTATAGCTCTCTAATTGGGACTACAGAGACTCTGAGAGAAACTTTGTGTCTATGTGTGAATATGATTAGGAAATATCTTATGGGGGAAATGGATCTGGTCTCGTCCTCTGCCCTCTCTCTCTATTCATGACAACTTTAAAAACGTTTTAAGTTGCATTAGTTCAAAAAACGTATCACTTTTAATATGTTCAGATAATACAACTCATCACACGATAAAGACAACGAGTCTTGGCTACCGTTTTATACGTTTTATGCCGGAAACCGCCTTCATCCTGCTGTTATAAACTGTGACATCAATTATTTATATTTTACAAGGTTATATCCCCAATTGGAAATCGAACCCTAATCAGTTTTTTTTCAGAAGAACAGAATTGGGTCAAAAAAATATTGGGTTTTTAAATGTTGTTTTGTTATGGCCGTTCATGAGTTGAAGGAACAAAATGATCCATAAGTATAATGCAAAAAAAGTATTGATATACTGATTATTTTAACATTATTGAAAGATACCTTGCAGTGAAAAGAGTAAATATCTAACAAATAACTCAATAAAATAACTCAATTTATCATTGCATTGGGTGACCAGGTTTGGATTGGATAACTTTATTCATCATTTATTCGGGAAATTTCGTTGTCATAGTAACGTGAGAATGCAGATATTGGAAAGGCATTATAGACATAAATAGATAGGTAATAAGTAAGTTAATTTATCTTTAGTCTATTAAATGTCTAAGTTTATTCATGCAAAATAGATTGTTTCAACAATTATTTGCTACCTTATTTTGGTGCTGCAAAAAGGATATATGGTATTTTTTCCCTTCTCTTTAGTACATTTCCTAGAAGCAGATTGTCCAAATCAGGCAACTCGCTTGCAAAAATATGATTGGTCCATCCCTAGATTTAACAATTTCAATAGTAATGAATCTCTGTGAGTCTCCATTTATTTTTGAATACCCTTCTGACACTATCCTTCATTCAGTGTGTCAAGTGGGACTCAAATCACACTCCCCACACTGTCCAGCCTACGAGCCACTCGCTCAAGTAGGATCTTGTTCATGAGATTCCATGTGCTCATTCACACCTCCGCCCAGATGCCCGCCGTGTACACGTCTCCCCTACGGGTTTTGAAAAAAAGCTGGCGAACTCTCCGTCTGTGACACCAACCGAGGTCACAGCCACTCAAAACTATGTGAGAAGGTCCCTCTTGGCCTCCGGCTTTTTAATTCTCTCCTCCTGTCATGCCCGACTGGCACCTTTCGAGGTCGACTCGCGAGTACCAACCCCGACTTTTGTCTCACGCAGATAAACTGGAGGTCGCTTTACGATGAATCGCTACGCTGTCGTTCTCTTTGGCACATTAGCTCCCGGCTAACGAGTCCTATCAGTTCTTAGTGTTTTCATTACACATTTATTGTCGCCCTGGACGTTAAAGTTAAGTTTCAAGGGGAAGATGAGATGTTTTTTTTTTATGAGAAGGTGCCCAAGGATGAGGTCGAGAAGATGTTTTAAGGGGATTTTTTAAGAAGGTCCTTTTTAGAACTTTGTCAGTATTAGTGTCCACTCGTTTGTTCGTTATTTTCGAGTCCATTATTTTCCTCACTCCTCTTTTTCGGCGTTGAGGCTGTTTTTTACCGTCAGGTCGTGAACTTCACAACATCACCCCCGGGCAGATGAGCCTTGAAATCCATTTTGCGAGAAGAAAAGATAATAATAAATGAGGAAAGGAAAGTTTTTTTTTGCCTCTCTACATCTAGGAAAGCTACATTTGGGCATTTTTCCCTCTCAGATCACCCGTCATATAGATTTCTTGTTTTTGGCAAATGCAATAGCCGGCTCGCCAACAGCATACGTTTCATTTCCAATTCAGTGCACTTGTGAACGACAGCCGTTTTGTTTTGTGTTCCTTCCGTTTGTCATAGCTAATAAATTCCAAATAGAGGAAAATGGGAGAAGAAGTTCCATTTAAAAGGGTATTTTAACCTCTTTTGTGGCTAGCCCAAATCTTTTAGGCCAGATATTATGAACAAAAATTGAAGGTTTTGTTTGAATTTCAAAATTCTTGGCCAAAAAAGTAACACCGCTTTGGATCAATACCACAATTCCAGTCACCTCGGCTTACCCCGTCCAATATTTGAAGCCCGAAATGAATCGGTCACACTTCAGCGTCCTTCTAAATATACGACAGTGCAGTTCTTTGGGAAAGTTTTAACACCTAAAAGTTGACCTTTTCAAATGTCACGCCGCTAGAATTCTTTGGATTAGTAATCTATTTTTCGTGAACAAATTTTACCAGATGTTTTTGTGATGTACGATCGTTCAAAGTAGAAAGAGAGGAACCTAAGAAACAGGAGAATGGATTTAAATTAGGAGTACCTTATTTGAATGACATACCTTCAATGAATGACATATTTTAAAACTTATTCCATACATAAAGCGCACCGGATTATAAGGCGCACTGTATTATAAGGCGCACTGTCTATTTTGGAGAAAATTTAAGACTTAAGTGCGCCTTATAGTCGTGAAAATACGGTAATTGCTATTGACTTGCACTCACACCACACAGTCACCTCTAGAGCCAGCCATTGTTGATGTTTTGGATTTTTTTGGATAAAATCTTGCAGTGGGGGAGGAGCTATATGATGGAAGATTTTGTAAACTAAGATGGCATCTGCATATTTAACAGTATTGTTTCAGTTCAGGCGTTTGTGATTTTTTTAACATCCGACAGTGGTGGTTTTTCGTTTTTGGTTTTCAGTTTTTTCCATATATAAAAGGTGCATCGGGTTCTAAGAGAAAATTTAAGACTTTTAAGTGCGCCTTATGGTCATGAAAATACGGTAATCTATTTTTCCATGAACAAATTTTACCAGATGTTTTTGTGATGTACGATCGTTCAAAGTAGAGAGAGAGGAACCTAAGAAACAAGAGAATGGATTTAAATTAGGAGTATTTAGAGCCAAAGTCATTAGGCATAAATAAACCTGAGCTGTCAAGGCCTCGTCAGACCAAAGCAAGGGCCAGGGGTGGTTTGGGGGGGTCTTCAACGCCTCCCACTAATAACATCGGATTAATCCCAAACACACATTTGACAGTGTGGGTTAGCTATAGGCACGTGAAATGAGATCTGCTGGCTTAGCAGCTGTATTGAGCTGATTTGTGTTTGCCTTGTCTTTCTTCAATATTCTTTGCCTTTGCGCTCCACTGATTTTGATTACCGGTCCGACTGGAAACTAAGAAGAACTCATTAGGGACAGACCAATAATCCTATGTTGCACAGTGAGTGATCATTACTTACATGTGAGTTGGAGACCAATAGAAAATATTTGTCAAATGTTGATTTGATTCAAATGAATCCCTGATTTTACTACCATTGATGAAATCAGGGATTCCCAAAGTGTGCTGTGCAAATCCTATTGCCGTTAAGTTGTATTGAATACTTCATTTCGGAGGATGGCTTGTTTTGTTTAGGGAGTATTTGAGTATTTTAACCCTTTTTGGGGATGATTGTTTTGGTTCATTTTCACCATATTCTTGTGTATTTTATTCCGATATTCCTATTCATTGTATTGTAGTATATCATCTCTGCTTCAGTTTTCATGAACACAGAACTTGTAGTTCGCATTTTCAGGACTACAAGGCGCACCGCATTATAAGGCGCACCCTCAATGAATGACACTTAATTTCTTTTACATGTATAAAGCACATTGGATGATCTATATTTTTAAAAAATATTCTTATGCTGTTGCTAATCAATGAGAGAATGGATTCCAGAAGTCTACTGCAAAAAAAAAAAATGAAGATTAAAGCAGTTCTAGATGTAGTATCTCAGTTCTGTCACCAGCAATTTCCATATTTTAGCTCACAGGTTAGCAAAGAGCCAGATTTACTCATCAAAAGAGCCACATGTGGCTCCCGAGCCATAGGTTCCCCACCCCTGATCTAGACTATCTTGCCTGCAGTCTGACTGGTGAAAGACTCTTTTTTTTTTCCCAACAATAGACTCGTGTTGAATTGAGTCGTGGCCACTCTCGCTTATTCGCTGGCATTGTGCATCAAAATCACGTCCTTTTATTCTCCTTTGCTTTCATCTTGGCCCCTTTAACACTCCCGCCGCCGCCTGTTCTATCTCACTATCTCTTTCATTGTTATGCCCAAGCCTCCCGTTGTGTATCGCCTTGTTTAAAAAATAATAATAATAATAATAATAATAATAATTGGCTTGGCTGGCGCTTTTTAGGATGCACTTATCTGATGGATATTTATACACGTGTCTCAGTTGGGAGAAAAGCTTTTTTTTTTGGCGGTCCATCCGACTACTTTTCAGATCAAAGACCTGGCGTTTGGGATAGATCGTGACAGTTGTGAAAAGAGGGATCTTATTCGCTGTCAGTCGGAGACGTCTATCTAGGTGTTCTTTGGTATTACTAACTCTGGATTGAAGTGGCTGTCCATCATCACCTCTTAACACATCATATGTCCTCTGAGGACATTTTTGGACTGTCGTAGGTGTACAATTTGCTTTCTATTACAAATTTGTTCTACTTGACTGGTGGACAGGAATTCTTTTGCTTTAAATATGACAGGAGTCATTTATCTTAGGGGTAAAAATCTCAATTAAAAAAAAAAAAATGTCCCAAATTCCCCCAAAATCTCACATCACATTTTTTAAATATAATGCGTTTTGTTTTATAAAAAAATAAAATAAAATATGTATGTGTATATGTATATGTGTATATGTATATGTATATATGTATATGTATATGTATATATGTATATGTATATATGTATATGTATATGTATATGTATATGTATATATGTATATGTATATGTATATGTATATGTATATGTATATGTATATGTATATGTATATGTATATATGTATATGTATATGTATATATGTATATGTATATGTATATATGTATATGTATATATGTATATGTATATGTATATATGTATATGTATATATGTATATATGTATATATGTATATATGTATATATGTATATGTATATGTATATGTATATGTATATGTATATGTATATGTATATGTATATGTATATGTATATGTATATGTATATGTATATGTATATGTATATGTATATGTATATGTATATGTATATGTATATGTATATGTATATGTATATGTATATGTATATGTATATGTATATGTATATGTTTATGTATATCACACTTAGTGTGTAACACAATTAGACAAAAGCAAGACTGCAATTTTTATTTAATTCTATTCTGACTAGTTTTATGTTGATAATATCTGGAAAAAGTCAACTTGACACAATATCTGAAGATGTTAACAGTTTTTTTTTCAACTGTAACAATGTGTTGTTGGTATTTTCTTTTGTAATTTATCGCATAAAAGGACACTTCTGTCGCCCAGAAAGCACCTATCATATAGCACGGAGATACAAAATAATAAATAAATAAATAAACACCCCCCGAAATGACTATTCTAGTGGGATTTTGCTAATTGAAGAGCATCCATTGGTTGGCAGGTTATTTGAGATTGAGAAGTGCTTGGAAATCTATATAGCCATTGTCGGTTTGTATGTGTGTAAGAGAGACAGATTTTAAAGATTGTGTCCATTGACATGAGACAAAGACGGACGCCCATTTGTCTCCATTACTGCAGACTGGTTTCAGCAAAATCATGCAACTCAAAACTACGTTTGGGATTTGGAAAAACCAGATGAGAGCTTGATTGATTGGCCATTTTTTAAGAAAACCTTGAGGCCACGCATACAAATCCACTCCTTCATCAATCTGAGTCGGCAATCTTAATGATCCATTGATTCATAAAAGCATTTTTCATCTATGGCTTATGAAATCAATATTCCAAAAGGATTCAAGTACTTTGTTCTGCAGTTGAAAATCTCGTCTGGAACAGTCCAAGCGAAAAACTTTGGAATGAGTTTACTTAGAATTAGAATTTTGGGAGATTTACATGCCGATTTTGATGAATTCCAAAAGTATTTGTGAGTTTGTCACATTAAAGTTGCAATTTTTACCCATAAAAATGCTCCAAGATGAATTTAAAAAGTGAAAAATTTAATTATCTTCAGCGTGACCTGAAATATTTGCCGTTTTTCATTCTTCACATGGACTCCAATTCATTCCCACCCTTTGAAAAAGCCATCAAATCAAGCCATCAGCACACATTTTAGCAAAGCTATTCCATTCATCCTATCCTTATTTCACGTTCAAATGATTAGAAGTATGAAGACTTTCTCTCTGCTAACCGCTCAGGTGGCCAATAATGAAAAGATGAATAATCTACGCTATAGTCCTCCGGTGTCACATTACAGAATTGCATTAACGTGGTGGAGTAAAAAAAAAAAAAAAAAGTAGCAAGCTCCATCCTCGGGGGAAAAATAAAGTTAACTTTTCCGTGCGATACATTGCAGCCATTGACATTAAAATAGTATACAGCAGGGGTTGGGAACTTTTTTTGACAAAGAGAGCCACAAACAATTCATATTTTCTAATGTTATTCCTTGTGAGCCATACTACGGATTCAAAAGTCAAAATACATACATGTAAACGAGTGCCTTATCAATATTTTTTTGTAATTTCACCACTTTTAAAGTGGAAAAAAATGAATATTTTTTTTTAAATATTCTTATGCTGTTGCTAATCAATGAGAGGAAGCATTCCTGAAGTCTACTGCAAAAAAATGAAGATAAAAAACAGTTTTAGATGTGATATCTCAGTTCTGTCATCAGCGGTTTCCATATTTTAGCTCACAAGTTAGCAAAAAGCCAGATAAACTCATCAAAAGAGCTACATGTGGCTCCCGAGCCATAGGTTCCCTACCCCTGGTATACAGGGACTACATTTACCGTATTTTCATGACTATAAGGCGCACTTAAAAGTCTTAAATGTTCTCAAAAATAGACAGTGCGCCTTATAATCCAGTGTTCTTTATATATGGAAAAAAAGTGTAATTCATTGAGGGTGCGGTGCGCCTTTTAATGCATTGCGCCTTATAGTCGTAAAAATACGGTAATCATAGTTTTTTTTAACTTTTTCTTTTTCTTGTACCTTTTTAGGACTTGAGTGAACGGAAGCTAGGTCTATTTTGTATTCGTTTTTTTTCTTGTGTAAGATAACAGTCGCTGGAGGGGACTTCCTTCTTCCTGTTTGGGGCCACAGTGAAACAGTCACAGTGGGGGCTTGCACTCGCACACATTTTTAAGTACTAGTAACCACACACACACACACACACACACACACACACACACACACACACACACACACATACACACAAATACACGGGAGCTGAGGGAGAGATAAAAGAGCATCTCTGTCGAAGTATCCGGATGCAAGCGTGTGCGTGAGAAAGGGAGTGGGTGGCGAGCCCCGCTGATGGGAACGAGGGATGTGAACAAATGAGTCGAAGAGGTTGCTGAGAAGCCTCTCGCTCTCGCTTCACTTCTACAAAAACAAAAAGCCACTTTTGTCCCCGCCATAGGGACATTAACGCCATTTTTTATTTATTTTTTGGCTATTTAACTGTAAGAAAGGCCCACATCACGCATATGAGCGTCCTGAAACGATACTGACATGTTTTTTCATTGCTAAACAGAGATAAGGAAGACAAAGTGAGGACTCAAGTGGCAAATGGTACAATGGTTTGCTCTGAAATGTTATTTTTGTAATTCCATGTGTTGACGCAGCTAGTGACGGTCTAGGTTCGTCTTTTTGGGGAAATTGATTGCTTCCAGAAGTGGTTTCGTAACTTGGATTTTTTTTTTTTTGCAGTAGAAACACATTTGACATCATTTTTTTCCGCCATTTTTGTACTGCAGGGTTAAGGAAGCTACGGCTTGGAAGCCACATGTGGCTCTTTTGATGAGTATAGATGGCTAATTTAACATGAACCTGTGAGGCATAGCAAGGTTGTCAAAACAAATCTTTTTTTGACCTTAAAAGTGGTGAAATAACAAAAAATGCACTCTATTCCTGTTTATTTACTTTAAAATTAACTCTCAAGGAGTAACATTTGAATATATTAATTGTT